>NC_141545.1:46713102-47043102 GCF_021556685.1 Rattus norvegicus | reverse complement strand
ATAAAACATCGACAAGCCAGAATGTGTTCTACAGAGAGGAACTGCCCATCAGAGGAGTATCCTTGCATAATATCAATCGGGGGCTTATAGAACTCCGACATAAACTTCAAAGGTGTTTTTACAGTGGGATAGAAACCCCTGGGACATTAAAATATATCAAGAGTGAGAAGAGCACCGAGGGCCCGTGGAACTCTTGTGAAAGTCACACACGGCTTAAATCAGGATGAACAAAAAAAAAGCTGGAGGCTAAGTGGCAGCCCAGTCATAGGATCAAAGCTATTGGCAAGAAAATGGTATGTTGGTGGTGTCAGACAGACAGACAGACAGACAGACAGAACGTGAAGGTTCCAAGCATGGTGATATTAGGGACACTCTTCTAAATGGAAACATCAAGAACCTGGTTTCTTGCCCATGAGCTTATAAAATAGAAAACTGTGGACCAAACACTTCTGCTGCCAGACAACCCCTGGTACCACTGGCAAGGCCATTTTCTCTCGCCACTGCAGCACTGTTGTGCCAACAGTACATGCAGGAAGGTGAAGCCAGTGGCAGAAGACCAGGGATGTAAAAGCACTGACGTCAAACTCTCCACCAAGAACCTCTGAGCAAGCAGACAGTGACAGCTTCGATGGCATCTGATGTCACGTGCAGCCCCAGACTCCCCCACCTCTCCAGCTGGAATCAGCGGGCTTCCCCCCTACCCCTCACCCCACTCTCCTGTGCACAAGTCCACTCTGGTTACAGGATTCTACATTCTGCTGCTCCTTCCTGCTTCCTGTACACCCACTCCCCATACAGGATGCTCCATTTGTTTGAAAGACCTGTTTGAGCGTCAGTCAGAACAAAGGAAAGTTCCTCGATGTGGTTTTACTCTCCAGTCAGCCTTCGTTGACCCCACACTTGGCTGGGAAGTTTAGAGTCAGCTGAAGCTGGATGAGGCATTCTGTCAGCCTCTCTTTCCCAGACATGTCTTCAATCTATTCCCTAATGCAGCCTGCCAGGATTAATCAATCCTGCGGGTGGTCCCCCCAGATTGTCCTTTTAACTCTCAGAAACGCTCAGCCAGCAGCAGCGAGAGATGAGTTTTCATATAGCCTTGATTTTCCATGACAGAGGGCACAGCCATCTCAAAGTCTTCTGAGTCTAACGATCTAGAAAAATATTGGGTTTTTCTCTGTCGTGGAAGGCTCCGTGCCCCTCAACACCCTCTTCTCTTTGCACCTGCACCCTGTTCTTTTTTTCCTGCCTTCCTATTTCTTCCCTTGCTCTCCCCTCCTGTCTTTTTTAAACTACCGCTCCAGCACCCCAACTCATTCCAAAGTTCAAAGCCACAAGATCCTTAAAGAAATAAAATAAAGTAAAACTTTCAATATTATCTTCATGATGACTTTGAGCTCAGAGTTTTGGTTTGGGGTGCTGGAAAGGAAAGAATTCAACACCACCAGCAGCTTCAGCTAAGGCACGGAGGAGGGTGCTGCTTGGAGCGAGCGTATCTGAGGGAATAGCATATGGGCTTTTGTTGAAATGTTCAGAGCCCACTTGTTTCTGAGCTGAGGGTTAGCAAGCGTGTATTGAACACCGGCTGAGCGGAGTTCGCGTTTTGTACAGCATCCCCTGCCACACCAAACCCACCAATGCGTCGCCCCCCTGACCGATAAGCTTGCCGGTTGATAGCTAGAAAAGTTTTCAGTCAAGTACAAACCTGGAGCCACACCGCCCACCCTAAGAAAGCAAAGGGGTTTGCATGGGAGGTGCGGAGTCTGTGGGAGTGTTGTTCCCCATCAAAGAATTCCTGCCCCTTTTCAACAGCCTTTTCCTTACACAAGCGATTGTTTCTCATGTTCCAGCGTAAGATACCGGGTGTGACGGGCATAGTCCAGGCACCCTGGCCCAGCTGCCTGCGTCCACCTCTCAAGATTCTGGGACACAGGCAAGAAGAGGGGAAACCTCCCAGTGTCCCTAACTCATGAACGAGGTCATTACCTTGGCATCGGCTTGCGGGCTGTGATACTGGCGACGATGATGCTCTCGGGACGCGGAGTGGCCACTGCTTTGAAGGTCCCTTTCCAGAACTTCTCAAACAGCTGTTTCTCGCCTTGCTGCAGGCTCGCCATCCTGAAAGCCCAAGAGCCCGGGGCGCTGTCCGAAGTGCTGAAACGTGGATTCCAAACCCGATGACACGCCCTGGGCTCCGGGGCGCTGTCCGCGTGAAACCCCCAAGGGGTGGGGTGGGGAGAGATCGGAGTTCAGAGCGGGGGATGGGATAGAATGGGACGTCTCTGGTCTAGGCAGGCAGCGGAGAAAGAAGGTGGTCCACCGGCTGGGTTCACCTCTTGGCTTGGTTCTGAGCTGCGGTGGGAGCAGGCTGAGCTCCGCGTCCTCCGCAAAGCAAAGCTGGGCCGGCTTTCTCTACCGCGCAGAGAACCGAGAGGAGGCGACCGGGGCGTCTGCCGTGCGTGCGCGTGTGAGCTCCGGCGCGCCCGGGTTTTGTCTCTTGCACAATGTGACGTTGAAAAGGGAGGCTGGTCGCGCGAGCTGTACTTTCCTCCCTCCCCTTCTCCGTCTCCTCCTTCCCCAGCAACCCCTCCTTCTCTGGCTCAGCCTCCCGCCGCCATCTGCATAACAAAAGCCCGCAGGTCTGAGGAGGAGAAAGGGAGGGGTGAGCGCTTGTCTCCAAGGCCCCGTGGCCACTGAGTTGCGGCTCTGACCCCTCTGAGAAGCAACCCCAACACCTTGAACAGAACCAAAAAGGCGATCCTCTCTCTCAGCCCTCACCCCTCCTCCGTCGTCGCAGGCCTTCTCCTCAACCCTTACATGCGCACTCCCGGGCCTGGGCCACCTCCCTATCCTTTTGCAAGACTTGGAGCGCATCTTCCATTGAGAGAGCTACTAAAAAATGCCCCACCTCTCCACCCACGCCAACCTGCCTTCACCTACCCCACTTCTGGGAGGGGCTGCCGAGGACTGCAAAGTGGGGGTGCCCCTATGGTTTTCTTTACGCCTGGGGGCCGCGGCCTCTCCCACCCCCCACCCCAAAAATGCCATTTGATGGACAATCCGTCACCAGCACCGTTTCTCGCCATCTGTCGAGCCGGCCCCCACCCGCAGAGGGGCGCAGCGTCACATCTGTGCTTGCGGCGCTATAAAGGATATCTCTTTTGTGCCTCGCAGCCGGCCTGCTTCGAGTCCCCGCTGCCAAAGCCCTCCAAAAAGAACACCCCTCCCCCACCCCTTCTCCCCACCCCCTTGAGAACCCGCAGCCTGTGTGTGAAACAACAGTCCGATTTGGCAAAGAAAGCTTTCGGGGTGTGTGTGTAGGGTGTGGGGTGGGGAGGGGTTCTTGGGATTATAAGTAACTTTTTGGTCTTTCCATCTTCTTCCTGCCCTCTCCGCCCCTCCCAGTCCCATCAGAGAGGCTCAGAATCTCAAACTCCAGATGAGCAGGATGTAGACAACAATGTCTCTCCGTTTTACCTTAAGGGTCTTTTTAGGGAAGATATCCTAGTGAGATTCCCCAGCCCTCTGGAGCCCTTTAATACTTGGTACACTGACCACTTTCACCTACCTCCAGAGTTTAAAACTGAAACTCCTAGAAGGAGCCTCAGTTAAGTCTTACAGCCCTGACACCGGGTTCCACCCGGTGGAAAGGGTGAAAAAATTTTCTAATTTTTTGTTGACCTAGTAGCAGTTGGAGGCGAAGACCCCCAACATCAGTGCGAACTTTATAAATTTTTTGCAAGAGAATAGGAGGTACGCGGGGTGGGGCAGAGTGAGGGAGAGGAGAACAGGATGGGGCGAGAGAAGCCGGGACACAGGAATACCGAGTGAACGTTGGCCTGGAAGAGGCTACGGGACGGGTTTGTGTGTAGTAGATGGCTGTGTACCGGTTTAGGAGCGCCCAGAGCTCGCTCCGCAGTGACCCCTTCTGGTCAATAACTAGAAGCGCATTCGTTGGCTTTTAAAGGGTGTAGTAAGAGACTAGGAGTTGGGATGGGCTTGGGGCTGGAAGGCTTGAGGACAGGGGAAAGTAAACTAGGGAGTGAACTTTCCATCTCCCTCTTCCTGATCCCCTGCATTCAAATTCCCCATTCTTAGATTGCTTTGAGGACCTAGCAACCCCTGGGTTGTTGTCACTTTAAAGCCGTTGAGCTGTCTTCCTTCTTCGTTTCCTTGGCTATTTAAAGAGATCCTAGTCATGACGTTTGGATATGAAATGAGTTGCTTTCCAGAAACAGGTAGGTGGGACCTTACATCCACCAATCAACCAACACCTTGCAGAGGTGTGTCTGCCCTTTCATTAAAGGGGGTTTAATTTATCTTTAGTGTGTAAGCGCATGAATGTCGTCCGTATGGGCGTCCCACTGAAGTCAGACTTAGCCAGGACTAGAGTTAAAGGTGGTCGTGAGTCACATAGTGTTGGTTCTGGGATTCGAACTCTGGTCCTCGGGAAGTGCTCTAACCACAGCAGCCAGCCACCTCTCCAGCCTAACTATGTCTGTTCTTATTACGGCAAAGCTTGCAGTTGGGCATCCTTGCCTCTTTGGAAACCCAGAGCAACTAGGTGAGGTGAGAGGGCAAGCTTTTTATTTTTTACTCGTGTACAGATAAGGAAGCAGAAGTTTAAGATGGCCGAGCAGTGTGCCCGTGTGACTCTAACGGAGTAGTGGGACTCTGCGAGAGAACTCTGGGGATCGGAGGCCTATCGGACTGTAACTAGGCAAAGTCCACAAGGCGCCAGTCATCCCATGCTGTGAAGCACACGGTGTTGTGTTTTATCAAGTTGTGCACCTCCTCTGACAAGCTCAGGGCCGAGCACCCAGACACCTAGTCTCAGCCCTGCCACTCCTAGCTGGATAATCTTGAAGGAGTGACCTCAGTTGCTGTATTAGTTATCTTGTTGCTGTGACCAAATCCCTGACAAGAAGCAAACTAGGGAAGGAAGTCTTTATTTGGCTCATGGTTTGAGTCCATCATGGCGGCGGCGGGGCGGGGCATGGGGGGGCGGAGGGAGCATGGGAGCCTGTGAGACAGCTGGTCCTGTTACACCGTGTTAGGAAGCTGAGGCAGATGAAAGCTGCTGCACATCTTTTTTTTTTTTTTTTTTTTTTTTAATCTTTTGGATCCTTTTTACATAGTCTGGAACTGCAGGTCCATGGGACAATTCCATCTGTACTTAAAGTGTGTCCTGCTGCTTGTCTGGCTCGCCGCCGCTGGGGTGCCTAAGTGCCGCCTGCAAACCATTCAGGGGAGGCAGAACACAGTCTGTAATAGGGGTCCCCGCCTGTGTTTTCCCAGATGAGGATTTGGGTTTGGGATAGATGCTGTGGTTCCCAGACTGCTGTGTATCTAGACGTTGCTGGGGACCTGAGGAAGTTGGGAACGGGGGTCCATGGGTACCAGAACAGGGTGCAATCCGGTTTGGTTCCGAGTGAATGCCAATAGTCTGGATGGGCTGGAAGAGAGAAGGCCTTCTCTGGGAGATTTAGGTGCGACTCTTTATGTCCAAGGCCTTTCCCCTCCCTATCCCTGGGCGATCCTTGATGAAGGACCTTGCTTGTCCGAACTGCTTTATTTGACGGTGGATGTGAATGCATACATCTTACTGAGAGTGAACCAAGGATTAGATTTGCAGGAAGAAATGCCTAGGAGGGGAAGCCTATTGGCTGAACACTCAGGACCTATCTCCATTAGCATGGAGAACTCCAGGTTTTCATGCTACATGACCAACTCTCGTGGTCCTCCCAGTGGGGCGTCATGGTTATATGTTCCAGATCAGGTAGTTTGGCAGGGAGCTGGCCTCACACCTTCTCAGTTCTGAGATTTCCCTGGGTTTAAGCTCGCTCAACCCTACCAGTTCTTCTGTCTGGTGTCACAGTCCGCCAGCCCCACAAAAGTGGGTCTTCCCTTTCCAACTCCACTTTCTGGAGACACCTTTTGTGGAAAGAGAGGTGCATTTCCACCGTGCTTCAAGTCCAGTCCAATACCCAACGAAGAACCCTCCCTCTTTCCAAAACTTCCATTTCAATATCTCATATGACGTTTCTTCCATAACACTCCACAAAGACCAAATATTTCGGGTTCAAATAGACTGGCTAGGGGGATTAACAGAGTCAACAGGACGGGCAGGCTACAAAGCAGTCTGTGGAAACTAGTTTAGTAAAGAAAATCAATTATTATTAGAGGCTAAATGCACAGCCTCTAGAATCAGATAGGGCTGGGCCTGGTGCTCAGCTCTGCCACTTTTTAGCTGGATGAGCTCATTTTTTTCTACCTGAGCCCCCTGACCTCATTTTTTTCTACCTGACCTCCCCTCCGTTCCTCCTGACATTAATACATATTTCACATGGCCTTCGTGAGGGTTACATGATCTAAAAATCAGGACTGGCTTCTCTAATATAAACAACTCAAAGCCCGGTTCCTCTGTCATTGTATACAGTAGAGACATTCCTGTCTATCTCTGTCTCTCCGACAGTGTGCCCGCTCTCTCTGCTTCCCCAGGAGCCAACGAGCCATGCCAAGAGTCGATACACATCACCATGCTGCTTAGCGAGCAGTGGACACACACCCGGAGCACAAGTGGTATTCACCCTTCGGAATCGCTGGAAGACATTGCTAACTCTGACTCGCACTCCTGGGACCAGTCCTCAGAATCCTTCCCAATACCAGCTTCTGGATAGAGTTCCCTGGTGAGTTAAACCCTTTGTAAAACAAAACAAAACATTTCTTCAGGACCCTTCTGTCCCTGATGGTGGTATAACTTTCAGTTATGGAAGGAGAGCCAGGGCCAAAGGGATTCTGGAATCTGTCAACCTAGGCATCCCCAAGCCACAGCCGAAGAGATGTCTATGCCTCTGTGTCCTTTGGGCAGCATCCCTGACTCAGAGAGAGCTGCCAACCTTCTTAGTTTTAACTTGGGCTTGCCATCAGTGCTGTGTTACCCTGGGCCACCCTTTGATCTCTCTGTATCCAGGGATTCTCAGAATAAAGCCAAGCTAATCATGGCCTCCCTGCACGGATGGGACTTCAGGTACCTTGACAGTTCAAACTCATTTCCAAAAGTCCAGTGTGCGGTGAAAACGTCAAATAATTACAGAGATAATGGGAAATATGATAATGAAACTGATCTGTCTCTGTGGCCTTAAAGAGGACTTCATAAAACCATTTCAGATTATGAGATTATTTCTTCACATGGTGGGGGGTTGGGGAGAATTAAAGTCAAGCATTTACCACTTAGGGTTTGCTGATCGACATATCTGGGAAGTTCTACTTTGTGTCTAATCTGAATCCCACCTCTCCTCTTTATGGTCCATCTTCTTCCAGACCCCAGATGCCCTTGAATGAACACAGATGAAGCAGGAGCGCCCGTTCTACAGCTGTGTAACCTCCTGTTTGGCTCTTACCTGTGTCACCAACGTGGGTTTAGTGAGTAAATCCCATGTCTGATAGCTAACTACACAAACATTCCCGTCACGCTAGCTTAGAGAGAGCGAGGGATGCATTGTGCCTCGATGGTACAACTGGGGTATGGCACTCAGGGTGTTTACTTATGCTGTCCATACCCCTGGGATAAAAAAAGCTAAACTTTGGGGGCTGGGGATTTAGCTCAGTGGCAGAGCGCTTGCCTAGGAAGCGCAAGGCCCTGGGTTCGGTCCCCAGCTCCGAAAAAAAAGAACCACAAAAAAAAAAAAAAAAAAAAAAAAAAAAAAAAAAAGCTAAACTTTGTATCTTCTGTATGGGTGTTTGGCCACATGCAACAGTAACAACAGAATGCAGCTAGAATGGTCTAGGAGTGTGTGAGACTCTGTATCACCATCCTTTAAGTGATTTGCAAATGCTGACTCATCTGGTGATGGGACACACACACCTCCCACCCCCACCCCTGTAGATTAGAATCTGCTATTAATCAGGAAGCGGAAACACAGAGAGGTGATGTAAGCTTTCTGAGAAGGCACAACAGCACAAGGTAGAGCTTTCACCTAAACCCCGTCAGTGTGAGTTGCAGAGTCCCTGTGATTTAGCGCCCCCCACCCAAGGGTCTGTAATATAGTATTTATGTCCCCAAATGGCATCGGTTTTCCTGCGAGCGTGCACGGAGCCTAGCCCTTGTCTGGGGACCAAGCTCAAGGCTGATTGTGTGGAGCTGCAGCCCAGCAGTGACTGACAGGTGTTGAATGTTAGAGAAACGAACAATCAACACTGTGTCTTGGGTCAAATAAAGTGAAGTTGGAGATCTGGGGCTTTGGCCAAGCTGGGCATCAGGAGGGGAAACCTTTGCGTTTAGTGGTTTCTAAGGTGCGGTGGCAGGTGGGATGGGGAAGCTGCGTAATGACAGAGGGGTTTAGACACACACGAGGGGATGCTGGGCACTCTCAGAGAATGTGGCAGGAAAGGGACGGAGTTCATGGATGGAAGCTCAATGCAAATGGAGAACAAGTCTCCTTCAGAGAGCCACGCTGTCACAAAATGGTTTTGTTGTTGTTGTTGTTGTTTTGTTTTGTTTTTGTTTGTTTGTTTTGTTTTGTTTTGGTGTTTTTGCTTTTTGTTTTTTTGTTTTTTGTTTTTTTTTTTTTTTTTTTTTTTTTTTTTTTTTTTTTTTTTTTTTTTGAGACGGGCTTTCTCAGTGCAGCCCTGGCTGTCCTGGAACTTGCCCTATAGACCAGGATGTCTTTGAACTCACAGAGATTCACATGTGACCTCCGCCTCCCCAGTGCTGAGATTAAAGGCCTGTGCCACCACGACCTGGCGATCCTAGTATGTTTTAACAGTCAAGGACAGAGTGATTCCCAAAGCCAGGTGCTTTGGAACCCCAGCAGCACACCCAGGAAGCAACTGGAGGTACCGTCAGAAAGAGAACACCAGAGGCTTGTCCATTGTCCTCCTACCAGACTCACCCACAGAACTCTACTTCCCAGCCTTGCTTTTCCTAAAATGTTGTGCTTGAATAAATGTCTCTCCACTTTCTCCTCAACTGTAAGAAAGTTGCCCAGACAACTAGAATTTAGCAACAATGTTTTGTTTGCACCGAGTTAACTTTTACCGTGACCTTCCATTACAGCACCTGGAGGAAGTTAGATGTTCCTCATCAGAAATGCTCCCGACCAGACATGTTTCAGAGTTCAGGTTTTCCAGATTCTTAAATGTTTGCATAAATGTTGAGGCTGAGGACCCATCCCTCATCTCAGACTCTAAAGTCTAAAATGCTGTAGAAAAACTAAAACTGAAATCCCAGATTTGAGGTTTTTAGATTAGGGCTGCTCAAATTATCCCTGGGTTTTCTTTCTAAAAGTCTTCTTTGGTAAAAGTATGATTTAGCATCGGATTAGACAAACTAGATACTCGTTCATTAATACCACCAGATATTTAGGCAACACCTATTTGTCCCAGTGTTCTCTTAGTATTTGGTTGTTTGAGCTGGTAACTTGAAAGAGCAGCCTCACATTCCCATGTATTAAAGGCCTGGTCACCAGGGGAATGACATTAGGTTGCTGCAGATGAGCTCTTCAAAAGGTGACTGGGATCTTGGATAGTTTTCTTCTTCTTCTTTTTCTCCTCCTCCTCCTCCTCCTCCTCCTCCTCCTCCTCCTCCTCCTCCTCCTCCTTCTTCCTCCTCTTCCTCTTCTTCTTCTTTTTCTTCTTCTTCCTCCTCCTCTTCTTCCTTCTCCTCTTCCTCTTCCTCTTCTTCTTTTTCTTCTTCCTCCTCCTCTTCTTCCTTCTCTTCCTCCTCTTCCTCCTCCTCCTCCTCTTTTTCCTTGCTCTCCCACACACACACACACACACACACACACAGGTAAACAGTTTGTTCTGCTCCAGCACCTGATGTCTTTCTCACCATGGATTTCAAAGCAACAGAGCCAATCAACCATGGACAGAAAAACTCCAAAACCATGAGTCCAAACAAACCTTTCTTTCTTTTAAAGTTGATTGTCTTAGGCATTTTGTCACAGTGCTGGGATGCTGACAACAAGGTCAAATAAGACCTGTTTGTTGTGGATGAAGACATGCCCTACAGGCATCCCATCTGTAGTGTTCTCTTGCTGCCTGTCTGTTCTGTTTTCATTCCTGTTGCCATGACAAAAACACTTTGATCAAAAGCAGCTTGGGGAGGAAAGGGTTTATTTGGTTTACAACTCCATGTCACAATTTATCTTCGAGGGAAGTCAGAGCAGGTACTCAAGAAGGAACCAAAGCAGAAATCACAGTGGAACACTAACTGGCTCATGGGCTCAAGCTCAGCTAGTCCCACCTGCATGGGGAATGGCACCGCCCACATAGGGCTGGTCCCTCCTACATCCAGATGCCTCTACGTTGTGTCACAAAATTAAGGTTAACCAGGACAGCTCCCCACTGTGGACAGCCATCCCTCTGTCTCCTTCACTGTTCATGAGAAATTTCATTTTTCCCATCATCTGTGTTTCACTGTGGCATGGCAGGAAGGTATCCCTGCATTTCCTGTGTCCTGGGAAGTATTGTAAGAGTTTAATCAAATTTAAATTTAAAATAAATTCCACCACAGAGTGAGTAACGTGTGGCTTTCATCTTTTCTTCTGATGCTGACAACAGGGATCACCACACCGGCAAACCGGTGACGTTTAAAACTATCACTTACTTCCCACGTATTAGAAAGAAAATTTTCCAGAGAGAAATATCCCTCATTGATGATTTGGTAGCTCGAGAAGCAGCAGGTCCACCAATGGGCAAATGGACCCTGAGGAGATGGCTCAGCTGGCAAAGTGCTTGCTGGGTAAGCTTGAAGACCTGAGATTCGGAAAAGCCGAGTGTGGGATGTGCTCCTGTGATACCAGGAGGGTGAGATGGAAACAGAGAGAATTCCAGGTCCCGGTGGGCAGGGTGGGCTATTTGGAGAGTTCCAGGCCAGTGTGTCACCCCTACTAGTAAACAAACAAACAAACAAACAACACAGAAAAAACCATTGATGGAATCTACGGAGTAACATCTGAAGTTGGCCTCTGACCTCCACACGTTACACACACACAAGTAATATGCACACACACACACACACACACAGACACACACGCACACATGCACGCACACACACATGCATGCATGCATGCACTCACTCACTTATTTCCCAGCTTATAAAATAATAAGTGAGAAGATACTTTTTTTCAGGGTGCTTTGTTGATGTGCATAGGGAATTCATGGATGTAAACAGAGTTGACGGGTTGCCACCATCGCCTCCTTGATGATCCTTACTGCTCTGTGTCAGGAGACTCTCCCATGGGTCCCTGTGGGATGACCTTGGAACCTCTTCATGGCTTCCTTGCTTTCTCCTATGTCGGGATATTCCGGGTTCAACACATCAACCCCTTGACTCACACCTGGAACCCATCATCTCTCCAAACAGCCTGGGTTCCTCTGGGTGGGTATCAGAGACTCCCGTTGCTGGTTTTGCTGGTTTTGCTGGTCAGTGCTTTCAGGGTGTTTTAATACACAGACCTAAGAAATCTTACATGAAGACCCGAAATATACCAGAGGTTTCCCTTGACCACCCGGATCAAATGAAGGCTGCTGGGTTTCCCTTAACCAAATAAATCTTTTTCATTATTATCACATATTTATTTTTATTCAATTTACAACCCAATATCAGCCCTTCTCCCTGTTCCCCCTCACGTAAGTCCTCCCCCGACTCCCCTTATAAAGGGAATAAAGGGGAGTCCCCTTCTGGCAATCAACCTTCCCTCACTCACCCCATCTCCTAACCCCAACCTGGCACATCAAGTTGCTGCAGGACTAGGCACATCCTCTCTCACTGGGGTCAGACAAGGCTGTCCATTTACGGTGTGGGATCTATAGGCAGGCAGATAGAAGACAGGCTCAGGGACAGCTTCTGTTCCATTTGTTTGGGGGACCTGCATCAAGAACAGACTGTACATCTGCTACATATGTGCAAGGGGCCTAAGTCTAGACCATGCTTGCTCTTTGGTTGGTGGTTCAGTCTCTGGGAGCCCCCAAGGGTCTAGGTTAGTTGACTTTGTTGGTCTTCCTGTGCAGTCCCTGACCTCTTCAGGCCCCTCAATCTTTCTCCCACCTCTTCCACAAGGCTCCCTGAGCCTTGCTTAGGTGTGAGTCTTTGAATATCTCTCCATTGGCTGCTGCATGGAGCCTCTCAGAGGACAGTTATGCTAGGTTCCTGTTTGCAAACATAACGAAGTATCATTAACAGTGTCAGGGATTGGTTCTTGCCCATGGGATGGGTATCAATTTAGGGCAGTCATTGGTTGGCCATTCTCTCTGACAGTGCCCCATCTTTTCCCTTGCACATCTCATAGGCAACACATTTTGGATTGAAGGCTTTGTGGATGGGTTGCTGTTAAAGTTGACTTCCTTTGTGCCATACCAGAGAGCCACAGTTAGTAATAGCAAAAGTGATTACTGGTTTCCTTTGTCCCAACACACACACACACACACACACACACACACACACACACACACACACTCACTCCATAAAAACCGTATTTATAGTGGCTGTCTGTAATTACTGAAATCAACATAAAGGTTGATTTTTTTTTTGACTGTTTTTCCCTTGCTCTGGTTGGGCATTCAAAGGATCACACTGAAGTTTGCTTATTTACTTTTGATGTCAGCAGATTGATTTTGTGATTTACCTTTTCAGTTATATAGAATATTGGTGGAGCAGCGAATGATTTGAAAACGGCCCTAGAATGATATTCAGACAAACTCAGATGCCTGAGCACTCTGGACCCTCCCCATCCACAGTCGATTTACACAGGGTGGTTCACCTTACCACTGAAGTACATCTCACTCAAAATGACCCTGTGATTTAAAGTGCTGATGGTAAGTGACACGTGAAGCCTGTGAAATCCTGGAAACTGAGGTAGAAGCCAGGGAAATGGTTCAGTAGATGAGGTGCCTATAGGTCAATACGAAGTGCCTATAGGTCAATACGAAGTGCCTATAGGTCAATATGAGGTGCCTATAGGTCAATATGAGGTGCCTATAGGTCAATATGAAGTACCTATAGGTCAATATGAAGTGTTTATAAGTCAATATGAGGTGCCTATAGGTCAATATGAAGTGCCTATAGGTCAATACGAAGTGGCTATAGGTCAATATGAAGTGCCTATAGGTCAATATGAAGTGTCTATAAGTCAATATGAGGTGTCTATAAGTCAATATGAGGTGCCTGTAGGTCAATATGAAGTGCCTATAGATCAATATGAAGTGCCTATAGGTCAATATGAGGTTCCTATAGGTCAATATGAAGTGCCTATAGGTCAATATGAAGTGTCTATAAGTCAATGTGAGGTGCCTATAGGTCGATATGAGGCACTCATGTGAAACCTGATCTGGGAGGCTCAGTTATTATAGCCCCAGCTCTGGGGTTGGAGTTAAAGGTGGGGGAGGGGCAAGGGCAATTTCTAACACTCACCAGCTAGCTAGCTTCATTGAATTGACGATCTTTAGGTTCTGTGCTTCAAACAATGAGAATTACGGAGAAAACACAGCCAATAGTGTCTTCCATTCTTCCATGTACATGGGCACATGCTCCCACAAACACCCCCATAACCTCTAAACACATACACAGAGGGAGAGAGAGACAGACAGACAGAGAGACACAGAGAGACATAGAGACAGACACACACAGACACACACACACACACACAGAGAGAGAGAGAGAGAGAGAGAGAGAGAGAGAGAGAGAGAGAGAGAGAGCGCGCATTTTAAAAAATCACCATGTACTGGGCGGTTTTGTGTATCATCTTGTCACAACTTTGAATCATCAGAGAGGAAGAAGCCTTATTTGAGGAAATGCCTCCACGAGATAGATCCAGCTGAAAGGCATTTTCTTAATTGGTGATCAATGGGGGAGATCTAACCTATTGTGGGGGCTGCCACCCCTTGGCTGGTAGTCCTGGGTTCTATAAGAAAGCAGACTGAGCAAGCCATGGAGACAAGGCCAGTAAGCAGCACCCCTCCATGACCTCTGCATCAGCTCCTGACTCTGGGTTCCTGTCCAGTTTGAATTCTTGTCCTGACTTCCCTCAGTAATAAACCATGATATGAATGTGTAAGCCAAAGATACACAGACAGACAGACAGACAGACGGGGACACACACACACACACACACACACACACACACACACCAGCAATTTCCTTTTTTATTGTGATGTTTCATACAACAATAGAAACCCTAACTAAAACACCCTCCAGAAAGTTTAGGGAGGAAAGGGGGTTATTTGACTCAAAATTTCAGGTTACACTCACTCTGTCCTGTGAGAGAAGCCACTGTGATTGCGATTTTAAACTCCTGGTCACACTGCTTCCATTGTCCAGAGACGTAGAGCAAGGGAATGGCTGCCTCTACTCCGCCCACTGGGATCTCAGTTACGGAATGGTGACACCCAGAGTGGGCAGATCTTCCCACCTCAGCTACTATAACCCAGTGAATCCCCAACACGTGTGCCAAGAGGCCAGCCCGATCTCCCTTTCCGGGTAACTCTAGACTGTGTGAACCTGGCAGTTAAAACCATCACAGTTGGGCCCACTGCAGTATCTGTTCTTGAGTTTTAGCCCTGGGCTGCCGTTTCTCAGGCCAGAGGAAATATTCCTAGCCTGTGACTCGACGAGCTTTTTGCACACAGGTGTGTAGCCCAGTTCCCTTTGCATCCAGACAGCATGAGGTGGACATACCCTTGTCTTGGGTATCTTGTCTGATTGTGTAATATCTAAATGTGGGTGGATAAATCTATATTCGTATATACAAAGATAAAATGAGAATTCAGTTTATGCATTTAAGAGCATTCTTTTCTCCCTCCCTCCCTTCTTTCTTTCTTTCTTTCTTTCTTGGCTCCCCTCTGTGTGTGTAGTTAGGGAAGGTGTCTAGATATTCTGTATGGCCTCAAGTGCCCTCTGCTTCTACAGACAGACTGCAGACTGAATGCGGCTGGCTTGATCCTGTGTGCTATTTACTCTCCACTGAAAAGAATACAGAATTCCCTCCCGGAATGCTTTGAGGCAGAAGACAAAGGCAACTGACCTTTGGCTCTAAGAGACGAAAGAAAAGAGCGAGGAATTCTCAAACCACGGCTGTCTGAATGCCCAGGTACACAGCGGAAGATCTTGGGGACAGAATTGAAAAGAAACTCCTGTCCTCCGGAGCTGGGGGAATTTGCGTGGCTGTTCTCTGCAGCAGAACCCGTCCTCCCTCCCCGTGCCTGGGCTGGACACTGCAGATGTAATTACCAAACAAATCGATAGTCCGTCTTGTGGTCTGAGCATCCTTGGTTATGCGCCATTTCACTCCTGGGAACTCAGTTTGTGTCGCATCCATGCCGGATGCGTTGCGGAGTCCCAGCCCACCCAGCCAGCTCAGAATAATGCCCAGAGCGTTTAATCTTCCTCGTGAACGAGCGCTTTACGAACAGATTCCCGTTCGTTCGTTCGTTCTCGCTGTTCCCCTTTGAAGCGGGCTCAGCAAGAAGGGACTGGCGTGAGGTCAGCGAGCCGGCGTGTCAAGGGTGCCTTCTCTGACTTTTACTTGGCCAAGGAGAGGATTATAATAAATGTACTACGGGATTTTTGTTTCTGGAAAAGTGATAAATGCCATTTTTTTATTTTAAAAAAATTTAAAGAAAAACCCTCTTGACTACATTGCATGAAAGTCTGAGACATAAACTTCCATCTCCCCGCCTTGTTGTCTTCAAAGAAGACACGGGATGAGGCACTGAGGCCGGATTTTCTGTCCTCGTCAAACTAGAGTCACTCAGAGCCCAGACTCAGGGTGAGAGCTGAACTCCCAACAACTTCAGGCTGGTGGCCCACAGGCGAAGCTGGCCTACAGATCAGTTTAGTGTATTAATACAAGGAATCTGAAGAACCATGTTAGTCGAATACTTTTTATTTATCAAAGACCCTCTCCCGTTCTGATTATGTTCTACCCAGGTCTCCTCGTGTACGTGCATACCTCCCACCCAGCTCTGCTGCAGGTTCACGACCCAAGCATCTCTAAGGATGCCCTCAGGAACGATTACCTGCGCCTCTTTGCTCTTCCCTTAGAATATTTACAAGGACCGCGATACTAATGGAGAACAAATGACCACTGGTATAAAGCAGACATACGCATCTGTCAAGCGGTTGCTGCATACCTACAGGGGGCTGAACACTCTACAGTCTCCAACACTCCGGACTCCAACCAATCCCAGGAGGGTGCGGTTGCTCTGCATCGCTTTGCATCCTGGGTAGAGAAGATGTGTCGCTTAAGGCCGCACCGTGGTGGTAGGAGTGGTGGTAGGATTGAGAGCTGTGGTTTTGAATCTGGGTCTTTCCGAGCCCAGGATCCAAGAACCGTTATTTAAAGTCTTCAACAACCGGCAGGGCATGGGGATGACTGGTCAGAATGGAGGATGGGTATATATGGCAGGTCTCAGAACCGCGGCGGAAGTGGCCAGCTCTCCGCAGCGGGTGCGTCTTATAAAAAGGTGGGCATCCCTGTTCTGAGCATCTGGTATACCCACCACCAGTCTCTGGCTGAGTGGGAGCCACTTCCAACTCTATCGTCAACTGAACCATAGGCACAGCAACCATTTTTAGAACCAACACATGCTACAGAACAGACATTAGCAATGGCAGGCAATCCTTGGCATGGGCGGAGTCTCCCGAGAGGAAAGGCGGGGTCTTCCAAGGTAAAAACAAAACAAAACAAAACAGAAACTCAGAAACCACAGCTGGACTCTGCTCCTGCGTCTGCATAAGCATTCAATGAGGCCCCCTCCCCCGGAAAGTGTGGCTAGAAAAGTAATTCAAGTCATGAGTCTCTCTAATTACCACAGCACGTTTACAAAATTTCCTTGGCGTAGACAATATGCTGGGGATTGTTTCGAAACCTGATACTCCGACATGAAAGAAAAATCTCTCTTCCTTCAGTAAACGCGATCTACAGATTAGCTGCTCACGTGATCTGTGGTCTAATGAGCTAAACTCAGAGGGCAAGGATGTACTTAAAGGAGATGCCTTCTCTGATGGGGCAACTGGGGAGAAATGAGACATGAAGTATGAATTACCCAGGAGAGAGGGGGGGAGGGGGAGAGGGAGGGGGAGAGGGAAAGGGAGAGAGAGAGAGAGAGAGAGAGAGAGAGAGAGAGAGAGAGAGAGAGAGAGAGAGAGAGAAGAGGAGGAAGAGGAGGAGGAAGAGGAGAGAGGGGGAGGAGGAGGAGGAGAGATGGGGAGGAGAGGGAAAAGGAGAGGAGAGGTTGGGTTAGGAAGCAGGCCCTCCAGGTATAAAAACCCAGAGATGTGGCTGAATTCTCCTTGCTTAGACTATAGTGGTGTTTGCTTGTGTGGAGTCCAGATCACCACCAGCAGCAGCCACTGCGGCTCTGAAAGCTTCCTAGACTTACTCTTTTCAGCACTCTGGGGATATGGTAGAGCACAGCAATCTACTTGGTGAGCTCTCTGGTAACATAAGTCAAGTTTAAGTTGGAGAAGCATAGGGCTCAGAACTTCAGGGTTGTCAGGTTAGGAAGAGGAGAGGAAAGAACAGACCATGCCATCAGGCCTGCCTTTGAATTTCCTGCTGACCTGATCCTACCTCTAAGCGTTTGGATACATTGATTTTTTTTTTCTGGAACATTCTAGTTCTTGATTTTTAAAGTATGAGCACTTCTTTATTTAGATCTCTGCTCAAAGGTCACTTCCTCTGCTCACCCCCAAGTGTCCTTCTGATCCTGTCTCCAATGTCGGCGTGTCTTATTTTTTTATAGCTTGCCTCTGCCCACCACCTCTTGTTTATTGTGTCTTTCTTGTGTGTCTATCTCTTCAAAAATGTAGCTTTGTGGAAGGGGGGAAGAGTTGAAACAGTTGCCTCATTCATCCCGCCCATGCCCACCACCAACTTCAGTACTCTGCACATAGTCAGTACCTTGCACATAGTCAGTGACTTCAAAAGCCAAGTCGGTGTGAGTGAAGGATGAACAATGCCCAACATGAAGCTCCCACAGTCAGGAGGGAGAGGGAGGACTGCTCCATCAGCAAGGTTATCTGGTATGCTTTCCAGAAAGCCCTCTCTAGATGTGTTTATATGATGACATACATTTTCCCTCAGGACATCAAGGAATGGTAGGCAAAGAAAGAAAAGGAAGAAGTCGATTCATAAAGAAGACCCCCAAATGACCTCAGTGATCAACCCAAGTTGAGGGCAAGGATGTTGTCCCAGTACATTTCCTGTTGTATGGCAGGATACCCAAAGCTGGGTGATTTACAGAGGAAAGGCGTTTGGCTAGTGGCTCTAAAAGCAGAGAAATCCAACATGGAGGCAGATACATTTACAGGGAATTTATACTGCTTCATACCAAGGCAGAATGAGGTAGAAGGGAAAACAGGTAGTACCCAAGGAAGAGAAAGTGGGGGTGGGGAGCTAATTCTCATGGGAGATAATCCATCAGTCCTTTTGCTCAAACACCTTCCTTCCACAAGACCCTTCTAGCAAATGTGACTACATGCAGGATCTAAGGAAGCGCCAGGTGCTCTTTGAGGGGCTACACGCAGATCATAGCAAGTAGAATGGTTGGGCACGCCAAAGAAGGGTACATGGTAAAGGTGGGCAGGAAAAGGAGGCAGGTACAACTCAAGGTGACATGGAGCTGTGGGTCTCTCTGCCTGTTACTCCACTTGGGAAACTGAGCTCTCTCAGTTAGGATCGAAGGCACCTAGATGTTGGCATTCCGCAAAGAAGATAACCTCACAGATGCCACATGTTCTCATTCCTCCGTGGGAGCTGAGAGGATTCTTCTCAGAAGTGCAGATAAGCCAATCCGTCTAGAGAGATGGCTGAGTGGCTAAGAGCATTTGTTCTGCAGGTACAAGGAGCCGAGTTCAAATCCCGAGCACCCACCTAGAAATCTAGGCATAGCTGTGTGTGCCTGTTGGCCTGTAAGCCTAGCCAATATTGCAATGAATATGCACACACACACACACACACACACACACACACACACACACACCCCATCATTATACCACATGTGCGTGCATACCATCATCATCATCGTACCACATACACACACACATTTATGCACACACCACACTCATGTACATGCGCCAAGTATACACATGGCATGCACACACACACACACACACACACACACATATACAATGCCAAATAACACACACATCATACCTCACACATACACTAACCATTCCATATACACCATCACCATGCCTCATGTACATGGTGGGTGTTGAGAGTGGAATTACGGCTATGGAAGCTGGGAACGGAAGGGAATGTAAGGAGAAGCTTTCCCCCAGCTTATACGAACTGTAGCAGTGAGTAGGATAAAGTGTAACTGTCCTTAACAATGCCTTACCGTATATTTCAAAATAGATAAAAGAGGGAATTGGAGACAATCCCCGACGGAACGCTAATCTCTCGGGATGATGGCTAAGTCGGTTACCCTGGTTTTGCTACCACTTGCTGTAACACGGAGTCCCTGTACTGAGCTGCACATCGATACACAGCCATCACACATCAATTAAAATAACCAAGTAAAGAATTAACGCGGGAACGATGGATGGAACGGAGGCCAATGATTGCTTTTCCTTCCTGTCAAGAGGAGAGTTATTTCTCTTAAGTCAGCTGTTGCGTCTCGTGGTCATTTCACAAAAGAAAGTGCATTTAGAGCGTAAAGCACAAGAAAGAGAGACCCATTAGCTCCGAATAAAGAATTTGCTCCTGAATTGGCTAAATCTTACGTGCTGAAAAATTCATTGCGTTTTCTATGTTGCTTTCCCCCTCGTTCTGCCAAAGAAAGTGGGTGAGAAAGGCCTCTGGGAGACTACACTTTGGAACACTGCCCCGAGCGGGATGCAGCTGGCCCCACCAGCACTCAGGACAGGCACTGAATGAGCCCACTCAAAAGTACCAGAGCTGATGGGTTCTTTCCCAGGCTGGAAAGTCAAGGTTCGACTCACAGATTTGCTAACCTCCCAAGCCTACCCCTATTCATCTCTCTTCCCGCTTTTAACATAGCAAAATAATAATTTTATTTTATAGCAATTTTAATAATTTTAGATGATTCAAAGGCATTGCGTATACTCACATTGCATAATTTAAATGCATATCGATTTCCCAGAATGTTCTTATCACCCAACCCAAATTCTGCACCCCTTAAATGGTAACTCCCCTCTCTTCAATCCTGCTAGCCGCTAGGGACTTCTATCTACCTTACTTCCTGACTCTGCTCTTCCAGATTTTGATTGCTCATGGAAGTGGATCAAACATTTATCACTTTGTGTCTTTTTTCCCCCTCTCTGTTCCAAAGCATGAGATCCTAAGGCTAGAGGGATGGGGAGCAGGAGATCAAGGGTTGATGGCTACAAAAGGAAGTCCCTTGTTGGAAGCCAGTTCTAGTCTCTGTCCCCACATGGTGGTTTGTGCTGTACGAGAGTCAAAGTTACAGGGCTCAGAAGCAGATGTCCAGGGTAAGGTTGGGGCAGTCCATATCTACTAAGGATCTGGTAGAGAACAATCCTTTAGTCCAAACCCAGGGGTCTAGCTGGGACCTGCTCTAAGGATCAGACATTAAACAGTAGGAATTCAGAATTCAACATCTTAAGAAGGAGCTTTGGAAAGGGGTTTGCTCAGTCCCAGATGACCGGAAATGATCCCTAGAGGAAGTGATGGCTGAGCTGAGACTTGAACGTAAGCAAGAGTTTCATAGCAGAAGGGACAGAGAGGGGATCAGGGTAGACAGAGGACCCAAGACTTAATAAGGCAAGAGATAAGAGTAAACAGTAGACATTGTCCAGGTCACAGATGCTGGAGCTGAGAGTGCAGACAGGGATCTGGAGACGAAGTGTCAAATGTCCCACGAAGGCATTTGTGCCTTTCTTTGAGGCCAGAGGTTAATGGAGCCAAAGGCCTTCTCGAAGCTCTCTGTGAAGGTTGTCATTTTGGGTCCACGTGCATTATTCAGGAGCTAATGTGTTTCCATCAATGTCTCCCAGGGATTTTTAGATTTCCCAGTTAAGTATGAAGCCTCTAGGAACTGTTGATAGCATCCAAGTCTCCCAGTGCTTAGGGATAGATGAGTTAATCTCCTGATTCCATTAAAATACCCGACAAGAGCACCTTACAGAAGGAAGGTTTATCTGTTTGATGGCACAATGCATTGGGGAGGGGCAGTCATGGCAGAGGGAGGGTGAGGCAGCTGGTCATACAGCATCTGCAGTCAGGAGCAGAGAGAAGAAGACTATTGCTCTGTCCTTTTCTCCCTAATGCTCAGACTGGGACTGTGGTCCACGGCATGCTGTTACTTCTATCCAGCTCAGCTAACCCCTCGGGAGGCTTGTCTCGTGGATGATTCTAAATCCAGTCAAGTTGGGATTCAATTTCAGCACATGGCTCACTCTGTACAGATAAGGGGGTGCTACAAACACTGGGGTGGGGCGAGCCCCAGGCAGCCTGGATGCTCTGATCTTTATTGCCTTCTTTCACAAATCTTTTACGTCCCTTGTCTCTCTGACCACCTAATTCGCACATCACCTAATTCACTGTTATCATGTCTTCAAATCTGCATCCCAAACCTTGGGAAGGCTAGCCTGCCTTACTCCTGCGTCAGCCTCTCTCATTCCACATCCTACAGCCCCTCCCAAGTCATCTCTGCACACTGTAATTACCTAATGATGTAATCTGTCACTCAGAGCGCTCTCTCTCTCTCTCTCTCTCTCTCTCTCTCTCTCTCTCTGTCTAGGGAAATAAGTATGCCTTTGTGGCATGCGTGGCTTGCCTTGTTTATAGAGATGATCTCTGACATCACACTTGTGTGTGTGACTCATCCGGTCTCAGTGGCTAGAGGCCAAGTGTACTTTAAAACAACCTTGGGCATGTCTTAAATTCTGATGCCTGGGCCTCACACTCTCAGACTGGTTCAGGCACACAGTGGGGATTCAACGATTGTATTATTGATTCAACGATTGCATTATCAATCACACGATCACTTCAATAAATGAACATACCAATGGGATCATTATCCTTCCCACAACCGTCACTTGAACTCCTAGGCAAATGCCACATTTCGTATATGAACATTTGATTCTAAGGACCATTTACTCATTGCCCACAGTGCAGCAGAAAAACAGTTACAGAGGGAGACTGACCCTAAGGGGCTAGATTCCAGAGCTGTGTGTGGAATTGCTGCCACCCACGGGCTTCAGTGTACAGTGGATGGCACTGTTTTGGGAAGGCTGTGGAACCTTCAGGAGAGGGAACCTCACTGAAGTAAGTGGGTCATTGGGGGTGGGACTTGTTTTTTACCCCAACCCTACTTTTCACATGGCCTCTGCTTCCTTCCATGTCATGATCTTTTTACTGTGCCTTCTGTCACATGGCTGACCATAGCTCCTCAAACCACGAGCCAACATAAAATTTTTCCAGGGGCTGGAGTGGTGGTCCAGAGGTTAAGAGTGCTGGATGGTTTCCAGGGAACCTGGGTTCAGTTCCCAGCATCCACATGGTGGCTCACAACCATCCCAGGGATGAGAGGATTCCAATCATAGGGAATCCAATGCTCTCTTTTTAACCTCAGCAGGCACCAGGCGTATGCATGGTGCACAGACTTGCATGCAGACAAAACACTCATACATGTAACATAAAATAAATCTAAAACAAAAAAAAAAATCAAAATAAAGCCTTCCTCAAATTGGGTCTTGCTGGGTATTTGGTCACAATATGGGCCCACAAAATGAACAGTAACTGACATAGGAGTGTTCTTAAGCACTCAGTGGATGAATGTGGAATGAGATAAAAGTCTTAGGACTTTTGCGAAGGAGAAAGCAAACCCCATCAGTGACCGGAAACTATACCTTTCATTTCCTCTTCCCGCCCCTCCATCCCACCCTCTTTCCCTCCCTCTTCTCTCCTCTCTCCCCTACCTTTTCCTTTTCTCATTGAGATCCTAGTATAGATTTTCAAATGAGACCTCACCAGATCTTTGAAGAAGATGGATAATTTGTATTTTCCCCATATCACTGTATGCAAAGAGAACACCCACACTCTACTAGCTGCTCCCTCTGTCGTCATATTCGAGTCAGGAATGAGTAATTTGGAAGATGGAGTCTCGTTACACTCTTCCCATGGGTGTCGAATCAGGCATACCCACCTTGTTCTAACTTCTTCCCAAATTCTGCGACACCACAAACTCCCGACCTCACCTCCTCTGTCCTACACCTCCACGGGCCGCATGTCCCTTCTCCATTGGGTGGGGAGATAAGCCAGCAGCAGGCAGAATTTTTAAAGCAATTCTGTGAGACGTGTCTCTTTATATTTCCCTTCTCCCTATCCTACCCCACTAAGGGACCTTCAAACACATGTGGTCACCGAACTCCAAACTGTAGAAGCTTTACCAGAACTCAGGGCAAAGCCACAAGCTCTGTCAGGAGGTTGCAATGGGGGAAGACCCGCTGTGTAATGGTGTGGGGATTTATTTAGCCCCGGAGGCTTGAGTATGCAACTTTTGCCAATGGAGACTTGCTAGGTCTCCTCCACGGTGTCAGCATTTCCTCCCTTCTAGCTGTGGTGCTGTTTTTGTGAAAGCCGCCCAGAACAGCGAAAGAAGGCAGAAGCTGCCCTTTTTCATGGCTTCAAAGGAAGCCTGAATTTGATCCCTTTAGTGAGTGGCACAGGATAAAAACCTCCACTTGGGTCTGCTTTCTGTGATTAAACAAGCCTCTTGTTTGTCAAGTAGCTCGAAGACTGGAAGAAAGGAGGGCTCTTCCCTGTGAAGTTCTCTGAAAGCAGCCCCTCCCCGCTCCCTGCCCACAAAGGGATTCTCCTGACAGGAGTCAGAACTGGACTTCAAACAGCCAGAACAGGAGTTAAACTGGAAATAGGGATTGGGGGACCTGGAAAGGCTCCCAGCAGATGACAGAAACCCCTCGTTGAGACCCTGCAGGACTCTTGAGTATCCTCACATACCTTTGAGGAACATGGTGACATTGGAAACCATTGTGACATTCTCCGAACAAAAGAATCTCACTCCTGTGAGAAGCCGTCCGGTCTGCACAGGAAGATATGAGGAGGGTTGGGAAGGGGAAGTCTAACCTAAATCCATACAGCTTTACTAAGACTCAGCTGCACCATGTTGGGTGTCCACGGGAGGCAGAATCCCTTTACCCAAGTCACTCCTGCTTTTGGAAATCCACCCCACCCTGGAATGCTAAGGTTGTGCTGGTGAGCTGGGCAGAGGTAGAAAATAGGAATGGAGACCACCTAATTCAATGTGAATTGCAGATGAACACTTTTTTAAAAAAACAGGGCAGATGTATTATGAAGGACACACTTACATTCTCAGTCTGCAATTAAAATTTCCCTGGGCATCTTATTTTATTCCATTTTATTTGGCCCAGTGACAATCTCAGCTCAGATCACATTTCCTGTCCCATCTACTTGGGAGAAGTAGGGAAGGCTCTGGATCAGGCAACGCTGAGGCTGCCTGAGGATGCCATGGAAGTGGTTTGGTCCATGGGCTTTGATGTGAGGCAGGGACAGATTTCATATTTACCCTTAGAGGTGGAGTTGCAAGTGGTTGTGAGCTCTGCATCCAGCGAACCCTCAACAATGGAGTCCTATCTCCAGCCCCATGGACCAGATTAAAGCTTTACACCTGCTTCTTATATGAGTTCTCCCACAAACGACAGCCTCCTCCTGTCCTCAGGACAGGCTTCAGTAATCGACTTCCTCCATGGAGGCAGGAGGCACTGTGACGTCTCAAGAATCCATTCGAATTTTGGATCCTAGAGTCAATCAATCCACACGGACTAGGTCAGGGCCCATGCGACCAGACCGTCCCTGGAAACATCCCCACAGGCACAGGAGTGTGCTGCCTTAATCTCTCAGGCGTCTCTCAACCTGGTCAAGTTGACAAACACAACGAGGCTTCTCCAAGGCTTCTGCGTTCTTGTTTACGACTATTTTTCCCAACCAGGTTATAAACGCCCTGACATCAGATAGAAGCATCCTCTATCCCCACGCGGGCATGGAAAGGGGAGATCTCGACGTTTCCTAAATGACTATGCTATCAAGCCATTAGCACTTCAATATAAATTATCTTCCACTGTGGTTTCAAATGGTAATGCACTGCACATAACCATAAGGTCTGCAAGGGGCATTTCCTACAAAGCTTAAACTTTTCTTCTCAAAGGGCCGCCTTTTGTTTGAGATACCTTTTCCTTTCTTCTTTATCTGGAGTTAAAATTGCTATTTAGAGGGTAATTTCAAAAGGCATTTTCTTCACAAAGCTGAGAGTTGCCTCTGTGTCGTCATCTCAACACGGAACTTTCTACACGGAAATGCACCAAGGGGGAGAATCCTAAGGGTGAGGAACGGACCCCTTAGATCCCAGAGTGAAAATGAGAACTGAAGTAATCTAATCTATGATCGGTAAGAAATGGAGGGGAAAGAGATACGTCTGAGAAAAGGCTCAGAAGTTGCATTTCATCTGAATAAAATAGCAGAAGGGGCAGACAGAAGGGAGGGTGGGTGGGGGTTGGGGAGACGGTGGGGCGGGGGCAGGCAGAGGGACAGGCGGGGGAGGGGGCGGGCAGGGGGAGTGGACAGAGGGGCTGGTGTAGGGGCAGATGGAAGGGTAGGTGCAATTAGGGATTCTTTTCTAGTGAATGGGCTGGTAGGATAGCTGTCAGCAAGGTGCTTGCTCACAAGAGGTAGGACCTGGGTTCGAGTCCCAAGCGCTCACATAAAAAGCTCACTCAGTAGTGCAGTCCTGTATTCTTAACACTGAGGGGGCAGAGACAAGAGGATCCCTGGGGCTCACTGGCCAGAGAGTCTAATCTAATCTAGCCCGGGGCCAGTGAGAGACCCTGTCTCAAGATACAGGACAGGTAGCTCCTGAGAATTGAGGTTGACCTCTGGCTTCAGCATGAACACACATACACACACACACACACACACACACACACACTCGCCACACTACACATGTGCTCACATGGACACTTGAACACATGAACACGTGAACACATATACACATACATACCACATATCACACACACACACACACCTCACATGTTCACATGGACACTTGAATACATGAACACACAAACACACATACACCACACTACACACATGCTCACATGGACACTTGAACACATGAACACATATACACATACATACCACATATCACACACATACATACACAAACACACATATACACACAAACACACACACACACGGATAAGCACTTACACATACACCACACACTTGCACACACATGGGTTTCTGAACACACATACACACACAGTGGGAGTGGGCTTCTCCTACCTCTGAACCTACCCAAGGCAGTGCTTGACCATAGAAGCCCTTTCCTGATGTCCCTCCTGGTCTTGCTCAAGTGGACAATCTTGCTCAGACGGGTGCCTATCCGTGGACCTCAGCAGGGCCCTCTGTCTCTGGAATCAAGGCTGACCCCTCTCTCTGAATGAAAACTGCCAGGCCAGGGTTCCTAGCAAATGCTAGGACCTTGCTCTGACTACATCTCAGAGCTGTTTATGAAGAGAGGGGTCCGTAACCCACCCATGCAGCACTGACCTGCAATTGCAAATGCCCTGAGGCCCCGCCCTCTTCTGTCCCTCCCCCTATTCTGTCCTATTCTCAGTGTGCATGCATCTGTCACTTTTAAGTCCCCATTGCTTATCTGTCACGGCTGACAACCAGGAGGAGACAAAGTAAGGAATGTTTTGTTACCAAGGGGCAGCCTGACATTGAAAGTTCCCCATGGTCTCCCACCCTTATGTCAGAGAGCTAACTGTGGTGAGGATTATTGCTGAGGACTGACTATGTGGCAGGACTGACTGTGTGGCAGGAACTGTGATGGATAATTTATGCAGTTTCCTCAATTTTCCCAATAACAGACAAAGAAACTGAGGCTCAGACCACCTGGTGGTGGTAGTGGGGCAGGGAGGGGGTCGGGGGGAAGGGCACAGGAATGCATGGGTACATAAGTGCCTGTGTGCCATTTTGTGTGTCTCTGTGTGATTGTGTGTGCATGTGTGTACATGTGTCTGTGCCAGTGTGTGTCTGTGTGTATGTGCCTGTGTATGCCTGTGTGTACCTGTATGTGCCTGTGTGTGTCTATGTGTGTATATGCATGTGTGTGCATGTGTGTGTCTGTGTGTACCTGTGTATGGTGCCTGCCTGTGTGTGCCCGTGTGTGTCTATGTGTGTGTGTACCTGTGTATATGCCTGTGTGTGTGTGTGTGTGTGTGTGTGTGTGTGTGTGTGTGTGTGTTCATGCGTGCTGGGAATTAGAAAGCCAGGTTCCTGATTCTAAGTATTTGTATTCAGCCCTCCTTCATATCACCCCCACCCAGCCATTTTTAACACCTTCTAGCTACCCACCTGATTGCATTCAAATAATCTTTTAGGAGCTCAGGATCCCTTCAAAGACTGGTCCCTTTTCCTTCTATTAGCAGTCCCCACTCCTACACTTCTGGAATCTATGGCAGGTACTTTGAATTCTCTTTCCTCAAGTGCTTCTATTCTGAGCCCTTTGATACTGTTTTGTCTGTGTATCTGTGAAGTGTCCGTGTGTCTGTGTGAGGAGCACAGAGCCTAACACTGGGTGTTATCTTCAGTCACCCCCCCTCCCATTTTCAAGGTAGGGACTCTTACTGTACTCAGAGCTCACCACCTCAGCTACGCTGGCCAGCCAGCCAGTAAACATGGGGAATCCAGACATAAAACAGATACCTTGGAACTAGCCTTGGGAGGGCAGCTACACCCCACCTTCTCTCTCACTGGGAATTGAATGCACAGCCTCTTGCTAGTGTAACAAGTGCTTCACCTCCTGAGTTGCCCCTCCAGGCCCCCTTACTCTATGTTTCTATCTCAGACTTACCTGTGTCGCAACCCTCAGTTCAAGTTTGCCTTTCCCAGCCAGACCTGATGAGTTCATCTTCCCTTCAGTCTCAAACCCAAGGGTTTGGATGAATCTCATGGCTGATGGGTCCAAGCCTGTGGACAATCCTCTCACACATAGCTATCTCCCATCTTGATGGTGTCTGTGTGGAGGCACCATGCCGTGGTACTTGTTTCTTCTATGTCACTTTACTTGAAGATACAGGAGTCGTGTTGGTTGATTGACTTAGCCTCGTCCTCTCCCTCCTCCGTACCTTCTCCTTCCCTCCTCCCTATCTTCTCCTCTCTTCCATCCACCCCTCCTTTTCCACTCTCCTCCCCACTTCTCTCTGCAATGCTGTGGTTCAAGTCCAGGGTCTCATGCACATTAGGCTAACACGCTACTACTGACCTACCCAACCCCCTCTTCTATTCTTCCCCATCTTCTCCATTCTTTTCCTTTGATTTTCCTCTTCCCATTTTCTTTCCATCACATTTCATCCAATTACTATTTGTATTTCTTATTGTATTCGTAAGCACATGCACTTGGGTGTGGGTGTGCTAGCCCCTGTGGGCGTGTGTGGAAGCCAGAGACTGACATTGAGGTTCCTTCCTTAATTGCTTCTCTTATTTTTTTTCTAAAGAATTATCTATTTACCTTATATATGTCAGTACACTGTGGCTCTCTTCAGACACACCAGAAGAGGGCATCAGATCCCGTTACAGATGGTTGTGAGCCACCATGTGGTTGCTGGGAATTGAACTCAGGACCTCTCGAAGAGCAGTCAGTGCTCTTACCTGGTAAACCACCTCTCCAGCCCCTCTACCTTACTTTTTGAGGTAGGGTTTCTTGTTGAATGTGAAAATTGCTGTTTCAACCAGACAGGCTGAGCCTCTGGAACCTGCCTGTCCCTCTGAACCTCTACCCACCAACACTAGGATTGCAGGAGTGCTGTGTTATGCCTGGCTTTCCTGTGGGTGCCGGGAATCTGAACTCAGGGCTTCATGCTTTTATGGTGAGGACTTGACTCACTGAACCACTTTCCTGGTGCACCCTTTCTCTTTGTAAGTGTGCCAGGCAGTTGACCACGCAGCCCCTGGTCGCCCTCACCCTGTGACATCAGTCCTCTTCCTTGGATGCATGTGGAACCCAGGGGGCATGCACTTAAGGGGCAAATGTATCAGTGATGAACTAGTTTCATGGTGAGACGCTGGCTTTGCCCTTTCTTGCTCACTCTGCTGAAGGCAGACTTCCATGTTATGAGATGCTCTCTGGAGCAACCATATGGCAGTCAATCAAGGAAAGACCGTGGCCAACAGCTCAGGAAGATTTGGGTCCAATCGCCCTCAAGGTATTAGGTATCCTGCCAACCACCCACTTCAGTGATCTTGGAAAATGGATTCTTCCTGGCTGAGCCTTGGGAAAGAACCAAACCAGAGGGCATGAATGAAGTATGCCCAGACTGTTAACCCACAGAAATGTGTGGCATAATAAAATTGTTTTCAGAAAAAAAAAAAAGTTTTCATCTAGTCTTCAATTAATGCAGACATTCGTTGACAAATTTTGCACGTGTTTCAGATAGTAATTCCTGGGCTTTGCACAGGCTCGACGAGTGACCCTACCATTGAGACACAGCCCACACCCCGTCACTGCTTTGTCTTTAATTTCTCCTTCTAAAATCTGTTTGTAACCAAATCTCACGGAGATGCCCAGACTAACCTGGCACTGAATTTATCATGGCGTCCAGATCGTATGGGGAAATCGCAAACCTGACATTGCTCTCTAGCTGGTGTCTTCCGCAGTCCCTTCTCCCACACTGGAGAGCGTCTCTTTATGCTGCTCGCTCTGTGTCATCATTAAGCCTCTTGTCACGCTTCCAGATGCCTACCCCTAAGTAAATAATCTGTAGAGATAGAGCCTCCGTTGGCTTCTTCTCTCCCCTTGATGCTGTGGCTCTCCCAGCCACTTGAGTCCTGAATCACACAGCAATTTGGCAGAATCACTTCATACCCATGCCTTGCCCTCTGCCAACCCCCAGATACCGCAGACCTTCAGGCTCATCCAAGTTTTTCCTTTCTTTTTGAATTGCCTCTTGCCTCGAGACTTCTCACGTCTGGCGAATGGCCCGTCCTCTACACTTTGTGTTTCTCGTTGAATAATTTAATACTTGCCAATTCTGATTTTTTGTAAATCATTTTTCATTCCAAGCCTTTCTTTCTTCCTTCCTTTCTAAAGATTACACACACACACATACACACACACACACACACACACACACACACACACAGAGAGAGAGAGAGAGAGAGAGAGAGAGAGAGAGAGAGAGAGAGAGAGAGAGCTGTCTTCAGACACACCAGAAGAGGGCATCAGATCCCATGATAGTTGGTTGTGAGCCACCATGCAGTTGCTGGGAATCGAACTCAGGGCCTCCAGAAGAGCAATCGGTGCTCTTAACCACCGAGCCATCTCTCCAGCCCCAAGCCTATCTTTCTTAATTAGCAATTCCACACACCCAAGAACTCTTATTTTCCTTGACGCTGTGGGAAAACCTACCCACTCAGTTGTCTTTTCTGTTCCCACTCTAGGATGAGCGTGGGCTGACTGACTGCAGCAACGTCTCTGCAGATGCAACAGGTGATGGTGGGAGCATGTCCGAGCACTGGGATGAGGGATGCCAGACATCTATAGACAGTTGACAGCATGGATTCCCCAAAACACCCTTCCGGGAGCATGTGTGGCATGCCTCCGTTTCGAAACACTTCCCAACGACCACTCTTCTGAACAGTGGAAGGTGGCAAGAGTTTCCAGAGGGCGATTCTCACCTTTACCGAGAGAGCAAAGTGGGCTGCACACATCCGGCTTTGTTCCCATTAACTAACAGGATCTTCTCGCCTTCTGCTGTTGTGGTGATCTATCTTACCACTCATGGTGATCTTCATAGAGAAGCACACAGAAAGAGGTGTTTCCTGGGATGGGCACGGGGAAGAGGCAAGTCTCCTCTCTGACTGTCGAGGGAGCTCTCGGAAGACTGGTCTGTGATGATTAAAATGTGTGAGCCATTGGATGGGCAGTCACAGACCCTGTGAGATATAGCTGGCTTCACCCAGGGGCTGAGGCTTCCATTTTACTTCAGGTAATGTAAACACAAACAACCACAGGCGACCCATGGCGGGACCCATAGCCACTCACTTGACAATGCGGCTCTCCAAAGGCACCAAGTAAAGGGTATCTGCCTCATCCTCCTCTACACTGGGGGCCAAGCTGTTCGTGAGTCACGGAACTGTGTGGCTTGCATGTGACTGGTCCTCACAGGGTTCACACGTTGGACGCTTGGTCCCAGGAATGTGGTGCTGGAGTTGATTAAACATTAAGAGGTAGGACCCTGCTGGGCAGTGCCACCCTCAGAACACCAAGATCTGTCAGCAGATGAATGTCACAGAGCTCTGCACCCAGGGGATCTGAAACCAGACTGGGTTCACACACAGACACACAAACCCCCACATAAACACACACACACACACACACACACACACACACACACACAGAGGCACACACAGCTATCTGAAGCAGAGCTCACACACCTGTGGTCCACAAATGGAATAGCATCTGTAGGCAGGTCTAATGTGCACAATTTAAAAATTATTTGGTAATTATAAAAATCAAGTAAAAAAAGATAGGAAGATTTGGGATTCCTGCTTCTCCTGAAAGTCCTAAGCACTTCTAAGACAACAAAAAGGAAATATTCTTTCCCAAGAGAAATATTCCACCGTTCTCGTCACCCTTAGCCTCCTCCCAACCTAGTGCAATACCCACCTTGCAAGCTCGCAGTCCTGGCTAGGGCTTAGAGACGACAAAGCAAGGAAATCAATCAATCAATCAATCACCTGTGACCTTTGCCCTCTGGTCACACACTTTGACCTGGGAACTACTTCTCTCATGCTTACTTCCCATAACTACAGGAGACTTTATGACAGAAACCCCAAAGCATGTGGGCCTCCCATAGCCTATTGGTGCTCCAGTCTTCCCTAGGCCCAGCATCAGGAAGTGGAGACAGTATCTATGTGACATCATTTGCACCCATGGGTCTAAGGAAATCAAACTCATAAACTAAAGAGGGGTAACGCACTTAGGAGTCTATTCTCAGGGATGGTGTGGGGGAGGATACAAAATACTGGATTAAATTCTCGAGCGGTTATGACTCCAGCTCCTAGTGTCTGCCTTTCCACGGGTGTCTCGGGTGTCTGAGGAACTGTGATATTCAGAATATGCCATAAAATGTCCAGAAGCCTGCACCCTCAAATTGGATTCAGTGTATTTGGGGGTAGGGCTGAGAATATTATGTTTGGTAGACATACAAGCTATTTTAGTGCAACCATCATTTAATCATGGCATGTTAATGCTTGGAGTACACGGGTAGCCCCAAACAGATTTTACCACTAGGGAATGCATCATAGAGGATTCTACTGGCCAGGATTCTACTGGGGATGCTTCTTTGGGGGCAGCCCTGTGTGCCAGCCCTCACAGGAGCCAGATGGGAGCCACGGGAGCAGGCTAATGTGTACATCCATCCTTTTGTTTTGTGTGCTAGCCTTGTTCTAGGCTCTAAAGTTAGAACCATGAGCAAAACAGACAAAAGTCCTCCCTTTGCGGACGTCGTTGGGCAACATGGGTAATTAGCAAATTACAATACCAAAAACACTTGGATTATAAGCTTCGTCTGGTGAAAATGGTGTGTGGTGGAGCACACTTGTAATCCCATGGTGGGGTAGGCAGAGACAGGCTGATCCCTGAACCTTGATGGTCAGCTAGCAAGAAAGGAAAAGAAAGAAAGAAAGAAAGAAAGGAAGAAAGAAAGAAAGAGGGAAGGAAGGAGGGAGGGAGGGAGGGAGGGAGGGAGGGAGGGAGGGAGGGAAGGAAAGAAGGAAGGAAGGAAGGAAGGAAGGAAGGAAGGAAGGAAGGAAGGGAGAGAGGACAGAGGGAGGTCGGGAGGTCGGGAGAGGGGGGAGGGAGACGGAAGGGGAAGAGAGAGAGAGAGAGAGGGTGAGAGGGAGAGAGAGAGAGAGAGAGAGAGAGAGAGAGAGAGAGAGAGAGAGCAAACAAATAAGCAGAGCACGTTGCACCTGGAGTCAGCCTCTACCCTCCACACACACACATGTGCACGGGCACATGCACATACATGAACATATATGCACAAAGATGGTATTTATTTTAGGTGTCAATTTGACAGAATTAAGAGGTGCTCAGGTAGCTGTTAAATACTTTTAGTGATTCAGTAAACTTTGAGCCCAACCCTTTGCTGACAGGGAGGCACGGGTGTTTGGGATGGCTGGACTTCCTCAGATTTGCCTGTGAATTCTGGAGATGTTGGCAGGTGAGTTGGTTGACCAATGAGTGGGGGAGGCCAGCTCATCACTTGCAGAGCAGACATCCTCTAATCATCCAGACAGAATTGGGACAAAGACAGGAAGGGAGTCTGAATCCTTGCCCTCCTCCCAGAGTCAGATAATAACTAGAAGAAAGTAATAGTAAGGATAATAATCATGATTACAATAAACCTGTCCTCTTTGGAATTTTCCCAGTCCCCACTTCTCATTCACAGCAACAGAAAACAAGTAAGACACCCTACAAACCTGTGCATCGAAGCCCCGATACCTACTATTTTAATGTGTGGCTGTATCTGAAGATAGGGCCTGCAAGAGGCAATTAACACGGCTCCATCAGCATAAGCCTCCATCCAGGACGAGCAGTATCCTTATGGGAGAGGAGCCTATTAGGACAGACATAGAGAAACCAGACCAGGCTAGGCTTCATAAGTATAGATAATTTTGTGGTACAACTTGCAAGCCCGGGAGAGAGACCTCTAAGGAGACCAGTCATGCTAGGGACCATGGACTTCTGGTGTACAGAACTTAGAGGAAACATAGCTTTCTGCTACTTAAGCTGAACACAGAGCTCAGGGTGCTTTACTGTATTTGCTGGACAGTTTTATGTCAACTTGACACAAGCTAAAGTTATCCGAGAGGAGGGAACCTCAACAAGAAAATGTCTCCACGGGATTGGGTTGTGGGTAAATCTGTATGTAGGCATAAAATGTACTCGACCTCCTTTAATAAGGGTTCAACCTCTCCTCTAGCCCACCACCCACCAGAGGCAGTGGAAGAGAAAAGTTATTTGGACTCTAAAGAGGGAAAGTAGACCTCTTTAGAAATAGTTCTTTGGGGGCGAGTTCAATCTTCGTCGTCAGGATATATCCGCAGTTCAGGTCAACACCAAACACCAACAGGAATAGCTAACTGCAGCCCAGCCCACTTTGCAGTCACCACACACAAACCAGCAAGGGCAGTCCCGTTCAAAAGAAACCTCAAGGCTCGCCCGCTGTCCCAGAGCTGTGGAAGCAGCAAGACACTGCAGGAACCACAGAAGTTCTCTATGATGTCGCCACAAACAGAACTCAGCAATGCCATGTAAGGCAAAGCAACACATGTGTCTCGTGTCATCAGCAAAGAATAGCGAGGTGGAGTAGAGTAAACCAATACTTGAGCTCCCACTGTCTGTGGGGTCATGTTTATAGTCCTTCTAATCATCATGTGTCCTTTCACCTGTCTGCTATGGCAAAACATCCTCTCACCTGTGTGCCCCACCAAAACATCATTTGACATAACCGACTTTCCAAAGAAACCAGAAGTTTCCACTTCATCTGTAGGGCATTTTCTTAATTAGTGGTTAATGGGAGAGAGCCCAGCTTGTTGTAGGTGGTATCATCCCTGAGTTCATGGTCATGAGCCTAGAAAAAAAGGCAGTCTGACCAAGCCCTGAGGAACAAGCATCATCCCTCCATGACCTCTGCATCATCTCCTGCCTTCAGGTTCCTGCCCTGCTTGAGTTCCTGTCCTGACTACCCTCAGTGACAGACTGTGTGCTGTGGAACTGTAAGTCAAATAAACCCTTTCCTCCCCAACTTGCTTTTGGTCATCCTGTTTCATCATAAAAGTAGTAGCGCTAACTGAGACATTGTAGCAGTCTGAGTTTGCTAACTGAGACATTGTAGCAGTCCGAGTTTGGTGTAAATTAGTACAGATACCACCCCAGAAACAGCACCGCAGGCAGAGGAAGCCAATAAAACAGATGATCAAAGGAAAAGCACATCTATTTACCTTACCAGAAAAAATACCAATAGCGATACAACCGTTTGGGTTACCCACTGGGTTATCATTAACCCAACACTATTTGCCAAGGGTTTATGATTGTTCTGATGCTACCCCAGGCCCAGAGAACACAATGAAAGACAGGTAGGTATAGCATTTGCCTTTTGAAACTCATGCACCCCCAAAGGCCTCCCCATAAACTTAACCCTATGTGCCACCCAAGGTCAGAGGAGTATAGTACGGTGTTGGAGACGCTACTGTAGGGTCCTCAATCTCTATTTAGTGTCTGGTTAACATATACCCATTATTAGGATCCAGTGTGATGGTTTGAATCAGATATAGAGTTTGTGTGGTCACATCAGGGTAATAGGTATCTTACTTTCCTTGTCATTCCTTCAAGCTTGAAGCTGGATGTTAGTTGAGACTGGCTTTGTGATAGGAGACAAGCCATTTAACCAGCCTTCTTGGATCTCAAAAATGGCGGTACTCATCCCTGGGTCACATAGGTGTGAAAAGCAGGTTTGATAGTGAACATGAATATAAATGCTTGGCAGCCATTCAAGATGGCTCCTGCCATCTCCTCCATGGCAGAGCCAATAAGATAATGAGAGTCGCAAAGATCGTTATTGCTAATACAAAGCACTCTGTGAATATGAGTGACTCTTGGTAATTTGTGTATACAGTTTTCTCTTTCTCTGAGACAGGGCCAGACAATGTAGCTCAGGATAGCCTTGAACTTGCCATCCTCCTGAGTGCTGTGTTGTAGACATATGCCCAACAGCTTGTGTGTAGGATCCTTTTAACATCTAAAGAGTATTTTTCTCTGTCCCCTACCTTTTCCTACTTTAATTTTTTTGTCTTTAGTTTTTAAAACTTGTATTGCATTTTATTGTATTTATTTGTTTATGAGAGCATATGTGTGTGCTACAGTGTTCATGTGGAGGTCAGAGGACAACTTGGGGGACTTAGTTCTCTCCCTCCACCATGTGGGACCCAGGGAGGGGATTGATCTCAGTTATCAGATCCGACAGCAACCCCCACTGAGCCCTCTCGCTGGTCCTTCCTTCCCATGAAAGTATTTACAACCCAGTATCATCTGAAGAATAGCCTGAAAACCCTCACAAAAAAATCATCTGTGTTCCTCTATGTCCCCTGCCTTATACCAGACCAGCTCTGCTTGGAGGAGATGTCTGGAGGGTGTCTATTACAGCTGCAGTCATTGTCAACATGGTGGAAATTGCAGCTGCCCATCATGGTGGTGCAGATTTCTCTGTACATCATACCTGGTGGGGTTGTGGTTACATTTTCTCTAGCATTATTGAGCGGTGAGCTACTTGTCCCTTCTCAGAGCCTGGAGATGGGAGACAGCAAGGACTGGTTATCATGGAAACCACGTCTCTCCTGGGCCCCAAGGGGCACTTCTGGAAACGGTTCGGAATCTGATCACTGTCTTCAAGTGAGAGAGCCGTGGATAAAAGCTGTTATTTCCTTGGGTCTGATAAATGGTTGCTGAGAAGCTGCTTGCTTAGGTTTTGCTGGGAGAGATTGGATTGGGGAAGGGAGAATGGATTGGGGGGCCAGAGTCTCAGACCTGAATAGCACCCCAAACTGCATTGACGACTAAGAGATAGCCCTGCATGAACCTCTGTGAAGACTTCAGAAGTCAATGGAACACCGGAGTTGTAGAGAGGAGATGGCTATGACCCTCAGAGGTTGGAAAGCCTTTTGTCTCTAAGAGATTCACAACCTGGGGGCGGAGGGGGTGGGAAATCATTAGTTCTAAGGGCCTTGAAAAAAAGGATTCCAGATATTAGGGTTTCCACCTCAGATACATTCAGCCACCAGGTAGAAAACATCATTTGTCAAAGTGAGCTTGGTGTAGCTTCAGGTGACAGGTAAGCACACACATCCTTCATAAGGGGCGGGTTGCATTTTATAGCCCCAGAGAGCATCGTGCCCCAGCACTGGCTCACGGCCAGGTTCTCCAAAGAAAACTCCAGATGTGGCATTCTCAGCCACAGCTTCTGTTAAAATGCAAGCTATGAATTCAAACACTTCTAAATCACGTCGGAGTCCAAAGAAAACACATCAGAAGGTCAAAGCCAGTGCATTTCTCTTCATTGTGAGCCGAGCCGTGAGGCTCATAAAGAGTCAGAAACTCAGGAGGCAGAGGGGATGCTCATTGAGTCCACAGTCACAGTAACGAAAACACGGTGTTCTGATATCGGCTTCGAGACGCTTCTGTGTTTACTGTGAGGTTAGCCACATATTTACCCTTCAGCCCAACCTTGAAAGCATCACGAATTTTTACCTCAGCGTTCGCACAGGGAAACTGAGGCTGCTGGGTGCAAAGCCACTTCATTCCCCCTCTCCAGAGTCTCTACAGAGCACAGATAGCCCCAGACAGCTGCAAAAACCATCCTCCTGAAACATCTCCCCTCATTTATGTTTGGTTTGTTCTGGTGTAATGTTTCCTAACCAGAAGGCAGAGATCTCACACTCCTTGGGACATTTGGCAACCCCCGCAGTGATTCTGTTGTTGCTTCCTCAATGGAACAAGTGGGAACAGGAGGCACTAGAAGGCCTAGGTGCTTCCTAGCATCCTGGAGCACGTGACGCAGCCCCTACAGCAGACAGCTGATTAGGGAAGAGAGAGTCCAGGGCTGGGATTGAGGAGACAGGAGAAAGAGGTAGAAGAAGATGCTGAAGGTATGGGGTGTGATGGGTGTCCCTGTCAACCTGACAGGATCTAGAAAGGCCTGGGAGACAGGCCTTTGAGGTTATCCTGATTGGCGATTGAGGTAGAAAGCCCTCCTACTGTGGGCGTGCGCATTCTCTGATTGGATTAACTGTGTAAATTGCGCAATCACGCTGAGCGTTCTCCCCCACCCCCCAAATCAGCTTCGCTGCTTCTACCTCCTGCTGCCTTGACCCCCATGACCTGAGAACTGTGCCTTGAACTGTAAACTCAAAGAAATCCTTCTCCCTTGATTTGTGTCTATCAGAATATTGTGTCACAGTGACAGGAAAAGGAACTGGGTCACGCAGAGAGCGGCTCTGTCTGAATGACAAACTGTCCTCAGTCAGAGGCTTCACTAGAACAGGAACAGCCTAGAAACCCGCCCTATTGCCATTTTACGCACGAGGAAACTGAGGCCAGGAGGAGGAAGAAAGATATTTTCCTTCAGGCTTCATCAGTAGTTTCCCATAGACACGTGTGGGGCATCTGAAGTATTTTACTAGAGCTGATGGATCTGCTAAAGCTTCAGTGTTTGCCCCTGCCAAGCAGGACACTAAAAACATTTCATGTTGGGGTTGGCGGCATAACTCAGCAGTAAAGGCCAACATGGGCTGTAGGAGGATCTGGGTTCAGTCTTCAGCACTGGACCTCTTTCAGGCCCTTCTAACAACCTGATAAGATAGATACTCCAAACATCTCCATTTTTTTTTTTTTTTTTTTTTTTTTAGGAAATTAAGATTTGGAGATGCGGAACCAGGATTTGAACCTTAGGATTTAGCGCTCTGAGTCTGTGCCTCAAATACTGCTCTGAATCTTCCCTCAAGCTCTTGTTGTCAGGAGGGATTCATTTAGGGGTTCATTTGGGGACACACAAAGGTGTTTCCAGAATGTCTTCTGAGTCTAAGGAGGTTAAGTTGACTCGACATAGAGAGATCAGACAGTTACCACTAGCTGTAAAACAAACAAACAAACAAACAAACAAACAAACACTAGAAAGGCTGGAAGAATGGAGAGATGGCTCAGGGACTAAGATCATTGAATGTTCTTCAAGAGGACCCTCGTTCAGTTCCCAGCATCCAGAAGGCAGTTCACAACCACCTGCGATTCCAGCACTGTGGGACCTGGTGAACTCTTCCGGATTTTTCAAGCACCAGGCACACATGCAAGGCACATGTACGTGCAGGAAAAACACCATACACACAAAATAAACAAATCTTTCTTTAAAAGCTTGACATGTGGGCTGATTAAATGGTTCAATGGATAAAGGTATTTGATGTCAAACCTGATGGCCTGATCCATCCCCGGAATCTGCCCAGCAAAAGAGAGAACTGAATCTTGCAAGTCGTCACTTGACCTCCACATGGTGCTGGGGCTTGCTTCTGCACACACGTGTGCAGGAAATAAATAAGTAAAACACTCTAGAACGTTGTGAAAGGTAAAAAATGTGACCCGGCATTTAAAGAAGAATTAGCTAAACGCATATAAGATGGGAATCAGCACACCATAGCCACAGGGCCAATCCAGCAAACTGCCAATGCTTTGTAGATAAAGTTTTATCGACACAGTCATGGCTATCCATTGACGTATTCTCTACAACTGCTTGCGAGCTGAACAGTTATTCTAGAAACCCTCTGACCAAACCTCTGTAATTCTCTCAACAGATCCATGAAGCAGAGGCTGTGGGTTCTTCTTAAACGTGGTGATCCTGAGGCTTAAAGAAGGCAAGAGCCAAATTCAAGCTCAGTTCAGACATTAGCAGTCTCCAGAGGGAGGCTCCAGTAGCTTCAGTGTGTTAGCGAGCAAGGGTGAGATCATAGCTCACAGATCCTCGCTCATAAGTCCTCTGCAAATAAAACTTGCTTCTTTTCTTTCATGACTGTAGGTCGTCTCCTGTAAGTGTAAGACCCGCTTGTTCCAGAGAGTACTGGAAGCCCCCAGAATCATCTGGTCCTTCTTAAACAGCCTCCAGCAAGTTGCTGACTCTGGTGGCTTCTGGGAGTCCATGCCTCTTGCAGACTGGCACAAGCTCCTTCCCACCCTGCTGATACTTACTCAGCCCTTTACAATCTCCCTTGGTTAATCCAGCATGTTCCCCTGGTCACTTCCTATTAAGCCTAAAGTGACTTCCTATTCACAGGCTGGGAATTAAAGTGTCACTTCTCCCAGTGAGAGGCTGCAGGTGACACAGACCATCAAGGAACTGAGAAGGCAAGGCGAGGAGAGGAGAGCCCCCAGCCAGCTCCCAGCTCCTTTCTCCCACCCAATAGCAATCCTACTACATAATCACCCCCTCACCCACAAACTAAGCAAAAATAATTCACAGTATCTTGGGAGATGTTTTTAAAGCCGAGGGTATCTGGCCTAGCTGGTGCATGCAGGGAAATATTTGACAGCACCAGCTGAACCATAAACGCGATTCTCCGTGGTCCCGGGCTAGACAGTTGCCCCTACTGTGTCTCCTCCCAGCTGAACCACTGTATATATAGAGAGCGCTGCCTCACCAGCAGACAGTTGCCCTGGTTTCTGCTGTCCCCAGTCAAGAAGCCCACAGCCCCAGCCTTTCTTCCTTCCAGTTTGATCTCAGACCATAAAAGCCAACTGATTCCCGGAGGCATGCAGTAACTGATGAGGTGCTGTACCGGCATGGTGAAAACAGTTCCCCCCAACCCCGAGGCAGCAAATTCAGAAGCAAGCAAAGCTTTCTCTTTTAGGAGAAAGGATTTGCCAGGTGCCGCTCCCAGCTCTGCCTTCCCCCAGCTCGTGGCCCTGGGTAAGCACAGAGTATCTCAGCTTCCCTCGCTTTCCCCTTAAGCTGCCTCCTCAAGTGGGGCTGTCTCCATCATGAAATTCTGGAACAGGATAAGACATCTTTCTCTCTGTGATGAAGCCCACATAGCACACATGTGTTCGGTGATGCAAACCACATCCCACTGCCATTTAGCTGCCAACACGGTCCATCTCCGGGACTCTTTATTTTTGTAAAGCCACGATCCAGTACATAAATGCGAATTCTCCATCCCCTCCTCCCCAGGTCCCTGACAATAAGCGAGCCACTCCTCGTCTGTGCCTTTAAATAACACCCCAGATAAGCATGTGTTCTAAAGGCAGCTGGCTTATCCCATTGGTCACATAGGCTTGTGAATATTACGGCAGGTGACACAATCCCCTGGCCTCTCAAAGCTGACATCGTACTGTACACAAGGGTCGTGTTCTGTGGCTTCATTCATCCTTCAGCCACTTTCACGTTCTAGCTACAGCAGAGAATGTCACTATGTCTATGGATGGGGGTAGGAATGCGTCTTTGAGAATCCCACCTACAATCCTTTAAAGCATGGACTCACATGTGGGATGGCTGGATCACGTGTGTTGTGATTCCGTTTTGAACTTTTCTCTCTAAGGAAGATTTTTAAATTTTCATTCTGTGGGTGCATCTGTGGTTTGCATTTGGTCATTTATTAGCTCAGCATCTCTACTCAGGCCTCCCTGACCCTAACTTACTAATGCACGGAATGTGCTTGGCTGCAGAGCAGATGGCTGTGTGCACGTGAGGGCGGTTGCCTGTGGTGGCCAGAAGGAGGCATCAGATCCCCTGGAGCTGGAGTTACAGGAGGTTACAAGTCACCTGAGGTGGGTGCTGGGAACCAAACTCAGGACATCTGCAAAAGGGCTAAGTGACTCTCTGCTGCTTGAACTCTTAACAATGGAGCTGTCCCCCCCAGCTCCTCACCACACACTTTTCTACAAGTGGAATGTCACCACTTTGCATGTATGGCCACAACGTAGGAGTGTTTCAGGTTCTCCAGAAGTTTGCCAATACTTGTATTTTCTGTTTGATGTGTGTGTGTGTGTGTGTGTGTGTGTGTGTGTGTGTGTGTGAGAGAGAGAGAGAGAGAGAGACAGACAGAGACAGAGACAGAGACAGAGACACAGAGACACAAAAGAGACAGAGAGATAGAGACAGAGAAACAGAGTCTGAGAGACAGAGAGACAAAGAGACAGAGACAGTCAGAGGCAGAGAGAAGCAGAGAGAGGCAAAGAGAGAGACAGAAAGCACAGTACAGACAGAGAGAGAAACAGAGAGACAGAGAGACAAAAGGAGACAGAGAGACAGAGACAGAGAAAGAGTGAGAGACAGAGAGACAAAGAGACAGAGACAGAGAGAGGCAAAGAGAGAGACAGAGAGAGCGATACATAGAGGGAGAAAGAGGAGAGAGAGAGAGACTAAGAGACAAAGAGACAGAGAAAGAGATAGACACAGAGAGAGGCAAAGAGAGAGACAGAGAGTGCAGTACACAGAGAGAAACAGAGACAGAGAGACAAAAAGAGACAGAGAGACAGAGAAAGAGTCTGAGAGACAGAGAGACAAAGAGACAGAGACAGAGATAGACACAGAAAGAGGCAAAGAGACAGAGACAGACAGAGACAAAAAGAGACAGAGAAAGATCTGAGAGACAGAGAGACAAAGAGACATAGAGAGACAAAGAGAGAGACAGAGCAATACATAGAGGAAGAAAGAGGAGAGAGAGAGAGAGAGAGACCAGCTAACAGATGTGAGGTGGAATTCGGGTGTGGACTTGGTTTGCATTTCCTCATTAATTAAGTGGTCTCAGCAACATTTCTCAGGCCTGTCTAACACTTCTCTCACCCATGGCCCGCGCTTGACTGCAGAGCTGATGCCCATTATTAGCGACTCTGTGAGATCTGACTCACAGCTCCAGCTGAGTTTTTCTCACAGGTCTGAATGCTTGTCTGCTCCAGGGCTCAGAGATGTTTTGAGGGAAGAAGCCGGTACTTACTGCAGTCTGCTCTCTCAAGACAGCAAGAAGCCACATCACTTTCTGGCTTTCCAGGGCTTCATCAAGATGCTCTGTGGCTTAAACAATACATTCAAAGCAACCTTATAGGTGGTCAGGAAGCATTGTGCTGTAGGGATTATGCGGGCCAGGCTGTGTCCCTCCCACTCTGCCTTTTACAAGGTGTGGAATTTCAGCTGTGTAACTTGCTTCCAAGACCAACGAAAATGAAGACTTCCCACAGGCATCTATGAAATGGATAAACGAATTAATGAGTCCAGTGAATGGTATCTTGCCTATTAGAAAAGTCACACCCATTCCTCACCTGCTAAACAATGAACTTGCCTGCTCGGTGCTTTGCAGTTTTGAGAATCCCTGAGATGCACTAAGGCTGAGTGGCTCAGAGCTCACAGGTGCACATCTAGATGAAGCCGAGCTTGAAGCCTAACCTGCCAATCTAATGCCCGTGATCTTGAGCAACAATCTGTCTAAGCCTTACTCTGCTGTGAGTAATCAGTGTGTTTATAAGTGTTGGTGTATATGTGTGCATGTGGGGTGAGCGTGACGTATGTATATGCTTGTGGAAGGCAGAGATTGACGTCTGTCTTCCTCAGCCCCTTCTCTATTTTATTTCAGAGAAAAAGTCATTTTCTGAAATGGCTGAAGACAGTCATTTAGACTGGGTGGACAACAGTCCTGGGGCATCTTTGTATTCCTACTTCCCCAGTGCTGAAGTTGTAGGCATGTGTCACAACATCCAGGTTTTCTACGTGGTGGATCAGAGTCGGGGTACTGATGTGTGTACGGTATGCACTTTACCAGTGGAGCCTTTCGGTCATTCCAGTTACCCCGTCTTTCAGTTATGGTGGTTTGAATAGATTAGGCCCCCATAGGCTCATGAGTTTGACTGATTGGCCCATGGAGAGAGTGGTGTAATTAGGAGGTGTGGCCTTGTTGGAGGAGGTGTGGCCTTGTTGGAGGAGGTGTGGCCTTGTTGGAGGAGGTGTGGCCTTGTTGGAGGAGGTGTGGCCTTGTTGGAGGAGGTGTGGCCTTAGTGGAGGAAGTGTGTCACTGCGGGGGTGGGGGAGACGGGCTTTGAGGTCTCCTATGCTCCGGTTCTATCTGGTGTGGAATCCAGTTTTCTCCTGGTTGCCTACAGAAGACAGTCTCCTCTGGCTGCCTTCAGATCGAGTTGAAGAACTCTCAGATCCCCCAGCACCGTGTCTGCCTGCACAGTGCCAAGCTTCCTGCCATGATGATAATGGACTGAACCCCTAAAACTGTAAGCCAGCCCCCAATGAAGTGTATGTCTTTGTAAGAGTTGCCTTGGCCATGGTGTCTCTTCACAACAATAAAATCCTAAGACAGACAGGAAGAAATCCAAACTGCAAGTGGGTGTCCTGTGTTGAACAGACCATTTTAGGTCTGGACAGTTATTGTCAGGAAGGAATGTGAGCTCTGGGCTGTTGGGTTGCTTTTCTATGAGAGTGTGTACTGTAGTTTAATGGTTGGCCTACTAGGAAAAAAAAATAATACTAAAGGGCCCAGAGAGATGGTTCAGGGGTAAGGGCACATGTTGTTCTTTCATAGGACCCAGGTTTGGGTCCCAGCACCTACACGGTAGCTCATAACCATCCATTACTCTAGGAGCAATGATCTGATGGCTTCTTTTGACCTCCATGGCTACCAGCCGCGCATATAATGCACAAACACACATGCAGGCAAGATAAAACAAAAGTAAAACAAATGCATTTAATAACAATAACAAATTCATTCTGTGAATCAAATAACACACTACCTGGTCAAACGTAGCCCATGGACCTTGCTTCAGCGACCCTCTAGACTGGCCAACGTGCAAGGTCCCTTCCTGCTGTGAGACAGGTTGTCTCTGCCAGTATCTTATGCACTGTTTGTTTGCAAGGGACACAAAGCTGCTTCATAAGTATTCCAAGGTGGTTTTCACACACAGATGTGAGCTGTGTCCTCAAGCAAAAGCCAGACTTGCTGAGGGCAGGGACCAGGTCCCTGGTTCTCACTGGGGCTCTGTTTCTGATCCCCCAGCACAAGGCACAGCCCCTCTGGGTGAGGGCTTCTCGCAGCTGGGGCAGAAAGGCAGGTAGAATGACTGTCCCCAGGCAGTGTCTTGGGAGAGCTATGAGCATCTTATCACTCGGAGGCCTGAGCTCTGCATCTTGGGAGAGCAGCTTCCATCACTCCTGGTGTTCCAGGGATCTGAGGGGAGGGAATCAAGGTTAATGACTTTCACTTACAGACGGTGTGCCAGGTTTATAAATGAGGCCTCCTTTTCCCTTTGGGAGCCTGCCTGCTGCTGGGCAGATGTGGTTGCTTATGCAAGAGGCTACATACTTCCTTCAAATTATCTCCATTGAACGGTTAGGTGTCGGGTGTGCTCCCTGTGGAGACTCCGTCCTGCCATAACTGTGTTCTGGAGCTCATGACCTTCTGGGGTTCAAATCCCACTTACATGCTGGCGAAACTGAGATGGGGATCCAGAACTTTCCATCTTAAGGTTTCAACATACTTCTTGACCATTCTTGTGACCCAATATGATAAATAATCAGGGTTTTGTTTTGTTTTTTTGATAACTCATATTCTCTGCCCTCAAGGAATTTGTGATTTGAAGGCACAGAAGCAGGACTACTGAAGATAAGGACATATCATAAGGACTTAGGGTAGATGGTGATTTTGAATGACAATGGGTCTCACGGCTTATATGTTTGAATACTTACTTGGTCCTTAGTTGGCACAACTGTTTGGGAAGGATTAGGAGGCGTGGCCTTGTGGAAGGCCATGGCCAGTTTTGAGGTTTCAAAGGATTCCTGGCATCCCTAGTGTGTTTTCTGCTTTCCCATTTGCTGTATGAGATGTAAGCCCTCAGCTCTCCGTTACAATGCTTTCATTTTGCCATCATTGGCTCTAACAACCTGGAGCTGTAAGCTCAATTAAATTTTCTTCTCCTCCTTCCTCCTCCTCCCTCTTCCTCCTTTTCCTCCTCCTCATCTTCCTCCTGCTCCTCCTCCTGTTCCTCCTCCTGCTTCTCCTCCTCCTCCTCTTCTTCCTCCTTCTCCTTTAGGTTGTCTTGACCACGGGTGGTGCTTTATCTCAGCAATAGAAGAGTAACTCACACATCATAGATGCCAGGAGCTATAATTCACGGCAGTAAATGAGCATCGGAAAGTGAAAGGAGGTCCTGTAAACACAGCCAAGAGGAAAAGGAACTTCTCAGAGTGAGGAAAGAGACCGAGGCTTTAACAGTTGCTGGGACTGGTTCAGATCAAGGCCTCTCCTCAGCCGGGAGTGGAGGTGCCTTTTCTCCAACTCAGAAGACAAGTCTGAGCAGTCAGTTGCAAGCAGAAGCTTTGCAGTTATAGGGTCCTTGGTTATAAGCAATAGAGACCCTCTTGAGCTGGTTTAAGCAACAGGGGCTTAGTGGTTCTCAGAAATAGGCAGAGGAAAGCTTACACAATAGACTAGTAATTGGGGGAGTTGGGGGGGAGCATAAGCATCTGGAGGCCCCTGGGACGGACTGAAGACTCATCAGATTTTAGCCTCTTTATCTGTGCATGCTCACACTCTCCTGCTGCAGGAGGGCTTCCCCTAGGGCCCACAGAACCTGAAAGTTCTGGTTGGGGAGCTCCAAGTTCCATGTTTCCAGAGAGCAGGCTATGTCTCTTCTAGCTGCAAATGCAAAGTCTCAGAGAAGAACTCTGATTGGTTTGGCTTGGCCATGTGATTTCCTGGGTGCCGCAGGTATACTGCTGTGATTGTGTATTATTGGGTCAAGGGTGGTATCTGTGATGGATGGCTCCTGCACAACCAGGGTATACAAAGAGAATCCTGTGGGCGCACGTGTTGGGACATTTATTGGTGTTTGGAGAAATGGTCACAGGGACAGTGCAGCTCAGTGTTACAGCATGTGGAACTGGTTAAATGTCTAGTTTTTAGGGCTGTAGATAAATGTGTGAGCCCCACAAACCTGAGTCCACCCACGGACCGCATTCATTTTTATTCTTTTAAAGCCACTTGGTGTGCTGCACATCTGTAGTCCCAGCATCCCTCCGGGGAGATGAAAGGTGAAGACAGGGGAATCTACCAGAAGCTCGGACTCAAGAGTACCCAGTGTGGGAGAAACAGGGAAGGTCTGGCTTCAACACACCAAAAGGACAAAACCAACCCCTGTAAATTGTCCTCCGGCCTTCAAAGGCGTGTCATGCCACGAGTACACGCCTGCACCCATGTGCACACATGTGCAAGCAAATAAATCATTTAAATTCCAATTCTGGAACAAACCTGTATTCAAAGACTATTGGCATTCCCCTGAGGTCTAGAACACTGTTTTGTTGTTGTTGTTTGTTTGTTTGTTTGTTTTTTAACTAGCATTCCCAGATGACTGCAGTGGGCAACTGGACATGGGGGTGCTGGCCTTTTCTGATGCAGATATTTTACAAGTAAAGAGGCTGAGACACAGGGAGAAAACCAGTTCACTCAGGCTGCATAGCCAGGGAATAGAAGGAAATAAGCAACTCCCAAGGTCTCCACCTTTGTGGCCCTTGGCTACATCACTCCTCAAGCGTGCTTTAGTATTTCTCTGGGCTAAGAAAGGGGTGCGATGTATAGACAAGGACCCCAGGAGCCCTCCTACCCAGGACAGCTCTGCAACTAGATGGGATCCCCAAACAGTAACCATCCTGATACATCCACACACATCTGCATGACCTGGGTCTCTTCAACACTGAGATCATCCCGCCCCGACTATAACCCGGCAAACAGGACCCGGGTGCAAGGGAGGGGATGAGTGGACTCTAGGTGGTCTCATAGGCTGCAGAGAAAGGTGATTCGGGCTGAGGGGCCACGGGATGGGGTAGGAGGGACCAGGCAAGGAAAGTGAGATGCTAGCGGCCTGAGATGCAAAACAGGGAAAAGGAAGTTAGGGATTTACTGCTGCTGGAGACCCAGAGCCAAGTCCCTGGAACCTGGTCGGATGGACTACCTTCTGAGTTTATGTCGGGGCTCCCACAAAACCCACTGAGAACTCCCCCTGAGAAGGGGGTGCTGTACAGCCCGTGAGCACCCCGTGTCTGCCAAACAAAAATAGGAATCCGTTTCTGTTTCTGACAGTCCTGACAAGGTGACAATCAAGCTCCCAAATTAGAATTGTGAAGTGTTTTGAAAGATGGTGCTGGAGAGGCAACCAGAAATATTTTCTTCACACACGCTCGCCCTGTGAATTCGCATTCCCCAAAAGGGTTTGGTGTTGGAGGAAAAAAATGAGGGAAGGAAATTCTGTCATCCCCGGCCCAACTCCTGGATACTGAGAGATGGTGAATATATTAAGGGATCGGAGAAGTCCCTTGGAAAAACATCCACTGAACTCTGCTGAGTCCAGGGATCCTGAACTTTGATCACAGAAACCCTCTCCGCTGATATTACTGTCTGCCATGCAGCAGCCTGCTCTCCTGTGCCCGCGGGAGTGAGGGAAACTTTGCATGTTTCCAGTTTATTGCTTTATGGAAAGCCAGACAAGAAAAAAATGACTCAAGAAGCAGTTATAGACAGTCCCCCATTTAAAAAGGATATAATTTAATGCCTGTGCAACATCCTCACGGTGCAAGCGTGAATATACACATATACACACACTCACACACTACATACACACACCACATATATACACTCACATATTACATATACACATTCACACACCATATATATATAAATATATACTCAATATTACATATACACACTCACACAGACTATGTACACACACCACATATACACATACTACATACACACTCACACATTCACACACATCCATATACATACTCACAAACGTACAACACACACAAACCTATGCAGAAACACACATGCACACACACTCACATCATACACACACACTAATGTATTCACACACACCATACACACACACTCACAACACATACACATACACTACATACACACTCACAACACATACACATACACTACATACACACCTGCCACATACACACTCATACATTCACATAGTCCATACATACACTCACAAACATACAACACACACAAACCTATGCAGACACACACATGCACACACACACATACATTAATGCATTCACACACACTCACAACACATACACACAACGCACACAAAGAGCCTCATACAAAGCCACATACACACATGTACACACACATAAATGTACATATACGCACGCATAATGTGCTGACTAGTTTAATGTCAACTTGACACAAGCTATCGTCATTTGGGATGACCTGGGAACAAGACTGTGGTTTATTTTCTTGATTGATAATTGATGTCGGAGAGAGGGCCCGACTCACTGTGGATGGCACCACCCCCAGACTGGTGGTCCTGGATTTCACAAGGCTGAGCAAGCCATGAGGAACAAGCCAGTACACATGCACACACGGTTCTATGGACAGATGTGCAATTAATAATTCAAGAGCAAATATACGGAAATATATTCCTATAGAGAAAGGGAAAGGAAAAAGCTTCTTGTTTTGAAAATACAAAAGCCCGTTCTCTCATCTATCTGGCTCCCAGAATACGCATGCACCTTCTCTCATATATCTGGCTCCTAGAATCACGCATGCGCCCGCAGCATGCTTTCCAGCAGTGGCTCTCTCCTTTCTCTGCACACGGTCCTAACACACAATCCTTGGGCTTCTGTTGAGCGTGTTTGACCTGTACACATTCTCAGAGTCAGATTTCAAGTTCTTTCTTTCCGTATCTCATTCTTCACAATTCTCCTGGAGTTTCTTGTAGGATCGACACTTCCTTTCTTTCCAAGTGGGAGTGGCAGACCTCAGGCATGTGCAGGCCACACATTCCCTCTGGCTACTATGGGTGGCTCAGAAGCGAGTACATGACCAAGCTGGTCCAGTGAGATTTGGTGTTTCACAGAACTCTGGTGTTTCACAGAAACCACAAGAAAGTCTCATTTCCTCTTTATCTTGGTTTTGTTCGGCTGCTGGGATGGACCCCTGAAAAAGTCATCTTGATAGCTCACCAAGTAAGGACAGCAGAAGATGAACCTTGGACGAGCAAAGTAAACGATGACAACCATTAGCATCAGGACCTCCAAACGGCGGTGCTGTGAACTGTGGCACCTCCAGCCCGGCTTTTGTCATCAGTTCAACCTCTGTTAAAGCTTGTGCACAGACGGAGAGTTCAGAATCATCTGGCAAACTTTTCCTGTCTGCCTGTCGTGTGCCGGATCCTGTTCACAAGGGCTGAACTCAGGATACATGAGAAATAACAAGAGTCCGTACTTTAAGCTGTTCTGTCTCGTGAAAGGGACACGTGTATTAACTCACGTGCCATCCAGCACCGTCGCGGAATTACACCGTGGTTTCACTTCATGCTGGGAGGATGAATTGGGGAATAGAGTGAGGCAAGGCTTTCTAGTAGAGAGACTGGATTCTGGACTCTAGAATGCTGATAAGAATTAGATAGGTAGGTAGGTAGGTAGGTAGATAGATAGATAGATAGATAGATAGATAGATAGATAGATAGATAGAGGTAGAGAGATAGAGAGATGGAGAGATAGATAGAGAGAGATGGAGAGATAGAGAGAGAGAGATGGAGAGAGAGAGAGAGAGAGAGAGAGAGAGAGAGAGAGAGAGAGAGAGAGATATCTCACAAGTTAGGTTCTGTGGGGAAGTTCAACTCTCAACTGGACCCAGTATGAAGGTGATGATGGGTCAGGAGGGTGTGGAGGAGGGATTGCCTTCAGAGGGAAGGAACTGGGTCACTGAAGGAGTGGGGGTAATCTGAGAAGCAGCCTCCAAGCTGGTCACAGCTGGTCCCCCCACTCCCCCAGGAGAATGCTTTGAAGTTAGAATGGCCTCGGAGTTCTCTGAACCTGGCCACATACTCCTACTTTCACTCAGACTGACAGCCCTTTGTGGGCTGCCCCTGAAGCATCCCTCTTTGGGTGAGCTGGCACCCGGCATTGCAGCGGTCTCCGGAGGGTTGCTGGGTGACCATTGCCAACACCACTTGGAGCAGCTGGAGTAGCGAGGGAATGCGGGCAGGGCACCAACGTGCCCACTGCACGTGCCTCGCATGATAGCGATAATATCGGTGATTCTGTTATTGTAACTACCGGTCCCCGTGCACACTTATACATAATCATAGTAATGATTACCAACTTTTAAATGCTTACGGTGCAATAGCCACTGCGCCCAGAGAGGCGCCTTATGCCTGAGCTTGTAGTTTGTAACAATAGCCCTGAAGTGAAGTGGCTGTTGCTATTCTCAGTGAATGAATGGAGACGGCGAATCCAGCTTGGAAGGGTTCAGGACTAGGACACAGTAGATTAATATTCAAATAGTCCCGTCCCACATCCAGGTGCAAACTCCTAAACAGAGATTATGCCACCCCCCCACACACACAAGGAGGGTTCAAAGGAAGTGGCAATGGGTAATCAATTACACATACAGGGAGCCTGGACACAAAGGGGTGCGTGTACTCAAGGAGCCTCAGAGAGATCCCTTCAGTGATCCACCGGCGTGCACCAGACACTTAGGCATGTCCACTGCCCCGACAGCTTTTGCTCACTGCGATGCAGAGAGGAACGCCACAGGGAAGGGGGGTGCCTGGGTGACCTGAAGGTCAAGGGATGAGCTTGAAGGTCACAGATGTGTTCAGAACTGGAGATTTCATCATGGGGACCGGGGAGATGGGTGGCCCAGAGCTTATTGAAAACAATGACTAAGACCTGAGTTTTGGGTCCCCAGCACTCTTTCAAAAGCTGGGCATGGCCACAAAAATCCCGCCACCCTGGCTCTTGGAGGCTGAGATTAGAAGATATGCATGGTGAGAATGGTCAGTAATAAGAATAGATATTTTTGAAGGTTCGGTGGAAATGCCACATACTGCATATTAGGGGATGGATATGCTAATTAGTTTGGCAGGATCTCTTTACAGGGTGTGCGTAGATCACACATGGTGTATCGTTGGTGTCTATGCAGTTGACCTTTCACACTGAATAAAGCCGTAGTACTAAGGGTGTGGACAGAGGGAGAGCACGGGGGCCCCCACTTCCTCACAGCAGGGTGGAGGGTCCCTTCTGAAGGGTGATCAGAGCAAATTATGTCTTCGTCTGCCATAACTCCCAAACAAAAGGAGGTATTCTCTCTTTTTGTTTTCCCTTTCTAAACACCATACCAACAATCCATGTCCATTATAAAAATTTGAATACCATAAAAGAATAAATGGGAAGAGGTTAAAAACCACTTTCCACTGCTAGTAATTTGGAACACACGTTTATTTTCTATGCAGAAACACATATTTGGATATTTTATGTAAACAGTATGTTTTAATGCCGACTTTATAGCTGACTTTAAAAACTTGACCGTGTTTTTATTTGGAGAAAAAAAAAAAAAAAAAAACCCCAGACCTTTCCAAATCACCAGTACGAATAATCTAGCATGCGGCCACTTTGTGGTTTAGGGCTACGTAAGAGTTTGAGGAATGCTCCTACTCGTGTGGCGTTTTTATCACTGTGGCAATGGGTGCCTTGTCTCGTCAGGGGAAAATGAAAGCTTTGTCACTCCTAATTTCCTGAAGATAAAACTAAAACCCAGAGATCCGTGGTGGATTATTAAGAAAGCCACTCAGCTCGCACATGACAGAGGCAAGATCTGAAGACCCCACCCTCTCACCCTGATCCCTTCTCTCTACACGTTTCACCCCTCAGCCCCACATTAGTGAGGTGTTGTTAGGGAAACACCAGTGACTGACCTAAGGGATCCAGTGAATCCCTTCCTGGGCTCACCACACAGCCCCACCCTCCTCAGAGCTGGTTTGGTGGTCTTACAGGTCCTACTTCCCATTGCACCTCTCCTGGAGACCATACTATTAAAAATACAGTGGTGCCAACGACGGCCCTGTGATGACAGCCTGTGTTACAATCCCCCCCTGAGACATGTTGGTCAAAGGAGAAGTGAGCGTAGACCGAGGGTAAGAAGAGGAGAGTCTTTGGATGCTTGGAGAGACATGAAGAATGGTTGGTTCAGCAGTAGTTACGGTCACATCTGGTGCTTTTTAGATTCTGTATTTACAAGCTCTCAAATGCAGACTTGCAAGGGAAAGAATGTGGTTCCAACATAATCTGGCATTCGATATTGATTTAGTATTAATTGACATCAATATTTTAATTGCTACTCCTCTCAGTAAATAACAGTGATAACCGGTAGAGGCGATTCCAGCACTACGAATGGTCCTAGGACCAGAGGACTGACTCCCTAACTGAGCCATCAGTTCTCCCCACTCAGCTGACTTAGGAGGTCATGGGTTCAAATCCTGCATAGACTAGTTAATATTTATCTTCTCTCGGCCCAAGATAACCCGGGTTTCCGTGGATATTTTATAACGTGTGAAATCAGGCATTAATATTTGGCGCTTTGAGAAGGGACTTTGTGTTTATTTTCGGGAGATACTCGGTGCAACAGCAGCAACAGCAACGACAGCGACAAAATCCAAAGAGAAAGCAAGCCCCATACTGCAGGACTTGTCAGAGCCTACCATCTGTGTCTCCTGAGGAGCAGTTATAGTCTATAAGTATGGCAGTTAGTCGCGCAGAGAAAAATCCAGCTTAAACAAGAATGACTTAGTTCCTGTGACGTCAAGTCCTAGGATTGTGCACACTCCCAGTTAACAAGGTCTGGGTTTCGATTGGGCCATCTGCCCTCTCTCTCCAGGGACCCTCCTCTCTCCATTCTGATTGTGACCTCCTTCTTTTGTTTGTTGTTTGATTTTTTTTCATATTTGACCTCAATGACTAGCTGATTAAATTAACATTTTTTTCTTATTCACTTTACATACCATGCACTGTGCCTGTCCCAGTCACCCCCTCCCACAATCTTTCCTCCCCTTGTCCCCTGAGCAGGTGGGGGCCCCCTGGGATCCCCCAAGTCTCTTCAGGGCTAGGCGCATCCTCTCCCACCAAGGTCAGACAAGGCAGCCCAGCTAGAAGAACATATCCCACGGACAGACAACAGCTTTTGGGATAACCCCCACTCCAGTTTTTCAGGACCCACATGGAGACCAAGCTGCACATCTGTTACATACATGTGCGATCTCATTGTTCACCTCCCTTACTTTCCTTTCTCCTTAGCTCCCAGAACCCGTTTTTGGCTTGTTATTATCATTAGGTTTTTGCATTTGACCACGACATTCTAAACTTACAAACTAAGATCCAAAGACAACATTTTTCACTAGTGAACAACCTTAGGTCACCTCTGATTCAACCCGGGTAGCCAGAAGTAAGGAGTGGTCTGATTAACCAGATGAAATGAACCAGACACGGAATCATGAAGATTGAGACAACAGCTGCGACTGCCGTCCAATTACGCCGTAGCATTTCCTCATGCTGGGGGTTGGGGGTGGGGAGAGTTATTTAAGAAGTGCTGATTGGGTACAAACCAGCCTCAAAGGCTTGAAAATGCAATCACCATTTTTAGCGATCATTTCTGGGCGCCTGTTATGCGTCTATTACCGTCCGTGTGAGTCGAATACAAAGACGAACAAGAAGAAGACCTTATACAATCTTGCAAGGATCTCATAGAGCACACAGCTGAGGAGAAGGCAATGCCCCCTGTATTGTGGTAGAGGTGGGAAGAAGTGGCCCCAGAAAGCCAGAGGACAGGCCACATTGATCTGGAATGAACCGTCTGTCACCTGTAGCAACTGGAGACATCGGTACTGAGTTTGGGAGGAGATCAAGTCTTCATGGGCTCTGGTGTCTGGCCGTGGAGGGTTACCCATGACTGTCTCCTCAGTATGAGAGCTTCGGCCTTTGCTTGGAGTTAATTGGTAATTGTTGGTTGACAGTTGTTCCAACCCTGATAACAGCCTTAGTGTTCAGCCAAGAGAAACAGCTGAAGACTCCTGGAGATGGCAGACAGGCTGTCTCTTCATCCTTCCTGAGAAAGCTGCCCCGGAGCCAGGAAGTCACTGTTTGCTTTTCACTCAGTGAACTCCCTAACTTTCCTTTCTCCTCTTCCTGGAGACACTTCCTGGAGCTCTCAAGAGTAACCCTGTAACCAGGTGCACTGGCTGGTTTTGTGTCAACTTGGCACAAGCTGGAGTTCTCACAGAGCAAGGGTGAGAAAATGCCTTGAGGAAATGCCTCCATGAGATACAGCTGTAAGGCATTTTCTCAATTAGTGATTAAGGATGGAGGGCCGATTGTGGGTGGAGCCACCCTGAGCTGGTGGTCCTGGGTTCTATGAGAGAGCAGGCTGAGCAAGCCAAGGGAAGCAAGCCAGTAAGCAGCACCCCTCCATGGCCTCTGCATAAGCTCCTGCTTCTGACCTGCTTGAGTTCCAGTCCTGACTTCCTTTGGTGATGAACAGCAATGTGGAAGTGTGAGCTGAATAAACCCTTTCCTCCCCAACTTGCTTTTTGGTCATGTTTTATGCCGGAATAGAAACCCTGAATGAGATACTGGGGTTTACCCAATTGCATTTCAAATTTTTTTGGCTACTGTGATTGTTACAGGGATGATCATGTGACCGAAACACGGCCAACAGTGTTTATCTTACTAACCTTTTGCACATATGTATGTGTGCATGTGTGTATATGTGGATGCAGGTTCACGGGTGTGTGTGTGTGTGTAATATAGACTCTACAGGACACCTCGGGTGTCATTACACTTTTCACAGTCCATCTATCTATCTGTCTGTCTGTCTGTCTATCTATCATCTATCAATCATCTATCTACCAATCATCTGTTATCTAATTATCATCCATCTATCTTCACTATTTATCTAATCTCTGTCTATCTGTCTGTCTGTCTATCTATCCATCTATCTGTCTATCTATTGATCCATCTATCATCTATTATTTATCTATCGACCAATCATCTATTATCTATCTAATCTATCATCCATCTATCTCTATTTATTTATCTAATCCGTCTGTCTGTCTGTCTACCATCTATAGCTAGCTAGCTGGGCAAGATCTGTCATTGGCCCAAATCTCACTGAGTAAGCTGGATGGCCAGTAAGCCCCAGGGACCCATTCACCTGTTTCCACCTCCCAAAGGGTGTGGTATAGGTGCACAGTCCACTGTACCCAGCAGTCACATGGGTCCTAAGGACAGAATTCAGGTCCTCCCAACTATGCTGTCTCTACAGCTGTCTTGCTATACTTTTTATAGAGTTGTAGCTCCAGAAAGTTTTCTTTTTCTATGATGGGGAAGCAGATAAAAGTGTAGATCTGAACTTGACCCTGTATCCTCCTACAACTTTGTGGTTTAAATTAGCCCTTTTGTTCTCCGTCACGCTTGGTTTTGATTGTCGACTTGACAGAATTGAGAATCACTTAGAAGCTTGGCTAACGCAGACCTGTGGGTGTGTCTATCACTGCGTTTCCGGGGAAGGTCAACGGAGGGAGGAAAACTCACTGTGAAAGTGAGTGCCATCATCTCATTAGGACCCAGGCAGCATAAAAGGGAAAAGGGAGCAAGCTGGCTCACACCAGCATACTCCAGTTCACTCTGCCTCCTGCACACAAAGCCCAGAAGAGCAGCCCCCACCATCCCTGCTGCCCTGCTCTGATGAAGCGCATGGAGGCCAAACAACCATAGGCTCGATTCCCTGAAACAATGAATCAGAATAAACCCTAACTGTCTCACACCGTCTCTGTCCAGCAGATGGTCACAATGAGTAAGTGAGGTGGGGATATTTAGCACGTGCTCCAAAATGTTCACATTCTTCAGCACATATCTGCCTATTGGAAACTGGTCGGGAACTCTAGGAGCTGTCAGAAGCGCATATCAGGTGGAAGGAAGCAATGTAGCCAATAAGTATCTTTTCTCATTCACTATTTCTCAGGGCCATTATTCATCCAATGGCAAACTTGTCTATACAATTCTCCTACCTTGAGTGAATTCTTATCCCTTCCACCTCTAGATTTACTTAGCCTGAGTCTGTGTCACTATGTATCCGTGCCCAGTCTACACACATGCTACAGAGCCCAAATCCCTTTGGGAGCCCAAGCCTGACCACTTATGGCTAAAAGTCAAGGTGTACCACCTGCAAAGAGGCATCCTGGTTCTTCAGCTTAACCTAATGTCCTCCAAATTGTCAACAATTGTCACAGCCGCTATAGAAATTGGTGTGGAGATTCCTCACAAAGTTGGAATAGACCACCATGTGATCCAGCTATTCCGCTCCCTGGCATATATCCAAAGGACCCGGCTTCCTCGTGTAGAGACACACACTTATCCACACCCACCGCTTTTTCTAACAATAGCCAGTTCATGGAAGCAGCCCAGATATTCATCAGCTGATGAGGAGGGTGGGTGGGCGATGAGGAAAAACATGGAAGGTGCATAATGGAACTCCATTCAGCTGTAAGGAAAAAATGAAATCAAGAATTTTGCAGGCAAACGGAGGGGATTGGAGATAATTACACTGAGTGAGGTAACTCAGGCTCAGAGGAACAATGCGATGTATTCTTTCTCATCTGTGGATCCTAGATTCAAATCTTTAGTTGTAGATGTTTAGTTCGGAATATCTAAGAGCCGCTGGGCGGGATGTCTGGGGTGAGGAGAGGCAGTAGAACAGAGATAATAGGAAAACAGAATGGGGACCAATATATATGGAAAGGTTCAAGCTGGGATTGAAGTCAGGGGCAGACAGGAGAACGAGGGAGATAGGGACAGAAGTTAGCCAAGGGACATGTGGAAAAGCCGTATGGAAACCCACTACTTTGTAAACCAATTAAAAACATGAGTGACTTAGTCTTGGAGTGGGTGGGGCTTAGTCACTAGTGGGTGGAGCTTAGTCTTAGAGTGGGCATGGCCTAGTCTTAGATTGGGTGGGACTCAGTGTTAGAGTGGGAGGGACTTAGTGTTAGTAGGCAGGGCTGTCACTAGTGGGCAGGGCTTAGTATTAAAGTGGGTGTAGTTAGTCTTAGAGTGGGCATGGCTTATTTGGGGGGGCGGTTAGCCACTAGTGGGTGTGGCTTAGTCACAAGTGAGTGGGACTTGGTGTTAGAGTAAGCCGGTCCTAGTCACTAGTGGGCAGGTCTTAGTCACTAGTGGGTTGGGACTTTGTCTTATAGTGGGCAAGGCTTAGTCACTAGTGGATGGAACTTAGTCTTTAAGTAGTCAGGGCTTATTCTTAAAGTGGGTGGACCTAGTCTTGGAGTGGGCAGGGTTTAGTCACTAGTGGACAGGGATTAGTGAGAAAATAGGAGGGAGATGTCCAGCATTGCTGAATAATGTTATTCTTAAAAGTCATGTTGCTATTAAATAAAGGCATAGGGCTTGGTGTAGGCTATCTCCTGTTTTAGTTGGAACTTTACTGCTGTGAACAGACACCATAGCAACTCTTATAAGGACAACATTTAATTGGGGCTGGCTTACAGGTTCAGAGGTTCAGTCCATTATCATCGAGGTGGGAACATGGCAGCATCCAGGCAGGCCTGGTGCAGGAGGAGCTGAGGGTTCTACATCTTCATCTGAAGGCTGCTAGCAGAATACTGACTTCCAGGCAGCTAGGAAGAGGGTCTTAAAGGCTATTCCCACAGGGTCACACCTACTCCAACAAGGCCACACCTACTCCAATAAAGCCACACCTCCTAATGGTACCACTCCCTATAGGCCAAGCATGTTCAAACCACCACACCTCCCCCTGAGTTATTGATCACAAGAGGCCCCAAGAGCATACAGGTTATTGCCATTCCTATGGGCTGCTTACTGGAACTATATGATAAAGCCCCACTGCTGAAAACACCACATGCTTTGGGCTGGCACTGACCTGGGAGCTTCCTCCCTAGCACTGATTTTCAGAGTACTCCAAGGTGCTGAGCATCCCGCTAGAGCAAATAAAGCAGCAGTGGTCTTACCGCACTGCAAACTCTGTGAACTACAGCACCACAGAAGCAGCGCTCACTGGTGCAATCATGGCACGGCTGTTACGGTGATAGTTAACCACCCTCAGAGTGTGTTTGAGGCCCGTTCCACAGGAGGGAATCCATGTCCAGTTCTGTAAACCCACTAAGAATCTTACAGCTGCGGATGTCACAGACCCTAGGGGGACCTTACTATTGTGGCTTTGCTAAATTTATATGGCACCCAACTGCTGCCTAAATGTTTACGCCTATGCTAGTAGACAACTGCTCTTCTCAGCTTTAATCTGAGAAACTTAGCCTTTGCAACAAAACAACCATCAATAAAGAGACTCATGATGATCAAGATGCTAAGAATAAATAATAGTTTAGTGCTTAGCCCTGATAGGCCATTTATACCACTCCCTCTAAGACCCAGGAAAAGCTGGAAAGAGGGAGAGAGAAAGAGGGGGGCAAGGAGGAGGGGGAGGGAGAGGGGAGGGAGGGGGAGGGAGAGGGGAGGGAGAGGGGAGAGGAAGAGGGAAAGAGAGGGGGGAGAGGGAGAGAGAGAGACAGAGAGAGAGAGAGAGAGAGAGAGAGAGAGAGAGAGAGAGAGAGAGAGAATCATAAGACAGAGAATCAAAATGTGAGATATTCTTTTGTGGTATAACACAGACATTGTAAACATGGTTGCCAAGCGGTTGTGCAAGACTTGGATGGTCCACAATCAATCATGAATCAGGTATGGGTTCATAGGCCCTCCCACTCCCACTGAATTACAGTCAACAGACAGATCCTGGGTAAGGGGTAGTAATTTCCTCCAGTTTTGTAACCAACACTGAGCCCACCAGGTCCCAGTGGATAGTTTTAAACCTGTGGCTACACAGGCGTTCCCAGATAAAATCAGAGGGTTCCAGAGCAAATCAAATATGTGGGAATATGGGATAGGATCCTTGTAGGAAGGATGAAGGCTCTATGGGGGCTGTGCAGAGGTTAGAGAGGATTGAGGGATGGGGGTGAGCAGAACACACTACATGTTTGCATGAATTTGTCAAAAGATTGAATCTAACGAATAAAATGTATTTTTTTAATGTGAAGAAACAAAAGGCTGATCACTTCTCACTAGGATCAGTAATCAAATATATCCTCACATGACAGAAGGTATTGAGGGAAGAGACAGTGAACTCTCTGCTCCAAACCTTTCTGTAAGGATCCTCAATCTGACTCTATGAATTCTACGAACTATAGCACCACAGAAGCAGTGGAGGAAGAACCCTCATGGAGGGTGGGGACCACCTAGGAGAGAATGGGAGACAAGAGACACAAAGAAGGCTGCCAAGACAAGAGTCTGATTAAGGTGACAATTTTTATTTTTTCCCAAGGCTGAATTTATACCATGGCAGGGGTAACAGAGGGAGGGGGAAGCAGGAAACATCTACGCAAGCCAAGGACACTGGCTCCTGTGGTCAGGCAATTGGCTGATGTCAACAGGATGTCAGAAAGGTCAGAGGTTTGTCATATCATTAGGCATCCTGACCACCAGATTTGTATTAGTCTTCTGCAGTTGACTGGGGATTTTCCACGAACCCAGTCATACTTAACTCTAACTATAATATTAACATCAATAATGGAGGGTTTTAAGGGCATAGCTCCCAACAAGATGCCCCAATGGGATTCGTCTATTACTCTGCCGTCTGCCTCATCTCCGTCTGCTTTATCATTATCTGCTTCACCATTGATTGGCTCATGAGTGCAAATGACCTGTCTTATTTTTTCTCCCATGCCTCAAACCCAGTCCTATGCAAATATGACACCTTTACTTTTACACAAATTCCCAGAACAAGCACCTAAAAGCACCACTGAACACCACATCCGGCACTGCTTCTGCTGTGCCGTACGTACCCTCAGACAGGTCAGGTTCTGTCCTCAGCACCCTCATCCCCTTGCCAAGATCGCATTCAAAATTGATCCTTTAAAAATGCAACGCACTCTCTTGTTGATTTGCTATTGAGAACCTTAAATTTATCTCCCACTTGTTCGGGAAAATATTTTCATTCCTGCAGTTGCCTACGTGATCTGACTGCTTATCCTTTCTTACTTGACATCAATTTCTTCTGTTCTCCTCCCAAATCCTTCTACTCAGGACCCAGAGGCCTAGCAGGCAGCACCCAGCAGGGAATGTGCCTCCCTATGGGGTCCAGGTTCCTGCACTCTGTCTGTCCTTGTTCCTCTTCCCTGAGTCTCCTCTTCATCACCACCCCCACCCCAGGGACTTGAAATTTCACTCTACCTTCTGCCAACTCAGATACTCTGAAGGTTGATTTTTATCTTTACCCTCCCCTCTCCTTTCTTTGTATCTTAATCTTTGTGGGGTTGTAACAAATATTTCTTGAATACTTTACCTATTTTTTTCTACTTACTCTCCTATCATATAATACATCCTAACTACAGTCCCACCCCGCCATTCCTTCCCACCTGCCCTCAAGTTTCCCTCCTCCCCAGATCAACTGCTACTTTGTTTCAGAAAAGAGCTCCCTCCCCGCTGCGGCATTAGACACAACATAACAAGATGCAGTAGGGCTAAAGACAAATCTTCAGTAAAGATGCTTGAGTGAGAGAGGAAAAGTATCTTAAGAGCAGGCAAAGGAGTCAGAGACCCCCAACTCCTGTTGTCAGAAGTCCCACAAAAAAACAACAACAAAAAAAAACAAAACAAAACAAACAAACAACAACAACAACAACAACAAAAAAAAACCCAAGCTAAACAAGTACAGCATGTAGGCAGAGAGCCTAGTGTAGACCCATGCAGGATCCATGATGGCCACCTCAGTCTCTGGGAGCCCCTATGAGCCCTGCTTAGTTGATCCTGTGGTCCACATTCTCCACATGACCTCTAACCGTCCTCTGACTCCTACAATCCTTCCTCTTCCCTCCTCTGTGGGGTTCCCTGAGTTCCATACACTGTTTGAACGTGAGTCTCTGCATTTACTGCCATGAGCTGCTGAGAGAAGCCTCTTTGATGATGATTGGGCTCGGAATTACAGTTCATCTATTTTTTTATGTGTCTCCTGACTTCTGCCTTCCTAACTCTCCCTATTGACCAGAATTTTGCGTAATTGATATATTCCTATGCCTACACAGTGCCTGACACATAGCTGATGGCCAGGATGTCTGTCAGATGTGTGAATGACTGAATGAACAAGCAGAATATTTGAATACTGACTTCCCACAATGCAACGATCGTAGTAACTGCCAATATTGAGCAAACGGAGCGAGTAATAAAGTCACTTCTGTGTCTTGTTTGTTTTTGTTTTTCAGACAGGATATCGTGTGGCTCAAACTGGCCCTGGACTTGATATGTAGCTAAGGATGGCCTTGAACTGATGATCTTCCTACTTTCTCTTCCTGATGCAGGGGTTACAGGGATTCGGGATGACAGTTTAGGCAGTGCGGGGATGGGGTGGGGGGCAGAACCTGGATTCTCGAGAATGCCAGGCAACTTGTCTACTGAGCCACAAAGCCAGCTTCAAATAATGAAGTCTTTTGATAATACAAGTGTTTTTTTTTTTACCATGTTATATTTTTATCAGCTAGTTAGCATACTAGCTAGCATACTGGTTGGTATTTATCAACTTGACACAAACTAGACTCATGCAGGGGGAGTGGAAACTTCAGCTGATGGAATCTCTCCATTGGATTGACCCTGAACAAGAGTGTGAGCTTTGTTGGTTTGTTTGTTTGTTTGTGTTTTGTTTTGCTTTGCTCTGCTTTGTTTTTGATGGGTGAGGTCCCAGCTCACTGTGGGGGATACTACCACCAGGAAGGTTGTCAAGAGTGTTATAAGAAAGCAAACTGGGGGCTGGAGAGATGGCTCAGCATTTAAGAGCACTGACTGCTCTCCTAGAGGTCCTGAGTTCAATTCCCAGCACCCACATAGTAGCCCATAACCATCTGTGATGGGATCTGATGCCCTCTTCTGGTGTGTCAGCTTTAGACAGCTAAAGTGTACTCATATACATTTAATTAATTAATTAGCTAATTAATTAATTAGAAAAGAAAGCAAACTGTATTGGGGGGCAAGCCAGTAAGCAGGGTTCCTCCATAGTCTCTGCTTCAGTTCCTGCCTCCATATCCCTGCCTTGAGTCTCTGTCCTGAGTTCCCTTAATGATAGTGTGTGGACGTGTAAGTTAAGCAAACTGTCCATAGAAGTTTTTTTTTATCGTCTCTGACATGATTCTACAGGATGAAGAACAAAGCACTCGTTAATGGGGGTTGTCCGTGAGAAGTCCCATTTCTCCTGGCAAAACTCAGTTCCTTTTCTGGAGACTCTGCCATTCTTAGTGGCACAAAGTCAGTCTATATATTTTAAAATGGGAGTCTGGATATCCATCTGTATGCTAAACTCAGCTGTGTGGATTCTGGGACCCTGTAATAAGAACTGTGGACTGAAACCCACACCCTATTCATTTTCTCGATGCATATGTGGGAGTCTATTTGAAAAGAAATAGATTTCCATACAAACAGGGAAATGTAAAAAAAAAAAAATCCACCTCTGTTCACTCTCCCTGAGACCTACAGAGACCCTGGCATCAGAAAGTAAGTAAGTAGCACAAGCAAGTACTTTACAGTCTGTAATGAACTTTCATGCACATGATTTCACTTGGTACCCTGTGAAGAAGAGAGTATTATTTCCCCCATAGTGATAGTCTATGATATTATTTCAAATTATTTGTTGTTTTTCCTCTGTAAGAGAATTAGATACCCTGCCTGCTCCATGTAGACTGCACTGTCTCTGTCGGGGGAAATATCATTTCCCTTTCTCCAACACAAATGGAATGTGAGTGAAGGAGACTGGGCATGATTGCCTTTGCTCTTGATTCTCCTCTCTATAAAGCCAAGGTAGTAAAGCTACTTTTGGACCCAAGACTGAAGGATCTATGTGGAGAAAAGTCACAAAACCACAGCTGAGCGCTAAAGCACAGCCACAGTGTAGGTGAGAAACAAACTTTGTTACTGTGAGCCAAGATCTTGGTGTGAGGACTGATGTTATCACCACAAGTTAGTGGAGCACATCTTCCAAATCTCACCCTGGAGGAAACTTACTGAGATTCAGGAAGTAAACAACTCACAAGTCTCAGGAATTCCCTGAAATTTACAAGATTCTCAGGGCCTCTACCTCCCCCAAGGTGATATAAACAGTAGAACTGGAGCAAATGAGGCAGCTCAGTGGATAAAAGTACCTGTTGTCAAGGCCCATAACCTGAAGTCAATACCTGGAGAAATACATGGTAGAATTAGAGAACTTATTGCTGTAAGTTGTCCTCTGAACTCCACATGTGTGTGGTGGCATGCACACACACACACACACACACACACACACACACACATGCACACACATGCATACACACACACACACTATACAAACAAACAAATATAATATAAAAGCAAAGCAGATGATTTCTGGGGTGAGCAGACTTTGCTTGTGGTGCTGCCTATAACTCATGTAGCTAACTCCCAGGTTGCAGTCTTATAAATGTCTGTCACTCATGCTAACATGGGTTCTCCCATAATGCAACACACTTTGAATCATCCATGTCCCCGTGAGTAACTAATCACAGTAAATGTGTTGATTCGCTGAGTTGGCAGTGATAGAATTGTTTCTTCGGTCTGCCATCAATACTCTATCTGGGATGAGTAGGTATCTGTCCATGTCTCCCCAGGAAGGAGTCACAAAACACAGCCCTAACTGATGAATACACACAAAACACAGCTTTGGCTGACCAACACACACAGTTTACATGTGAGAAATCTAAGACCCAGCAAAAGAAGTAAATTTCTCTAGGAACTTGAACTCTGGATTTTTCAAGCCGAAACCACATTCTTGTAATTCTAGTGTAAGAAAATGTCTCTTCTCTGTATGCCCTGTTGTAAGCTGGGAAGCTGTGTGGGGGCAGGCTCCCAGCTGGAGCCTTTTTCACTGTGAGCCCTTTCCTCTCTGAGCCCCTGCCAAAACAGAAGGGGCCTCTGATTTCCACAGTTATTTAGGAAAACAGTCTTGGCTCAACATCACTGTCTGCAACAAACAGGTCCTTGGAAACTATCCCAGCCCAGGGCAAAATATGAAATTTAATCACAGTGGGAATTCAGCCAATACCACCAAACCCTATTGACAGTTCCTCTTGTGTCCTTTTGGGTCTCGGTTGTTTTATGGAAGCCCTTGGAGGGGCCTGGAAGCACTTGAGATAGGAACCGAAGAACCCCCATCCATCCCTTTGTTCTTTCTGTATTCTTTATACAGACAGAAAGGACTAGGGACATGGGGGTGGGGTGGGCCCTGAGGACATGCCACCAGGGGTTAATGTTCCTGAACGGGTACATCTACATACATATAGCTTCTTCATTTGGGATACAGTCCAGAGAATAAACATTTAATTCCCAGGAGCTAAAATATGGTCCATGGGTAGAGAGCATATGAGGGAATAAATGGTCCATGTCTCCCAGGCAACCTGACCATCTAGCAATGTTTCCAAGAATTTCTGTAAAACGAATGTCCTTGGGTATCTTCTGGGACTGAGTAAGGCAGGTTGTAGCCAGGGTTTGCTCATGAGGAGGCAGGAGAGAAAGCAGATGTGAGCAGAGTTTTACCACCGCTTTCCTGTAAGACTCACCGATAGCATTGGGGAGAGAGCATTCTGCTCAGTGAGCATGGCTAAGGATCTAGGAGCTGCGTAGGGGATGCGCAAAAGATGTCTTCCCTATTTAAGAAACATTTGTCTAACATTTAGTATGTGCCAGACATTTTCCCGAAGAACTTTGTAAATATTGACTTACTTGATACTGACAGCCATGTGGTTAGACACAATTACTACCCCCTGATGAGGAAACAGAAGCACAGAGGCTGAAGAACCCATCAAACGTGCACAAAGCGAGAGACAGCAGGCGGCACCCGACCCGGGCAGCTGTATCTAGTATGCACCTTCTTTAATATGGTGCTCCGCCAGAGTCAGGCCTGGTTCAAACTGTGAGGTTGACAGAGTCTCTCTGACGATGGAATACTCTCTTTGCGTTTCAGCTCCTCTGAGGGTGAGTGGCGCAGACACCACACCAGAGAGAAAGGTTGGATGTCTGAAACCCATTTCCTATATTTCACGTTCTTTGAAATGTCTAGACTGTGAACCCTTGCATGGAGAAAGAGGCTGACTCTTGTGTGGTTAACCAAATATAAGGTGGCAAGGGGTATTTGCTAGAAAGGAAGGAAGCAGAGAGGAAGAAGAGGAGGGGGAGGAGGAAGGGAGGGAGAGAGGGAAGAAGGGAAAGAGGGGGAGAAGAGAAGGCTGTAAGGAGAGGGGGAAGAATGAAGAAAAGAGGGAGAGAAGGAGGAGGAGGAGGGAGGGACGGAAGGAGGGAAGGAAGATCTCAACTGTTCATTGTCTAATTCCTAGGCAGGGGTTAGCTGTTAAGGATCCAATATGTTGTCGCTCCTAGAGATGTTCTGGGAAAAGTCACCTTGAGACCCTCTAAAAAGAATAAAAATTTCTGAAGTGGATGAGAGCTGTGGCTTCTCATTTTTATCATTCTACAAAGCACCTGAAAAAAAAATTACTCAAAAGGGAGAGGTACTTGGCACCTCCTGTTGCTGGCCACAGTGATGCCCACAGCTCCTATCTCCTCTCCGGACTTCATCTGTTACTAGGAGGCAGAGACAGGTCAGATAGCACACGATCGAGAACACTATGGTGTAGTTCTGCCCTGGAGATCGTGTCCGGGCATTAGCACCCCGTTGAGGTCTCGCCCTCCTCCTAACAACAGCTCCGTCTTCTCACGATTGTATCTCCAAAACACCCAGACAGTTCTGTGTGGTGTAGCTCAGAGCGCTGGGGTTAGAGATGGGGAGACGGAGCAGCTCCTGCCTTGGCTGTGCACGAGGCTACCTTCACCGCCGTCTTCCCTTATCTCAACCAACATGACAACCAGAAGCTCCTTTGTTGGATCAATGAGCTGCTGCATTTCAACCACGTGTACCGTTGATACTCAGTGAGTACTAAGAAATGTGGACCCTGCCTCTTCCCACCGCCCCCATCTTGTCCGGTACCACAGCCTGATCCTGGTAAAAAATCACAGAACTCCATTTGTGATTCTACTCATTTCCAGAGTCAGGAATAGCCCTCTCTTGTTAACCTTCATTTGGGAAGCAATTTAAAACCCTGACATTAAAAATTAAAATATAAACAGCCCAGTGCCTTGATTTAATGGACAATTAAAAATTAAATTAAGAGTTAGTAAATGATGAGCTAATTTTGTTATTGTAACCACATTAGCTTCGTGGTTGAGAGACTATGGGAAAGGGGAAGAGACCACCCCCCTCCAAAAAAAAAAAAAAAACCAACCACGGGCAAGAAAATATTCAAGCCTGTGTATCCCGGCCTCGACAGATTCACTCTCTGAAACCACTCTGTCTAAAAGCCAGTCGTCTGGTATTCATGCAAAAATGTTTAGATGCCGAACTAATGAGAATTAATGATCTGGCAGAAAGAAAAAAAATGCCAAACTAATATTTGATTGAAAAATACTGAGACCACAACTGAGGAGGAAAAAAAAAAAACACAACAAAGTCTTGCATAGTTGGCTACAGGTTGATTGGCGACTGATGGGATGGTGAGGGGCTTTCTTTCTCCTTGCAATGCCCAAAGGCACTCATCTTAGGCTACCTCAGGTCTGGAAGTCTTTGCTGGGATTCTAGCCCTGGGCTCCAAATGGGGTGGGGGAGGTGCAGACGGATGAGGTGATGCAGTACCTCAGAGAGCACTCAGCAGAAGGGCCTCCTCCCCGAGTAGGTGAGCTCACTTACTTTTCTGGTCACTCTAACAAAGTTCCTGACAGCCCACTTAAGCGTATTTTGACTCAGCGTTGGAGTAGAGGTGGTCCATCGTACTGCGGACGGCGTGGAGGTGGGAGAGGTTCATCCCTGGCTGTTGGGGGAAGGTGCGATGGAGGATTTTTATTATCCTACAGGATCAGGAAACAGCTGGAGTCCTGAATTACCAGCTAGGACAAGCTTTTCAAACATGAGCCAGAGAGAGAGCGAGGCCTTCCAGAGGCCTATTCCCTGCCTATTTCTGTCTCTTCCTCCAGAGTCGCGCGAGTTCTCAGAGCCTTTAGCATCTGACAAAGTTGCTATCTGATACATCTGTGCTATGTGCTGGTTTGCAAGGTTCGTGGGTTTAAGAGACTGCCTCTGTTTGTTTATGGTTGAGCATCAGCAGTAAGTCTGGTAAACAAGAAAGGGAGGCGTGTCCCTTTGCTTTAACGTGAGTTAGATAGTTGGTCAGTCTCATCCGCAGGGGGTGCCAAGAGGCCATTTGTTTTATTTGCTTTTGGATATGAAAACGGTGATAGCAAGTCTGAATCCCAAGAGTTAGCCTGGACATGGTGTGAGTGCATACATCAAGTAGCCAGGGGCAGGAGGATGGTGATGGGGGACAAGACTTCCACAAACTCATCAAACCCCAGCTTGTAGATGCCTGTCTGCTCTGATTACATGCTGGTCTGGCTTCAGCGAACAGACACTGTCTTGGGAGCGAAGAACACACCACTCGGTTCTCAGCATGTGGAGGGGCAGACAAAAATGCAATGTGAGTCTGATAGGGTGGGATCTGCATGAGAGAGCCTCTGCCCACAGGGCCCCCGTGTGCTCTGTGATCTGAGATCTCTATGGTCCCAGCCTCTGCTTTGAAGAAACTGTCTTTGCTCCCTGCCTTGGACAGCCCAGCATCTAGTATCCATTCCCCTAAAGTTTAATAATAGCTACCTACTTCTTTTTGGAAAAAAATTTCTCTTGTTCAATGTACAGATATCAAGGCAACTTACCTCCCAACCGGAAGACCTGGAGACATATGACCCAAGTGTGGCTGACCAGCCCTTTCCTGCTGGAATGTCCATGGCTCTGCAGTACAGTGTCATGTGGCTGGGGCATCGATTGTCTCCTCTCTTTCGGAGTGACAGTTGTTTTTGTTTGTCTTCTAAAGAATTCATGAAGCCAACATCAAAACATTCCTTTGCTCTTTGAGCTTGGCTCTCCAGCCTTCTAATTCAACCTCTGATCCTATATTCTTCTAATAAGTGCATTTTCCTGCCTAAGCCAGCCCAAGTCTGTTTCTATAATCTAAAATCTAAGGTCTCTCACTGATACTTTTGAGTTGGAAAGAGGCAAAGCAGAACTTGAGCTATCAGTTCTTTTCTTTTTCTTTTTGGGGACTCTGTGTGTGTGTGTGTGTGTGTGTGTGTGTGTGTGAGAGAGAGAGAGTGTGTATGAGTGTGTTAGAGTGTGAGTGTGAGTGTGTGTGAGTGTGTGAGAGTGTGTGTGTGAGAGTGTGTGAGTGTATGTGTGAGTGTGTGTGTGAGTGTGAGTGTGTGTGTGAGAGAGAGTGTGTGTATGAGTGTGTGTGAGAGTGTGAGTGTGTGAGGGTGTGTGAGAGAGTGTGTGAGTGTATGTGAGTGTGTGTGAGAGAGTGTGTGAGTGTGTGAGAGTGTGAGTGAGTGTGAGTGAGTGTGTGTGAGTGTGTGTGAGTATGAGTGTGTGTGAGAGACCGTGTGTAAGTGTGTGTGTGAGAGAGTTGTGAATGTGTGTGAGTGTGTGTGTGTGAGTGTGTGTATGAGTGAGTGTGTGTGAGTGTGTGTGTGTATACATGTGCCTACATTAGTTTATGTATACTATATCTGTGTGTATGCCTACAGAGGCCAACCACATGGGTATGCAAGCCTGCAGACATCGGAAGGCATCAGATCCCTTGATCCCTAACCACCTAATGTGGGTGCTGGGAACTGAACCCACGTCCTTTATAGGAGCAATAGGGACTCTAAACTGCTGAGCCATCTCTCTAACCCTTAAACTCTTTCTTAATGACAGGGTCACGTATCGCTTCATTAGTGAGCCCCTAAAAAAAATGAACAGACCTGAGTGGAATTTGTACAAAGGAAGAGGAAGGGAGAAAAATTAGTGTAGAATTCTGAGGATGTCAAGCCCCAGTGGTGGTAAAAAGCTAACAAGACGAGCTGCCCAAGGAAGCCAGATTTCTGCCTCCACTGCTTGGCTTTTCTCTCAGGTGAATTAGCTGGTCTCAATCAATTACTCCAGTTAGAGAAGCATGGTTCCTTCATAGCTAAGGCTTTGCCAGACGGTCAGTTTCTCTGTCTCATTTCTGGGATGTTTCAGAGGCTCAGAGGCCTTCCATTCTCTCTGTGTCTATCTCTCTGTCTCTCTCTGTCGTCTATCTCTTTGTCTCTGTCTGTCTCTCTGTCTGCGTCTGTCTCTCTCTCTGTCTCCGTCTGCCTCTCTGTCTTTGTCTTTTTGGCTGTCTCTGTTTCTCTGTCTCTTTCTCTCTGTGTCTCTTTGGCTCTGGCTCTGTCTGCCTCTCTCTGTCTCTCTCTTCTCTCTCTGTCTCTCTGTCTCTCTCTGTCTCTCTCTGTCTCTCTCTGTCTCTGTCTCTCTCTCTCTCTCTCTCTCTCTGTGTGTGTGTGTGTGTGTGTGTGTGTGTGTGTGTCTAACATCCCAGATTGTACCTCAAGAACAGAGAGCAGGACCACACACACCTGGTCTTCTTCATGGCTCATAAGTCAGGAATCAAGACAAAGGCTTGTGAAATCCATCCTCCGTCTTGAACTGATGATGTATAGGTTAGTTTCGCATCGCACACCATCCGACAGAAACAACACCCAAGGGGCAAAGATTTATGTGGCTTCATGGATCCCGTGTGTCACAGCAGGGACAGGAAGCTGTAGCTATCTCGGTACACATGGGGAATGTGTGATGTTGGCTGTTTATATCACAGCAGACCACAACAGACCGGAAAGAGGCAGGGAGCGGAAGAAGGCATCGCTTTCTAAGGATCATCCCTGGTGGCCTATTTTTATCAGCTAGGGTCACCTCTCTAGGTTCACAGTGACCCCTGTTGGGGACTAAGTGTTCGAAGCATGAACCAGTAAGGGAGCAAATGATATTATAATCCTAAGATCTAGCGACATAAGCCACAGAGATACTGAATTCTTTTCCTAAATCGAGCATTAGCCACGCTCTATAGAGTGAACGTATGCTTCAGTCTCCGACTCGCCCAGCCAGGTATCTGAGCAATGTACGAGCCCCATGAGTCAAGAACGCTGGTTTTGATAGACAGTCAACGATTTACAACCTTTCGGTCTGGGCTAAAAAGACATATTCAGCCAAGCAAATTCCCCTGAGGTGTTGAGCTTTATCAAGGTGAGAAGGTGAGTGTACACAAGGGAAGGGGTGTTTGCTGGGGGTTGGGGTGTGTGTGGCGTGGATAAAGTTTCACAGAGCATAAAAGGGCACCGGGAACATGACCAAAGGAGAGAATGGGGGGTCAGACAGATAATTGGAACAAGAGAAAGGATGAGAGAGAATAAAGGAGACTCGGCTCTTAGAAAAGGCCTAGGGTATCAACTACATCCAGTTCTAATTACAGCTCACAATTGCACTAATAATACCTTTGCTGTGGAGGGAACCTGAAGGAGCTGACGTCTTACCCTTGGCAAATGGAGACAAAGAGACACTACCTTTCAAGAGCTGGGGTGATGACCACATGGACAAGTTCTGTTTCCTTTATCTCTTGCTTTTAAGGCGGAGGTGCGGGTGTGTCTAATCTCCCCTTCCTTCTCCAAAACGTGGCTACTAGTGCATCCTTCAAACTTAATGGAATTCAGTGAGATAATATTACCAGACACATATCCATTCAACAGACATTTGTTCAACTCTGGGAACATATGCTTCAACAAAACTATCTTGGGATGGAGTGCAAGAAAGACGTGATTGAAGAATTGCATCCCCCTTTCTAGAATAAGATGTCAGCCCTGCAGATAGAAACACAAGCGGTTGAAGGCTGGCAAGATGCCTGAGCTGTTAAGAACACTGGCTGCTCTTGCAGAGCACCTACCCGGGCTGGTTTCCCAGCATCCACCTGGCAGCTCACAGCCACCTGTGACTCTAGTTCCAGGGGACCCAATGCCTTCCTCTGGCCTCTGTGATGAATTACCAGTTATGCTAATGCACAGATATGCATGCAGGCAAAAATGATTCTGAACGTGGTCAGAAGCGAGTCACAGTTGGTCAGAGACCTTACGATGTCCCCTGTGTACACAGAAGACATTTCCTGTTCCTTTGCTACAACCCCTTAAAGCTCCGAGTTCTTTAAAGACGTCAAATGATATTTAGTTTAGGGATTTTATTAACCTCGTGCTCCTTGACTGATTGGAACATGGGCACAGACTGTTTGCCTTCCCCAACCTGACTGAGAAGCGAATCACTTCACATAGATGATGCATTTGCTCCAAGAGCCTCTCAGTATTCCGGCTGCCCCGTCACCATAACAACCCACACTATATAATGAAAATTTAGAGGCAACAACAAATAAGGAAGGGACTCTGGCATTGACTTCTGTGGGTATACGTTTTGACATTCCAAGCTATGCTCCAAACAGACCAGCTGCAGGTGTCTTCAAACATTCGGAATTTATCAGATCCTCCTAATGCAGAAAACGCGTCTACGTTTCCCTAAATGGCTGCAGTGTCATTGCCAGATGACTTCAAGTGTTTTTAGTGTCTGTACATAGCAAGGGGAGAAAGCAAGCATCTGTCGGGAGGGGGTTAAAACAAGTGCCATCAGGGGAGGCTAGGTAGACTTTAAAAAGTAGACAAGAAAAGCCAACAAAAGCCATTGTGTAGAGATGGGCAATTCAGCTTCATGCTGCTCAGCAACACAGACGAAGGGGGAGACGGAATATGTTTCATAGGTTGTCTGCTCCTGGGAAGGGGAATTCCAACTCTGTCTGAATATTAGGCATTTCTTGCAATAATTGTATAATCCTGCTATCATAGGACTCCCTGATGGCCAGGGGGACAGAAATCAGGCCTTGGAAGGCAGTAGTGTGTCTTTCTTTTCCTTCTAGATCTCTGTCAAAGTTTCTGTCAATTTGACAGAGACCTAGACATCCCAGGGAAGAAGGAGTCACAACTGAGAGATTGCCACCTCCATCAGATTGGCCTGTGGGCGTGTTTGTCTCAACTGAGAGATTGCCACCTCCATCAGATTGGCCTGTGGGCGTGTTTGTCTCAACTGAGAGATTGCCACCTCCATCAGATTGGCCTGTGGGCGTGTTTGTCTCAACTGAGAAATGCCACCTTCATCAGACTGGTCTGTGGGTGTGTCTGGGAGACATTTTCTTGATTAATGGTTGATACTGGATATATAGATATCAGGCTGTGAAAGCCATAAGCCATGAGTGAGGAGCAAGCCAGTAAGTAGTGATCCTCCACGGCCTCTCCATCAGCTCCTGTCTCCAGGTTCCTGCCCCGATCTCCCTAGATGATGGAGTGCAAACAGTAAAATGAAATAAGCCCTTTCCTCTCCAGGTTGACTTTGGTATATCACAACAAGAGAAACCCAAGCCAAGACAGTCCCCCAAGTCATGAGCTGTTGGCACACACTGTCCAAAAGGTTCAGAATAGAGTAAGTCCAAACTCCTGGGCCATTTCTACTCTTCCCGAGGTCGATAGCTGCTGGAAAGTGTTATCTAGAAATCTCAAACCAATGCCTGCCCAGCTAAAATGTATAATCAGTTTTGGACAGTTCGTTTCCTCTCTGTCACAGGGGCTGAAAGAGACAGGGAGAGGCTAGTCTGCAGGTATGGGTCATCTAGGGGCTGCCATTTCAACTGCCAGACAGTGGCTCAAGACTGTTTTATTAAACACCCTCTTTGGAATGGTTCTTAGGGAAGGGATGTAGCCACTCCCGGGGGCTACCATAAGCTTTCCTGCTTAAGGGGGCCACCGTGAACATCTTCTTAGCCCCTTGCTTACAGGGACCCCTCTTTTTCTTACTCATGTCTTGAAGGTGCCATAACCCCATTTACTGTAATAAGAGCAATGCACACTCTGCACGGTCACTGCTAGGCGATTTATAGCCATGGACTCTTTAGGAGACCCTTTGAGCTCCATACCAGAAGTGCTATTGTTGTGTTCTGGCAAACACTTAGACTGCGTTCTCAGAAGAGTTGAGATATTAATCCCCTGTCTGATGCGTAGTCAGTGAAGGTGGCCTCCGGTTCTTGTTCTTTGGCCTGCCCTTTGCTTGTTTGTTTTGCCTCGTGGAAGCTTTGATTTCATGAAGTCCCGTTTATCAATGGCTGCATTATCTCCTGAGCTACTAGAGGCTTATTGACAAAGTCCTTGCCTCTGTGGACATCGTGAAGTGTTTTTCCTCTAACAGTTTCTCGCATCTTACGGTAAGACCTTCAAATAATGAACTCTCCCTCTGTCTTTCTTCCTCCTACTGCCCCTCTCTCCTGCATGCGTGCACACACACACACACATACACACACACACTCACTCACGCACACATGCACACACATGCACACACACATGCACACACATGCACACACACATGCACACACACATGCACGCACACACATACACACACACATGCACACAGTGGAAGCAGAAGTAAAACTGTTAAGAGGGACAAAGGGACCTAGTGGACGGGAGAAAGAGACAGGAAAGCATGAGGGGAAGATGCTCAACCTACAGTCATATACGTATACCAAAGCTGGAGCACATCAGGCCAAGAGATGTAGTTCAGTGGGTTGAGTCTTTGGCTATACATAATGCCCTGAGTTTGGTTCCCAACACCAAATAAATCCAGTGTGGTGGTGCACACATGTGCGATCCCCACCCTAAAGAGGCAGAAGGATCAGAAATCCAAGACGGTCATCGGCAACAGGGGCTCTTGTCTCACAAAACCAAAAACAATGAAAGTTAAGTAAAAGGGTAAACAGCAATGTGAAGAAGTAGAATGTGAGCCCAAGCTACTCTAGAGTCTATTGCCTGCCTTTAAGTCTAGTTCCGGGCAAGACTATGTTTTTTATTGTCTTGGTCGTCTATGGCTGTGTGACCAATAGTGCCAGAACTCGGTGGCTTATAACAATCTACATTTATGACCCCACAGATCCTATGGGTAAGGAGTGTGCCCACAGCCTATCTGCCTCCTCTCAAATCCACAGCATCAACACGTCAATGACGGTTCCTATCACACAAAAAGTTTGGGAGGAGAAGAAGCTGCATCCACACTCCTTCAAGTTTGGCAACAGTCAACCCTTGAGGATTCTTGGACTGACGGCCTCTGTGTTCACATGGCTGCCTTTGGACCTGGCCACTCAGCCTTTGCGTGTGGCAGCCTCCTTCTGGACGTCTTCAAATTGAGAAGGCAGCTGAAAGAGTCTACCCATGAGACAAACGTCCCAAACTGCAGTCATGATCATTGGAGTGACTTCTTGACCATCCGCACTCAACAGGGAGAAATAACACAAAAGTACGGGTTCCAGGAAGTTGGGGTCACTGCAGACCATCTCCAAAGTCTCTTACCCCGTAGTGGGCCTCATTATTCTCATCTGCAAATTGGAGCACTCACAGACTGCTGTGTACATTTAGACGTTTGAATGGTAAGAGAATTTAGAACTCATAAAATAAAGAGCCAACATTGTGGAGCCGAAAGAGGTCTGGGCCTTGCCACTAACCTTGTGTATCAGAGCCCTGAGATTCTAGCTTTGTGATTCCCCACAGGCCTCTTAACCTGCCGGGCTGGTTTCTTCTATAAAATGAGGTTTGCTCCAACTCCCTTCAAAGCCTTTTTCTGAGATTCAAATAAGGCGCCCCCATCCAATGTGCCAGTGGAATTCTCAGCCCACGATTTCTGACAGCCCAGGCCAGAGGAGTTGTTTATCTTTTGGTTTGCAGATTTGGAGTATTTTAGCTGAGTGTGTCCCCCCAATTTCTTCCTCTCGTGCTGGTGGTTCGGGGCACTCGGGGTTTGAGTTGTTAACCATTGTCCCCACAGGACAGAGAAGAATCTGGCTGTTTGGGGCTGTGTGAGCTAGAACTCAGGCAGCCTCTCCCGTGGTGCGCATGACAGACCTGAGCATGCTCAAAGCCCCACAAGGGACGGTAACTCACTGTCATGCATACTAGGAGAAGGATGTCAGCAAGTGGGAGACCCCCAGTGAAGCTCACTGAGAGCTGGTCAAGGCCCCAGAACCTGCATGCCACTCCTCATGCCTCACAGATAGGGCAGCATCCTGCCAACTTCCACCTTCAAAGCCTACTGTCATTCAGATGCTGTATATGGGTGTTTCCAGCCTCAGAACCATCTACCAGCGATGCTCTTCAACTGCTCTGCACCCTTGGTTCTCCCAGTGCAGGTGGGTTTTCTCAGGCATCTGTTCCTTGGAGTAAGTTTTATTACTTTTTTTTTTAAGTTCATGTATTTTTCTAAAATAGATTTGTTTGGCACATAACATCCACACCTAATTGGAGACAACGATGGGTGTGTTACGTACGCGCAGAGCTGTGACTGAAGCCGGTAAATTAGCGTTAAGTATCACGTAAGCTTTTATTGTGGTTATTTTGAGTCTCTGGGGAAGGCAAGGGAGGCGAAAGGATTAACGGAGGCAACAGTTATAATTCCCTGAGAACGATAGGCATTGGTACTGTATGATGTAGCACGGTATCAATAATCAGTATCGGTGAGCCGCCGATTTCTGAATGAGCGTAAGGTCTCAAAATAAGAGCCAAACGTCTTGAAGCCAGTCATAACCAACCACCTCCTGGCTGTGTGGCCTCTGCCGAGATACATCACATCTCCACCTCTTCGTTCCTCCAACTGCACACATAGTACAGCGAGGACACCAACTGCAAGCCAGAACCAGCACACAGCAGGCTCTCACCACGTGCCCAGGACTGACTGAAAGGGAGCACTTACATTTACCATGAATGCTTCTTACTTGACCCACTGTTATGCACACAATAGGTATTCAACCAGGGGCTGGACCCGGTAAATGCCCAATGAGCAATACACATTGTTGGGAGGCTCCCTTAAGTTCTACTACTTGGTCTAGCACCAGCCTGATCTCCACAGTGACTTCATGAACACTGCCTGCCCCACCGATGAGTGACAGGTCCAGTACTCAAGCTACCGTTCAGCCATGAGTCACAAGTAAAGATGCTCTGTGTTTGAGGGTACACGACGATGTGTTAGCCTGTAACCAGGTGTCGTTGCAATGATACTAATTATACAATAATACTGATCACACTGCAAGATTTCTTTGGCTTTAAAAATCAGCGGCCACCCCCCTTCAGTGTCGTGTATTGCCTTTAGGGATTCCCGCCTGAAAATGTTTGCATGTAAGAGCTTCCTGATCTTCTCCGGGAGGGACTCACCGCCATTGCAATTGTTTTGAAAGCATGATTAAATACAATTCTTCATAGTTTATATATATAAAAAAAAACTACCGACCGCTTTTGAGGAGATAACCGGAGGTATCATCCCTCGTTCTCCATCCCATCATAGACCATCCCTTCCTGACAACAAGGCACCCCATTCTCTAAATTGCCCCTAACCCTTCTCATCTCCGATTATGCATTGCCACTTCAGCAACATTACAGTATTAATATGATTTATGGCCCAGACACCCCACCTGAGGCCTCCGAAAGATGGCTTCCCCTCCGATCACTTCCATCAGCGGTGTAAGTGGAAGGTAATAAAAACCCGTACATGGCTCAGACTTCCAATTTCAATTGGAAATTGAAACTGTGCGATATGATTAAAGTTTAATCTGCATCATCAATAAACATGTGTGCTGAAGCGACGACGGTTGCTTTCCCTCCTGTTCGCAGGATTTGATGAGAGTATGTCTGGTCTCTTGTCTAAACGATGTGTTTACTAGCAGTGGGGTTGGGCGCACCTACGCACGTGGGGTCGTGCGGCGTTGGTCTACTTACAGGAAAACAATGATAAGTGTTCTGTGGCTGTGTTGGGAGAGGAAGGCTGATCACGGTCCAGTGAGGCTGCCCTGGATTTTCTAAGGGTACAGGGGTCTTTGGAAATGCCCACAAATACAAGCAATCATCTATCCATTTATCAGGTCTCTATTGAGTGCCTACTGTGTGTCAGATCAAGCTGTGGGCCCTGGGTTCTATTGGTAATGGGGGGAGGGGGTGTTACTATTTCTCTTCTCATGGAGTCAGTGGTCACAGTGGAGAGGGCTGTCAGTCAAATAACCAGGCAATAAAATGAAAAAAAAAATCCCCCCTCTGTGCAATTTCCACAATAAAGAAGCATTATATACCTAGTCCAGAGGACTGGAAGATTTGACCCATGCCCTGAGATAAAGGAAAGACGCCTGGGGTTGGAGATGATGAAGCTAAGATCTAAAGAGCGAATCTTATGCTGCCAAGAAGGCTGGGGATAAGCGGGGAGACCAGAGGCGATGCAGACGAAAGTGTATTCGAGTTAAAAGAGGCTGTGTTTACCCAGGCAAAGGTGGCCAGACAGAGCAAAAAGAATAAGAGGTGGAGGCTAGGGACTGGGCAGAGACATCTTAAGGGGATTTATAAGGTATAGCCAGGGTGTTTAGACTTCCCTTTAAATGCAGTGGGGAGTTGTCAGAGGGACAGGCACAAGGCGGGTACACGTCTGCCTTAAAGACCATCGATGGATGGATCTGCGTGGATGATGGGGTCATAAGGAGCCGGGAATGGGTGGGCGAATACCAGCAGAAGCTGTGTGAGTCATTCTAGGAAAGACAAAGAATTGCTCGGAATAAATGACACTGGAGCCATGGCATAGTCACCGTGCTTTCTTTACACACATAACGGGTCCCTCTCCTCTCCCTCAGTGTGTCTCCATCACCTTCAGTAGCTCCTCCAAGCCTTCTCCCAAACACACCTGCCTCTCCACCATGCTTACCACATCTGCCTCTCCCCCATGCCTGACCTACACACACCCACGTCCTCCCCCTTCCTTACTGCACCCGATCCCATTTGCTTCGGCGCCACAAACCTTCATAAACACTGTCTCCTCTGCCGGGAACATCATCTGTGTTTTCTTAGCTTTCCAGACCTCGAGCATTTCTTTGGAGATTGTGCGCGCTCGCCTGTGAAGAGCTAGCTTAGACAGGTGCTTTCAGCTGCCTATAGTTGCCCTTCATAACCATTAGACCACACAGACTATGAAAATCAGATGGGAATTCCTATCTCCCATGCTCCCTCAGCACCCTACGGAGTAGGCGCTTGGGATCTTGCACAGTATCAACGAGATTTCCGTAAACACGCACTTAAAGGGTCTTCTTCCTTTCTAACGATACCGTCTTGTGCTGTTGGAAACCACTCTTATTTCTTCAGCAAGACTCTAGCCCATTCATTGAGCCTCTCCTATTACACATCTAGGCTCACTGCCATAGCTCTACACTTCACAAGACATTCACGTCTCCCTGTCTCGAAGATGCCACTCATGCCTGCCCGGTGAACCTCCTAGAAAGCAAAAGTCTATGCTTGCTATTTCTACTTTCTCACCCTTTGCTTCCTCGAAGTGTGGATCTCATCCATGGGTATTAAGGTTTGGTCTTGCTGTCTACTATAATGCTATGTACGGGCCCCCAAGACCTGGAGTCTGCACATAGACTTGAGTGACTCATGTGAACTTCCCCCAAGTTATTTCTGATTGTTCGATAAAGATGCCAACAGCCAATAGCTGGGCAGAAGAGACATGGGTGGGGTGTAAGTTTCCCCAGGCTTGAGGTCAGAGAGGAACCATGAGGAGAGGAGAGGAATGTAGATTGGATGGAGGAGAGAAAAGCTGCCAGGGGTTAGGTGAGTAATGAAAATGTAGCCTTGAGGGCTGGCCATTTGGAGAAAAGGGCAGCCCAGATGAAAGACAGTAAGTAATAACTCGGGGTCATCAATAGAAGAGTGGACTAACAGCATAGAGGGTAGGCATCTGCTCAGTTCTTGTGCTGTTTAAGGCTTATTGTAAATACAAAGACTGTGTGTGTCTTTTATCCAGGAACTAATTGGTCTGGGGTAGTGTATGGGGAAAGAAAGCCCAGGTTAGGATTAAGAATTTCTATAGCACACAGGGGTTCATCAAGATAATCAGCAAAGCCCTGGGAACTTCCAAATACCAAATTCAGCAGCAGCTTGTCAGCTTTTGTTCCCGTCTGCCAATCATTTAATGTGGCTTATCATCGCATCGGTTCATTTTCTGTCACTGTAATAAAACACCAGGACCAAAAGCAACTTAAGGAAGAAGTTTAATCTGGCTTCAGATCTGAGACGGGGAGGGAGAAGGAGAGGGGAAGGGGAAGTTCATACTGATGGGGATGGCATGGTAACTGGGCAGGTAGGTGGCTGGATAAGTTCCTTTACTCACAGGAAGCAGAGAAAATAAGTGGGAGGTGAGGAAAGACGCATTGGTCATGCCTAGTGACCTATTTCTTCCAGAAAGGTTGTACCTTCTAAAGGTTCCCTAACATCCCCCATCAACTGGAGATCCAGTCTTCAAACATACCAGCCTAGAGGGACAATTCATATGCAAACCATTACTGTTTGAAGGACATTTTCTGATCCCTTGATTTAGGCAACATCTCCTGATTCTTTACTTACATCTCTGACTGTGATTTTTCATGTAGGACGTCTCACAGAACCCTTTCTGCAATGCATAACATTTTATAAGTGAGTACGGTATACCCTGTGATTCTTTTGAATGTCTCCTTTGAAAGCGTTCATCTTTTAGAGTCCCTCCCTGAAGTATTCATAAAGGGTTATGCTGCCTTAGAAAATGGCTTTTAAATACTCCAGATGTAGTTGAAATTTTACAAAAAGGCAGTGAGTATAGTTGAAAAATAAGGGAAAAGGTATACGACTTGCCGTTATGCTGATTTCCTCTCGGAAATTCAGATCTTTGAAGTCCTAAAGCCAATTGTGTTTCCACCACAAAGACCAATGGATTTCAGGTGATCCAGCTGAAGAGTTACCCAGAGGCAGGGTCTGTAGGGCACTGTCTCATTCATGGAAGGTAAAAGACCAGAGGGGAGTCTTTGTCATAATCAAGAAACCCCAGATGTGTTGCCAAGAGTCAGGCCTTCTTGGACTAGGGAATGTGGCTCAGTGACAGAGTATCATCTAGTGTGCACAATTCCTACCACTTCCCAAACAAGAATTCTGACTTGGTGACTCAGCCCACCAGGAACCAAAAATATTGTATCTGTCTATGCAGATCTCAACCTCTCTGTGTACGTAAACTTGTTCTAGGAAAATAGACTCCTCTGAAGGAAATCAAGCTTACCAAGAAATTCAGAATGTCTTGCAAATTGGTGGAGGGGAAAGGAGGCATCATGGTGCCATGACTAAGGACACGTGCAGATCTGGGTCAGCCCCGGATCCACAGCTTACTCTTCCTGACCTTGGGATGAACCCTGGGAGGCCCCTAGTATCAGTTTCCTCAGGGCCAAGAAGGGCTCACTACTCTGACTAGAGAAAGGATTCAAATGCAATGATACCTAGAAGCAGTTGTCCCCCCCCCCCCATTCTTGTTGAGGGGATGGTAGACAACTGAGAGGCAGAGGGCCACCCGAGTTGTCAGGGAGAGGCCTGGATTGGTTCTTCTCTCCATTGCTCATGGAGCTCATTCAATCAGGATGATTTGCAGTTGGTGGCAAACCCAGCCCCGAGACGGAAGATGCAGAGCTGGTGATAAAAACATCATCCGAGATTTGCTACGTCTTCTTTCCGCCCCCTGATCTCCCATTAAAAATGATTTGTCGTGAGGACGAAAACATGGGCAAACAAACGTGATTAAAATTTCCCCATATTAAATACCTGTGTGGTAATGGCAGGCGTGAACAGGGCCCTCTGGAAAAGCTCTGATTCATCAGCGAAGAATCCGGGGGCACGAGCAGCTGGCAGAGGAAGAATGAGAATCCGGTTTTGTGTCTCTGCAACCTCGGGCGTATCTTAGCATTTTATTTCCATCTGTTGGAATTCTGACTCTGCTCAACACACACTGAAGGTGTGTGGAGCACCGTGGGGGAGCACCGTGGGGGAGCACCGTGGGGGAGCACCGTGGGGGAGCACCGTGGGGGAGCACCGTGGGGGAGCACCGTGGGGGAGCACCGTGGGGGAGCACCGTAGCATTGTGCTGTCAGCAGGAGCTTGGGGGAGGTAGAGTGAGTGCTCCCACCATATACTGCCTTCCAAGAGAGAGGAGGCAAGTGTCACACCCCTCAGAAAGGTGATAGATCTGTCAAATAATCCATGCAGCCAGTCACATAGCTTATTAAACCCTCCGCAGCCCTTTCTAAACAAAAACCATTTGCTTTCCTTGGATCTGTGGTAGATCAATTGCAAAAGTATCCATCAGCTCTCTCTGCATTTCAGACTCTTACAATGTAACCTTGCAGGGCTTTTCACCAAGAAGTAACATCCTTGAGGTGGAGTGCTCTTGTGGCTGGTTTTAATTAAAAGAATGCACCAGAAATGAATGCGTGCCCACTGTAAGGTACCAGCCTAAGAGGCTGAGGTCAGCATGCCTCTACTTTTCTCTTACGAACAAGCTTTGGTGAGTCCACTAGATGATAAGAAACACTCAGCCCAACTATCACCTGTTACTTGGCCAGTAGCCAACTAACTTCAAGATGTGTAAGTGAGGAGATTGGGGAAATTCCCCACCTCCTCTCCTCTCCACTTCAGTCTTACCACGGACTCACAAGAAAACCCAGCTGACATCAGGCCATGTTGTTGTGAAATTCCCAGTGACCTCTGGGTAAGTTAATATAAAAAATGTTCTTGTTTGAAGTCACTTGTCAGTGGCGGGAGTTGTCATGCCGTGGACCTGTTACATACATAACCCATATGTAGTATGATGCCTTACCTCTTGTGTGTTTTCCTAGAATGTGCTTCCTGAGTCTGCAGCCAACCTCACCAACGCACCCCCAAAGAGGCAGTTGTTTTATTTTCCGAGTTAAAGAGCCCCGTGAGATCCTCAGCTGTCCTGAAAAGCTTTTCCCGAGAATTCATACTTTTGCAACTTTCTCTGGAAAAGACACTCGCCGGCCAAAGGAGAACCTCCTACTCGCTACAAAATCCAACTGCATGAGAGAACCAGGGAGTTTGCTATTCCCTCTGGGCACAACTGCCTGAGATACCCAGGGAGGGCACCTGTCATCCTTTCAGGTACCAACTAATTGCTGAATTTGTTTTTTTCAAGGTGACTATAATCTGCTGGGCTGGCTGGAAATTTTGATAGATGGGGGAAGAAATCAAAAGTAGTCGTAAGTTTGCTGAGCTATATTCTTACCCTACTCAACGGCGAGAGAAGGGGAATGATTAATCTGGATGGATCTGTCCAAGAACATATTATTGAGGCAAAAGTGCCTGAGGGGGGAAAAGGTTCATCTGTTCTAAGGTTGACAAGCAATCTTTTTCACTTTCTCCTCATCTTCTTGCTTCTGTTCTTCCTTTCCTCCCCCTCCTCCCCATCCTCCTTTCCTCCCCCTCCCCTTCCCCCCCTTCTCCTTCTCCTCTTTCTACATCCCTTCCTCTTTCTCCTCTTTTTTTTATACTCTTGGTCTCTCACAGGGAAAGGCCATTGGCCATTTTCACCACACACATACGCACACCCTCCATCTTCTTCCAAGGTCTAAAGAAAAAACAAACAACCGGGTATGGAGAAACAATGTATCTATTACCCAGGCCACCCACCGGAAGTTATCCAGCTGGTCTTCAGAGCTTGCAGGAATCAGTGTTGGCTTGAGAATGAGATCCCTACATATCCCTCCAATGCCATGCATGCTCTTCAATTATATCCCCTGTTGCCCTCTACGCAGCCATTCCAACTCACAGACCTTCTAGGAAAACTCCCTGCCTCAGGAAAGCCTTGCTGAAAACCCACTGAAGGATGGAGAAGGGAATGTTCAGGGAAGCTTTGGAACCTGTCAAGGACTGCAGATGAGCTGAGGCGCTTTAAATGCAGACACTGAGGGAGAGTTAAGAGGGCACGGAGTTACTGATGCAGAAGCCATGGAACTGCTGGTGAGAATGCGTTGGTCAGCACGCCTGTGCACATATTAGGAGGTGACTGGCAGGTCTGAGGTATCCCTCCCTTGACCACGAAAGCAGCCATCATCAACTGATCGCAAGACAGGAAAGTGGACAAGGAAGGAGAGATAATTGAGCATTTTCTTAAACAGAACTCGTTCTCGAAAGCAGCAATCTGCATCCTGCAAGTCTTAACGTTATGGCTCTACTGCAAAGCCCTGTCTACCTTAAATCCTCCCAGTAGTCTCATTCCCTATAACCCATTCCTTCATCCAGCCTCACAGCTACCTGGCACTTTCTATGTGATGGCGCCTTCTACAAGCAGAGCTGGGTGTAGCGTCTCTTTTCTTCACTAAGTATCAGAAGAGGGAGTTGAAAAGCGGTACTTGGCGATTACAGCTCCAGTGTGTTTGGGACATTTCTTACCCCATGAGTCAATTCCTGTGAGTTTCAGTAAGTGACGAATGAAACCCTGAGTCTATTCTCTATTATGAGTAATAATAATAACTATTATCATTATTAGTAGTATTTATTGAAACAGGGTTTTATTATGTAGGTCTGGCTATCCTGACATGTGCTACGTAACCCAGACTGGCTTTGAACTGGTGGCAATCTTCTTGCCACAGTGTTCCAAGGGCAGGCATTACAGGCATTCACCACCATACTCAGCTTCACTATTAAAATTCATCTTCTTTTAGGTAATACAAATATATACACGCGTACAAATTATTTCTATCACAGTATGGAAAAAACCGACACTTGAGGTCTAATGTGATCACCACGGATACTGTCACTGTCAACAAACCTGTATTGCAGGCACCTCAGTCCTCCTGGGGAAGGAACAGAGAAGTTGTAGCCACCCATGGCCAAGAAGTTTGTCAGGAGTAGGTTGTGTTCTATCCCATTTCCTCAAGACCTAAGTTGGAGACGGGAGATGGGTTCTTCCTTTCAGTCAGACCTCAGGAATCACTGAAGCACAGCACCTCAATAACAAAGCTCTGAGAAGCCAATGGAGTGATGTCTGATGCCTTCTTAATGACACCTGGAGCAGCGGACACTGGAAGGGGGTGAGAGTGTCGTGCTAATTAATTCATGTGTTGGACCTCTGAGCACTTCCCTAACTGCCTTACATAAAGAAGCAATGAATCCACGCCCTCCAAGAAGACATGCTTCCAACCCACTCTTTGTGGAAGAGCGAGTCCAACACTGTAGAGAGCTGCGACGTGCCACGCCTCAAAGATGGCGCTGGTTTCTGCCTTCCACCTTCCCAACGGTGAGTGCTCCTTGCAGTAAACAAGTCCTTATTTGGCTATGTCTGCCTGGCCTGCTAGCTTCCGCATAGTGACAGCCTATCTACATGACCCACGTGGCTTGCTAGGACTGGCCAGTGCTAGCTATGTAAGTGTGGTGCAGGGCGTTCCCCGGGAGGAGAGAGTCAGAAGAGATAGAGGTCAGAAGATTGTATCAAGGTTCCTGAGTAAAACTGCTTGAAGATCTCCTGTGGTCGTGTCTTCCTTGCTGGTCGAGGTTGGGCGCGGCACAACAGGACGAGGTTTGTTTCCTCATGCCCAACCATGGGCTTAGAGAACACGTGGGCTGTGCCTTGTTCACATCCTCGACAGCTGGGTTCTCAGAACTCACGAGACGGTGAACGTCTAACTCAAGTGCACACGTGAGAGAGTATGACCGCCAGTTTTATTCTAAGATTCCCAAGATTAACCACTTATCAACTTGGGTCTTGTCAACTCAGACTCTGAATTTCCTGGTGACGGGGTAATCCCCTGCCCTGAGGTACCTGAGAGGAGGGAAAAGCCCACTCTCAGCCCCCAGACTGCCCCGAGGATGTCACTGAGCCTCTGTGCCTCAGTTCCCTCCGCCATGTTACAAGGACAGCAGTGACGAGTCTCCTGTAAAGTGATCGAGAGGATAAGGTATCTAACTTTCGGTCACTTAGCCACTTATTCTAAGTGTCTGTTGATGACCATGACCGAAGCATCAACTATGAAGTCAGCTCTGACCTTGGACCTTGTCATTGGCTAGAAATAATCTGCATGGGATAAGGAATTCAGTGTCTGTGTACTAAACACAGACAAATTATCACACGCATGGTGGGCTAACTCAAATTTCTGTTTCCGACGTTATGCTGACGGTTCCCTTGTCTTTGAAGGTGTGCATTGGCTGGCAATATGGCAGGCACAAGTATTTCCCATTGACAGAAAGGTAGGGAAAAATATCTTCTGGCAGCTCAGATATTAGTTCAGTCTTGGGAGTGTGATTGACAGGAATTTTATTGCAAATGTGAAAATCTGCATCCCGTTCTTCTTGGGTTGACACCTCAGCGTTCTAGTTTCACGCTGGTGTGTTGGAGATAATGGGGCTCTAATGTCCTTGCTGGCTTTGCCTCAGAGTTGGCCATTCTACCATTGGCTCAGGTGAAGGAAATGGTTGGGTCAATGACACTCACACACCCACTGCCTATCAAAACAGTAGAAATTTTCAATGCCAGAGATGATATTTACCAACGGGACAGTAATTCCACAGATGTTGATTGAGCTCCCGCAGGGAGGGTTGAGTGGATGGAGTGCCTGTCACGTAAAAGGGAATGAAATGGACCTTGTTTAATGAATGGGTGGAGAAAGAAAGGGAGGGGGCAGGAAGGGAAAGAAGAAAGGTATATGGTAAAGTCGCTGAGGAATCCATAAAGTTTTCTCGACCAAACCCGTAAGAAATTAGTTAGGAGAGATGGCAAATGAGACCCCAGCACAAAATGAGACCCGGAGCACAAGTCCAGGTCTTATTGTTTGCGGAATAAAAACTGAAAATTCCACCAGACAACTGCATTTCAAGCAGAGCTTCGCCGGCAGCCATGGGCACAAGGGGGTCACAATCACTTTCCCAGCGCTAATGGATAATGTTCAGTCTGTGAAGGGTCAGTTCATGGGAGACAGAGGTGCATGTTTGAGTGGTCACAGGAAAGAGGCTTTCAAACCCAGAGACTGAAGGGCAGTGGTATGGGCTAGGAAATAGTTACCGGAGACGGTGAAGCTGAGGAAGAGATGAACTCTGGGAAATGTAGGCTGACAACTCTAACAGGAAACAGCCCAACCGAAAGGCAGAGTGGCAGCTTCCCACACCAGTCCTAATGGGTCCTCTGCACAGCATCCTGCGGGAGCCCCATTCCTTACCGCCCAGATCTAATCCAAGCATATGATTTACATATAAATTCTGGAAGACTCTCTGGGTCACTTTAGGGAACCGTGTCCCAAAGGCATCGGGTTCGCTGTTAACTTAACCATCCCAACCACTCGCGGAAGTACGATGACCATTGTGGGAGGGACTTGTATGTGATCACGTGATCACCATGATTCTCGGTGGCTTATAGTTTCAGAGGGTTACAATCCACCATGGAGGCCGCCAGGGTGAGAGTGTGTGGTGGATGCTCCTGTACCATGAAGGACTAGGATGTAGAAAGTGATGGAACTTTGGTCCAGCTAGAACATTCACAGACCTTCCACCAGTCAAGTCCCACTTCTGGAAGGCTCCGCAGCCTTCCACCAGCAGAGGAAGAAAGCAAGCAATCCCATAGTGAGCCGGAGGGGCAGCAATTCAGATCAAACCATCACGTGCCCCTAAGACAGAGGCTCAGAGAAGTGAAGTGATTTGCCTAAGGTCACACATCCTCTGTCTCCAAGTTCCAAGTTGTGAGAAGCACAAACCTCAGACATTAAACTCTCACTTGCTTTCCTGTTCTGACTTCAAGGCTGCAGGACAGACAGAGCGGGTGAAGGGGGAAGTGTGGGTAGAGGCTTTGAGAGAGAGCGTGTTCTGATAATAATAGCGGTGGCGATCGATAAAGACAACGATATGGCTTTTATATCTGTAAAGAGAAAGAAAGAACACAGCACTCTGGCTGCGGCAGACTTTATCAGGAGGCTCTGATTAATGAGCAGAGCATAACGCAGCTTCCCTAATCGACGCTGGAGATTTCCATCTCTGCGCTACACTGTGGCGGCGACGTGCTTGGGCATCGCCGGTGCCGTTTCCGCCCAGCCTGGGATCAGCTTATCTCTGCTTTAAAATTAAAAGGTCACTAAACACACACATGGAGGAGAACAAGAAAGAGGTGAAGTTAAGGAGCTGCCGAGGCCGGGGGATGGTTCGGCGGATGAAACACCTGTGGCTCAAGTGTTGCAACTGGAGTTTGCCCCCCCACTCCCAGCTCCCACATAAATGTGGGGATGAATGCTGTGGCCCGCCACTCGAGCACACAAGAAATCTGACACTTAGGAGGCCAGATGGGAGTCTTCGGAATAGGCTGGCTAGCTGGACTAACTAGAGGGGTGGGGTCTGGATTCAAGTGAGAGACCCTACCTGAGCACTTACGATGGAGAGACATTTAGGAAAATGTCCATTGTCTGTTGACCTCTGACTTCCACAAACTCATGCACACACGTACATGCACACCTACACCCACACACATCTGAATATGCACAACACACACACACACACTACACACACACACTACACACACACACTATACACACATGCTACACACATACACTACACACACACACTACACACACACTATACACACATGCTACACACATACACTACACACACACACTACACACACTACACATACACACTACACACACACACTACACACAAACTACACACACATACTACATACACTACACACACAACACATACTACACACACACTATCCACACATACACCACACACACATTAAACACACAAACTACACACACACTAAACACACATACTACACACACATACACACACATACTACACACACATACACACACACTACACACACATACTACACACACATACACACATACTACACACACACACTACACACACACACACACACGACCCTCTCAAAGCATCTACTAATCATGGGTATGAGCAAAATGATACTTGGGGTCACAGTCTGTGCCCCCAAAGAGCCAAGTTCAACCACCCTTTCTTGATTAAAACAGCAAAATGTATATTAAAGGCAGGAGAAGGAGATTTATTCAATGTGGTCACATAAGGAGAAGGGACAAAGAGGCCTTATGAGTTCCATAATTCCATCTCTGGGGTACTGAAGAGAAATTGAGGAAAGAACTAGGCTTATGCACACCTGAGTGACCCTGATGAAGATGAGGTCCTGCCCAGGGCAGACCCATCATTGTCTGGAAGACCATCTCATGCTGAAAGGTGGTCTGTTAAGTGTTTGAACGTTGTAAGGTCTCTTTGCAGGAGCCAAGTCCCACCTAGCTGAAGGTTTTCCTCCTCCCAGCATGAAATTCTTGAGGACATCCCCATTTCTTGGGGTTCACGGTGTCACTAGCCTTATAGTTTGAGAGACACAAGTATCTCTTTGGAATATTTTTTGGAATATCCATCAGGCTGTTTGCAAGAATGGGTGTGAGCCCTTGTCTGAGCAGGTTAACTGTGGACCGTGGGATCTGGAAAGGGTGGAACATCTCCAGTGTCAAACATCCAAGGTCATGAGTCTTCATGAACCAAAGGGATTGTTCTCAGGCCCCACCTGCCCCAGTACAATCTGGCCACACAAAATCATTGGGAGGAGATAGTCTTGTAAGAGGTGATGGATTCCAGATTGGACATACTTCCTCTCCACCGTTAGCGCTCTGCCAGCTTCTGAAATGTCTTGGTCCACCTGCCAGGAAGAACAGTGTTCTTCAACCTTAGCATATTTCTGCATCCCACATGGTGATCTCTGGTGCTCCTCTTGTAAAGACTCTAGTGTTGGTTGCTGTAACTTCCCAGTAGACTGGTTCCATACACCTGGAGCCTCGCCATGTCCTTTTGTGTGCCACATCCAGAGCTATGCCTGTGACATTGGGGGTGCTGCCCACTTTCTGGACTGAAGAAAAATATGTTAGGACCAGAGCCTCCTCCGTTCCAGGATGCAGCCTCGTTCTCTGCTCTGACTGCCTGTTTGGTGATGGCCCTTACAAACTGAAGCTTTGTTCTTCAGTGTGGGTCAATACATACACATTGTGTGTTTCTATCTGGCCCCGTGTAGTATCTAGCTGGTGTCTGCAGCACTTACTGATCAAGTCAGGACAATGAGCATTTCTATCTTCTTATCACGTTTTTGTTTGGCTTCTCTCTTGAAAAAAATAAATCAGGCATAGCAGTACACTCCTGTTATGCCAGCACTTGAGAGGCTGAAGCAGGAGGACTGCAGGTTCGAGACTAGTCTGACTATGCTGCAAGAACATGTCTCCAACAGCACAAAAGTTTATAGCTTTAAAGATGTATGCACACACACACACGTGCACACACACTCACACATGCACATTCATGCATTCACACGCATGCACTCTTTCACACATGATCACACATGCACACTCATGCATATATACAGACACACATACATACACATACATGCACACACAGACACACATACACACACATGCACACACATACTCATTCATGCATTCACACACACACGCACTCTTTCACACATGATTAAACATGCACACTCATGCATATACACAGACACACAGACACACTCATGCATACACACACAAACACATTCATACATTCACACACATGCACTCTTTCACACATGATCACACATGCACACTCATGCATATACACAGACACACATACATACACACGCACACGCAGACACACATACACACACAGGCACACACACATACACATTCATGCATTCACACACATACACTCTTTCACACATACACACACATGCACACTCATGCATACACACACACACACACAGAAAGAGAGAGAGAGAGAGAGAGAGAGAGAGAGAGAGAGAGAGAGAGAAAGGGGTATAAGTTCTGTTTTTCCCAGTCAAATCTTTGTTCCCCTTTCTTCTTATTTTTAGAATATGAAACAAGCTGACTATGGTTTTTAGACTTCTACCCGGGTGTTAGACATGCTTTCCGCTGAGCAACAGCACCTGCGTGTAGTCCTCTGCCACCACCCCTCCCACACATATACCTATGTTTTCAGCCCCCCCGCCCCCCCACCTTTCAACCCCAGAATGAGGTTCTTTCTTCCTTGATCTTTGCCAAGTTCACTTTTAGGCAACCTTTTACACTCCCTGAAGCCCGACATCCTGCAGCTGCCTTTGCAGAAGCTGTAGGCTCGGCTCCTTCCTCACAGGCTTCCGCAGCATCCTACATCCATGCCAGCATCCTGCATCCACCCCTCCATCGACATCTGTTTTCCCCACAGATTGCACTCTGTAAAGTCCACAAAGGCATAACCTGGGCTTTCTCTCCATTGCTAGAGCCCCATTGCTTATTATGACTCTGGAGAATGGACACTTAGTAACTACTCCCTTTGTGGGAAAAAAAAATCCTGGGGAGCCAGTCCGTGGGTGGATCTCACTGACATTACTTAAGATACGATTTCTCTCTGCTCCACAAGGATACTGGAGATGGGAGGAGTTTGGGTCTCAAGTCTGTGACAGACCTTCCGTCATTCACACTTCTCCAAATCTAGTCTCCCAGTGAACCAATCTGGTTGTTGGCTTATCACCAGAGAGCCCCAGCCCTGACTCAAGGGAGCCAGGACCATTGCTAAACATTATGGTGCACACTATCCATGGCAAACATTTTGGGACCTGGCTCTTTTACAAATGTATTATTCAAGCCTCTAGCTAAGAAACAATAAGTTATCCCAGGGAGTGAATAATAGGAGCCAACTCAGCCTCTAGAACCAGAGTAAAATTTGAAGCGCTTGAGAGAATTGTGCTGAAATTGCAGAGCCAAGAGGCCAAGGGGAAGAGGCCATCCAGCTTCATACTCACAGAGAGCTCCAGCACCGGCCTTGAGGCCACAGGGGAGGAGAAAGGGGCTGAGTACGAAAGAAAAACCACACAGAGACCTTTTATTGTTTTTGTTTAAGTCTAATTACAGAAAGCATAAACACATGGAAAAAAATCTTCCATAATTAACCACCCAGAGATAACGATGTTTAACATTTAGCCGGATGCCCTTTCAGCACTCAGAAAGACGGGCTTGAGGGCACCCCTATTATTTCACTGCGAGCCAACACCCCTTCAACCAACAGTGCATCCCAGCTATGGCAAAGCTGGAAGCTGATGGCATAATTATTGAATGTGGACTAACTATTCACTGGTGTGGGGATCCTTAGTAAGGTGTTCAAACCTTGGTTTTCCACATCTATGAGCTGGGGACACACATGTGCTAATCCCTCCCTGTCAGAAGGGGAGATGACCCTGTCAAGAAGTGCATGCTGCACCAGCATGAGGACCTGAGTTCAGTCCTCAGCCATCCAGATAAACGGCTGAGTCCCGTGGTGTGTACACTGGATCACCCAGCCTAGCCAGCCTAATCGGTGAGTCCCAAGCCTGTTAGAGATGTCGCCTCCTGGAACGAGCTGGGTGGCCCCTAAGGACAACACTTGAGGTTGACCTCTGTACAGGCATTCGCACTCAACAGACACATCGGAATAAGTAAGTATGTCATAAACCTGATCTATTAAAGATTATCAAGCACCATCATTATTGCTAGTTTAAGATCTATTGTGTTGCTGTAACAGCAATAGCAACTTCTCCTCAGAACCATGTTTGATGGCTGAGGATTGTGGTGAATGGATTTGCTTAATCCTCTTTTGTTGGACATAAGGGTTCATGGAAGCAGGAGCTGACACCCATCCCTGTCTCCTCCCTTTCCCTTCTCCACCTTCCTCAACCCGTCCTTTTCCTTCTTTCTCCTCTTCCTTCTCCCCCTCTCTCTCCCTTTCCTTCTCCCCCTCCCCCTCCCCTCCCCTCCCCTTCCCCCTTCCCCCCTCTTTATGCTCCTCCTTTTGACTCTGCTAGCTGGGTCTACAGGATGATCCAGACCAAGGATCCCCAGAAGAACAAAGAGAATAGATATCCACTTGCAAATGAATGCAGCCATGGGTGGGACATCATGGTGTATAAGTCCCCAAGTAGGAAGGGAGAGGAGAGGAGGGAGGTGAGAGCTGGAATTCTAAGGAGAGTTGTTTTTGTTGGACTAAGGGGGAAGAATGGTGGGCCCAGCCCACAGAACCAGGAGGATATTTTAAAACCTAGTTCAGCCCCTCTTGCTTTGCTTTGTCCTAATAAAATCCAGTTCCTTCCCCCACCCACCCCCACCTGGTTTATGCAATCCAGGATGAAGGTCTGACACCTGCCTCCTTCTGTCCCTACCTGCTCTTTGCTCATCTTAATTAAGCCCTGTCAGCTTCCTGGCTGAACTTGAAGCCTTCAGTGTTCTTTTTAGCCCGGGGCCTTTGCACTTTCTGTTTATCTAAAATGTTCTTCTTCCAGGTTTTTATAGCATGGAAAGTTTATGATTCTAAAGCGTCTCCTCTCCGTTCCACCACCACTGCCTGGGTAGTACTCTGGAGGAGGAAATAAAGGAGGAGAAGGAGAGGGAGGAAGAGAAGGAGGGGGTAAGGAGAAGGGTAGGGAAGAGGAAAGGAAGAAGGAAAGGGAGGGAGGAAGAGAGGAAGGGAGAGAATAGAAGAAGGAGAAAAGGAGGAGGAAAGGGAAGATAAGAGGGAGGAGGAGAGGCAAGAGGAGAGAGGAAGAGAGAAGAGGAGAGGGAAGAGGGGAGGAGAGAGGGAGAAGAGGAGGGAGGAAGAATGGCAAGAGGAGAGAAAGGAACAGATGGAGGAGGAGGGGAGGGAGGAGGGGGAAGGAGGAGGAGAAGGAAGAAGAAAGGGGAAGGGAAAAGGAGGAAGGGAAGAAGAATTCGGGTGCCAGCAGCTGCCATTGCCCTGTGTCCAATAACAGGGGGCTCGGCAAATCCACACCGCGACCCTGGATTCTCTTAAATGCTTTACTTTCCCTGTACAGATTTCACTTCTATCTGAAATTATACATTTATGTTTTTAAAGACACCATTTAATGTGTGTGTCTGAATGCACGCGCATACATGCCACGGCACACAAAGTGGAGGGTGGAGGGCTACGCTTGGTGTCAGTTGCAAATAGTTTCTTCTTACATACATGTATACACGGAGGGTCAGCCACACAGGCAAGTGCCCAAGGAGGAAAGAAGCTGGTGTTGGAACCCCTGCAGCTGGACTTAAAGGTGCCTGTAGGTGCTGGTAACCTAACTCTGGTTGTCTGCAAGAGCAGCACGTGCCTGTTAGCAACTGAGAGAGGAGAGCAATGTTACAGGGAGCTCCCAACACCGGCATGAAGTCAGTCAGGTAGAATCAGGGACTACTACTATAAAGGAGGAGGCCACAGGAGACAAAGCTGGAATGTTACACAGACTAGCAGAGACTCAGCTGTGGGACACAGCAGCAAGGAAGCTGCATAGATCATTACAACCCTGGGCTCCTGGTCCTCACCCAGCCCTCGCTAGGGTCAGCCCATTCTGCTTCCTCTGAGCTCCCGTGAGATGTTTCCACTCGGCACAGCAAAACGACAATTAGCTTGATTTGGATGAAAAGGGCTTTCTTGACTTTTTTTTTTTTTTTTAAATCAAGGAAGCCTGACGAAACCCTTTGACCTGTCTGGGCCTTCAGTTGGCCTACATGTGGAAACTACTGAGAGCTACACTCTTTCCCACCACTGTGACTAAAGGCCCAGGGATCTGCTGAAGTGGACTCACACATTTCCCAGGGAGTCAAAATGTGATGAATGAAGACTGATTAGAAACGATTCACTTCCCCCCAATTCTTTTGTGTGCAGTGATCAGTGGTGGCTTCCTTATTTAGATGTCACCTTTGCCGTACTGTACATGTAGAGAATGGGTTATTAGGACTCTCACACTTGGCGCCCATAATGTTACATAACAGGACCCAGATGCACGGAGGCCATCCTAAGCTCAGGGGCTTGAATTTCTCTGTCACCGAGCTTTCTGAAGAGTGATCACTTGTTTGATTGGGGGAGAGATTTTTTTGTATATCATACTCAGGTAACTAATTTATAAAAAATTAGATTCTTCCAAGTAGAGATAACATGAACGACAGCAAACATAATTGGATCTCTCTCCGATGATTTAGGAGACACTTCTGAATGTCACTCTCCTTTATTCAAGACCTCGGGAAAAAAATCTGGATAATAAAATTAAAGTCTTCCATTTGTTCATTAGAGCCTTCGGGGTGTTACACGTCTGTGGGACCAAGTCCAAGAGTAAATGTCACATTGAGTTCCTCGGACTGTTTATCACAATCACGGGAGTCCCGTTGGGCGAGGCAAGAAGATCCGTGGTTTCACTGTTGTTCAGAATCCTTCTACAGGTTCTGTGGTGGAAGACGCCTGCTGAGCTGGTAAACTCCAGATCCACTGCCTTCACTCAGGAGACCAAGGTGGTCATAGAAAGCATAGGGCTTTCATATTTTACATTTATTTCATATTTCACGCCAAGTCTTGCCAACAGTGGGACCTGACAATTTGTGTGTCCTGGTTATTATAAAATGTCCTATACTTAATGAAGACAGTAGGCATTACTAAGTAAAAGAGTTTTCATGGCATTGAAAGTGTCATGGATGCTTCTAGAAGAGTAATCATAAATCATGCCTAGCTACGAACTCTATGAGCTACAATAGTGGCTAGCAGGGCACACCCATTAGTGCAGTCAGGGCATGAACGTCACAGGAGCAACCAACCACTCTCTGATTGGATTTAAGCCCTACTCCACACCATGAAACCCATACCTGACATCATTATTGTGTCAGCCAAATCCCATGGCTAGATGGACATAAACACTAGGTGAGAAACTACTACTATTACCTTGCTAAAGGGACACAGTCTTTAACCAACTCCAACGACCCCCCCCATTACACTCATACATCAATGCATTCCTCAACCTTATGAGAGAAGCTTCTATTTGCCGTAGATGCTTATCAACACAGAAACTCACAATTAACCAATGCACAGACTATAAGAGGCTGCAGAATGCTCAGTCCTAAATGTAACAGAGATTCTGTATCCCCTCCTCCCAAGGCACCCGGGATCACCACGGAAGAAGCATCAGAAAGAGCGTCAGACAGAGGTGGTAGATGAAGACAAGGACATGCTCTGTACACATCAGAGCAGCCTCACATGTTAACTCACAGTAGTTGTGATGGCATCTACTGTACAGAACCTGTGCAAAGCAAACCAGAAAAAAATTCCAGTATAGAGAGGAGAAGTTGGGCATACACCCTTATTCCCAGCCATGTAACTATTGACAATTGTTTAGCTGCCGGGAAATGGAAAGGGAGAAACAGTGTTCTCTGAGTGTGACACTTGGTAAACTGACTATGATCCGTGGGAAGACCACATGTCCAAAATATTTGAGCAGCACAGGCTGGTCTTGAAGGATTAAAAAAAAAAAAAAAACCACAAAGTTGGGTAGGGAGAGAAAAGGATGGATCTAGGAAGAGTCAGGGAATGAGTTATAAATATGCTCAAAACATGTTGTGCAAAACTCTCAAAGATATAATTCCAATATTTATAAGGGAAAAATAATAATTCAACAACAAGCAAACATCTGATCCAATGTTAAATAGGAGGAAGTTACGGATATTACATTCCTCCAAAAATGATACAGGTAGGAAACTGTGCAGTATTAGTCACTAAGGAAATTCAAATCAGAACCACACAAGATCTGAGAGTCACTGGGATGGTACAGCCCCCAAACTGCAGATCCTCGGATGCTGAGAAAGTCATAGGAAGTCTGAAAATACCGCTGGAAAGATTGAGAGAGGACACCGCTGCCGGGATCCGTTCAATTAGGTAAAGACAGGACACAGCCAGTCTGTTCTGGTACACATCACAGGGAACTGGACATTCTCTGCGCAGACAAATCTGTGCACAAACATTCACAAGAGCATTAGGTAGTAACTGAAAGCATAAGCCACCCCAGGTCTCATCAGTGGTTGGGAAGAATGACCCAAAATATTTTACTCCCATGCAGCAACTGAATATCATGCAACCATCAAAAAGAACAAGCACCAACCTGAGACACAACACAGATAGGCCTTGAAACTACCTTGTTAAGTGAACGACATCAAAACTAATCCACAAATGCTCATGGGACTATGGGGGGGGAGGGGAAGGCAGGGAGCTAGTGGGAGAGGCATAGAGACGGGAGGCTGGTGAGTGGAAGTGGAGTAAGAGATACTGTATATGCTGGGTGGAATCGTTACAACAAAATGTATCATTTTGTATGAGGAGCACACACCAATGCCCACCTAGTGTTTCCTTGATCGCTCAGGACCAGAGTAGGCAGGCAAACTGTAGAAACAAACTAGATGGGCACTTGCCGCAGCGGGGAGCGGGGTTCTGAAGGGAAATGTGCTGTGCCAACGAGGTTTCTTGGGGGATAATGAAATGGTTTGAACATGGAGATCACTGGATATACTTTAAGTTGTCAGATGGGTGAGCTTCACATTGGGTGAAAACAAACACTAGAAAGCAGGAAGTCACAGCAGGTGCAGTGTGTGAGGAGCAGGAAGTCACAGCAGGTGCAGTGTGTGAGGGGCAGGAAGTCACAGCAGATGCAGTGTCAGCATGGACTTATTTGGGCCGCAGTGATCACAGACCCGCTTGAGGTTTTTACAGCTCCACTCTAGGCCCATTGGGTGACATCAGGTATCATCATCTAGTTGTGACCTCTGGGACTTTGAAGATGCAGGTGCTCAGGGGACAGTGACCCAAATGGTTCCTGCTTGGGTCACGGGGTTTCCCCAAGTGAGCTGTGGCACAGGGCAGAGGAAGAGAATACATGAAAGGTAAGGTCACACGTAGCGGCCAGAGACATGAGGGGGAACGAAGAAAAAGAAGCCCACCTTTTCCTCCCCTTGTCTCTAAAACCCAGGTGGCAGAGGGTGAAAATAATGGACGTAGATTAAAATGTAATTCTTACTTACAAAGCTGCAGAGAGGCCAGGGGCCAGGAAGGCAGCCTGCCCCGGGGGATGCTGGGATGGCAGTAACTCACTAGCCGCCCAGCACAGGAGCGGTGCTTATTAAAGGTCAAATGGAGCCAGCGGGGGAAGGGTGGATGGAGGTAATAAAGGGACACAGGAACGGGGGAGCCATTGCAAAAGGCTGGTTCCAGTTAAGAATTTGTTGCAAACATGTCAGAGGCCAGGCATTCGAGTGAGCAGACGAGGGCTGGGATCCCCACTGGGAATGCCTGAGACTGAAAGCCGTGCTTTTTTTTTTTTCCTTCATAGCCAGTAGTTTTTCCTGGCCCTGTACAGAGGTCAACAGTGCATCAGTGAAACACTAGCTTGAATAAGAAACAATTGTCAGGGAGCCACGAAAATAGCATCGGAAGCCCTTGGCTTAGCTCACCTGCTGAGGAATGGAAAAGCCATTGAACTGCCTCTGGTCGCATGACCAAGGGATGACTTAAACTCCCATAGGTCCGTGTCTAGCTCATACATCACTGTCATCATAATCATTATTATAACAATCACCACCATCCTCACTATCACCACCATCCTCATCATCACCGTTGGCACCAACACTACCAACACCATACTTCTACTATCTGTCAAACATTGTGCATGCCTCACAATTCCATCGAATCCCCTGAACAACCCACACAGAGGAGCTGTTATAGCTCCCATTTCGGTGAGGATGAAGTCACTAGACCTCATCACACCTTTCCACCGAAATGCAGACTTAGGGCTTGATACCCATGGCCCCACCCCTAAATTCCTGTCCTTAAAACTGCCATGGTTCAGCAGCCTTCCACAATAACCAAAATGAGTAGTGAGCACCTACTATGTGGCAAATGAGTAGTGAGCACCTACTATGTGGCAAATGAGTAGTGAGCACTTACTATGTGGCAAATGAGTAGTGAGCACCTACTATGTGGCGAATGAGTAGTGAGCACCCACTATGTGGCAAATGAGTAGTGAGCACCTACTATGTGGCAAATGAGTAGTGAGCACCCACTATGTGGCAAATGAGTAGTGAGCACCTACTATGTGGCAAATGAGTAGTGAGCACCTACTATGTGGCTGGCACCAAATACCTCGTTGAGATGGATGTCGAGTAACGTTTTCTCTCAAGACCTCAGCCATCTTGTCAGTCCCATCTGGAGCTGTCCCTGGCATCCTTACCATCGAGGGTGGTTTGGTGTCTCGAGTCTCAAGTGATACTAAGATCTATCTGTATATTGAATAGATATGACCTTGAAAGATGGAATCTGCCTGGGTGGATATCTCCCATGTCCTTTTGAGGTAGCGTGTCCGTGTTCTCAGCACCAAAAGGTGTCATGGTTCTGAGCTGAGGCTGGAACAGACCACTTCGCTCCTCACTGAACCTGGGACGAACTAAAAGTGAAGCCTATGATGGGGATGGAGGTGAGAGGGTGTGGACGAGCTCAGGCTAGCCCAGTGCAGGAAACTAGCTCTTGGAGCTAAACCTCTGGCTTCCAATGAGTCCCCGAGTATTGCCTCTCATTAACTCCAGGCTTACTCCTGAGACACTGAGATACTGCGTTTTTGTATTAATCAATCTCTCTCTCACCTCACTTCCTTCTCCCCACTCCGTGTGTGTGTGTGTGTGTGTGTGTGTGTGTGTGTGTTTGTCTGTCTGTCTGTCTGTGTCTCCATGTCTGTCTCTCTGTGTGTTTCTCTCTGTCTCTCTCCATTCTCCCGCTCTCCCTTCCCTTCCTGTCCATGTATATGTGAACATGAAGTGTTCTCTTCATTATAATTCAGGGACGCACAGGCTTGTTTGTAGCCTTCCTTTCCATTCCCAGTGAAAACTCCTTGGAAATTCAAGAAGCATCCACTCCTCAAGCGCATATTTCTAGAAGGTTCCTCTTCTGCATGATGGAAAAGGAACGCAGGAAGTAAAGAAGTGGTAAAGAGTTGGAACACACGTGTGTGCACGTGTGCTTGTGTTGTAATAGGTCTTCATCATTAAAAAGCTCTAGAATCATTATTAATTTCAACACTGAAATATGCATTCATTTTACTTGTTTTTTTACCTGACGTCCAAGCACAGAGAGACCTGATCTTGCAAACGGTAGCTTTGATAGGACATGTGATGCCTGTGGTACCCAAGTCCGGCCCCAAATTCTACTTCTGACCTAGGCTGTCTGGTGCTGCCTCATTCAGAGCATCTCAGTCTTTCTGAGTTTCAACCTCTATACTTTACTATACTTTTATTAAAGCTCTAAGAACATACTCAGCTTCAAACGGGTGGATCCTGGGAATGTGGGACTCTGATACACAAAGCCACTGGGAGATCCAAATCCCTATGTAATATAATATCTAAGCTTTTCTGCCTCCAAGGCCTCTGGGAGACCCATTGCCTACAGCAGCACCTATAGCGCTGAGTTCCTTCCTTACTGCTTATCAGTTGCTGGGTTTGCACTCATTCCTTTAACTTCTGCTTCCTAAGACCAACTCCCAGAGAAGCCACCTACACACCTATCATCCAGGACTTAGAATGGGTTCTGATTTGGTAGAGTCCAAAAAAAGCCCAACCACAGCATTTATCAGGAATATATTCCCCACGGAAAGTGTAGCGTTCAGAGTTCAGAAGAAGCAGCCATGTTAAAAATTTAATGCCACACGGGAGACATGTTCCAGACCTATGACTTCACTCAGTTGCGAAGGTGATTAAATGGTCTCTCCTGTCTTTTATCTGATGTTGGCAGCTTGAGAAGGGCAAAGGCACCCAACCAAGTTCCCAGCACTAGCTTCATTGTTTGTGGCGATCCAGTCACTAAAATTGGTCAATGGAGATGGATGGTACATTGGATAATTCCAAAGTGTCCCATTCATATCCCTCTACTAGGAACTGAACTCTTGGAAGAGAGAGTTGTGAAGTTCATCTAGTGAGAGAGGAACTTCAAAGTCACAAGCCAGAAGCAGATCCGTTCTCAGACCTTTGACCTTGATGATGTCAGTGTCCTGAGGGAGGGGTTGGCACCTTTCACTAGGGAGCTGAGTAAACACTGACCTTCGAGTGAGAGGAAAGGGGTTCATGGGAAGATGGATCCACATTAATGAGAAGAGCCCGAAATGGTAGTTTGAACCACAAAAACGCTTCACCTAAGCTATAGAAAGATGAAGAAAATGGCTGTTGTACAGTTCTGTGCAGACATTTCCCATGTGGTGTCAGGAACAGACAGGGTAGAGGATTCTGGGAAGTGTAGTGCAAGCTATCTCAGTTTAGAAAACCACCATAGTAGGTGAAGGACTTCTGGGTTATAAAACAGCAGAGTTGGTCAAAACTCACTCTCAAGACCGATTGCACAAGGAATGTCTTGCAGTGGTTTGAAAATGCTGTAGTAAGTGACTTGTTCTTTCCGAGCCACCAAAGACTACCAGAGAGGCATACAGCCAACGGAGTGGGATACTGTGAAATTCCAGAGGGTTGTAATCACAGTGCTAGGGTGCAAACAGTACTCCCCGGAGAAGGATGGCCGGGATGGTCCTTCCTGTCACACCTACCTGTCACAGCATCGAACGATGATAAGAGGGAACAAGTCCTTGGGACCCATGATGGGTCAGGATGATCTGGAGACTAGTCAGATCACCGATAATTAAAAATATCACTATTAACAAGGCTAAGGAGGAGATCCAAGTGAAGAGAGTCTGGCCATCACAGTGGTATAGACAGCCAAGAGGCTCTGGTCATCACAGTGGTATAAACGAGAGGTAAAGTCCACAGGTTAGACAGGAAGCAGAACCCAGGGGGACATAGAAATGGTGGGAACCACCCTGTTCCCCGGATTCTGTTAGGCCAGACATAGATAGGATCAGCTGTTTGTGGTAGACAATGTTGGAGACACTCGCACTAGCTCCCAAGCTGGTAGGGGCTGCCCGTACTTGCACACGTGCTGGCACAGTTGCGTAGAGGCCAGAGGTCAACCTCAGTTGATGATATCCCTCAGGAACCACCCACCTTATGCTTTTGAGGCAAGGTCTTTTGCTGGAAGTTGGATCTCACTGGTTAGCCTAGGATGGCAGCCAGGAAACCTTGCAGATCCATGCAGTGCCCACGGAACACAGGGATGATATGTGTGAACCACAACACCTGATGCTTTTCATGGGTTCTGGCTGGTGACCAAATGCAGGTCTCCAGCACTGTCCACTACCTAACTGACCTAGTTAGGGTCACTATTGCTTCTAAAGCAACTTTGGGAGGAAAGGGTTTACTACACTTACACTTTCACATTGTTGTTAGTCACAGTAGGAAGTCAGGGCAGGGATTCAAGCAGGGCAGGAACCTGGAGGCAGGAGCTGATGCAGAGGCCATGGAGGGGTGCTGCTTACTGGCTTGCTCCCCATGGCTTGCTCAGCCTGCTTTCTTATAGAACCCAGGACCTCCAGCCCAAGGTTGGCTCCACCCACAATGGGCGGGGCCCTCCCCGTCAATCACTAATTAAGAAAATGCTTTGCAGCTGGATCTTATGGAGGCATTTTCTCAACTGAGGATTCTTCCTTTCAGATGACTCTAGAAAGGAGCCAGCTTGTGTCAAGTTGACATAAAACTGGCCATCACAGGAAACAAGCTCTTTGCTGACTGAACCAACTCCCCAGACTCAGGAGAGCATCTTTGGTTCTAGAAATAGTACAGTCAAGACAGGATGATGGAATTAAACCTCTGTTCATGCCTTGCACCCACTCCCTCTTCTTCAGATGCCTCAATAATTTCGGTAGCCATTCAGGCTTTGCGACATCTGACTCAGTTCCCAAATAATGACACGGAAGCTTATTTATGTATGAATTAACATCTATGCCTTAAGCTAGGCTTGCTCCCTAACTAGCTTGTAACTAAATTAACCCATTTATACCATCCTATGTTTGCCATGTGGCCAGTTATATAGGTTTTATATGTCTGACTTCTTCCACATCTCTCATGCCTGATTCCTTCCCAGAATTCCTCCGTGTTGTATGTCCCGCCTATTCAATCCTACTGATGGGTTATGCTTTTACACAATGCAGAAGAGATTATCCCTACAACTTCCCTTGTGGAATGATCACCTTCTGGCCTCAGTGTATAAGGAGCACAACTCCGGATAAGAAAACAGAGGCAATCTCTGCTGGCCCCTATTGGAGAAATGCTTATTTCTGGTTCTGGGTTCCATAGGTAGGATATGTGGGTCCCTTCGGTGGGACACCATCTAGTTTTTTCCCTCTATGTCTATTGTCTGTCCTTGGTGCACCAAGCTGTCCATGTCTGTCAGTTTATGTCTGTGGCTTTTGTTTCTCGTTGCTTAAATGTTTTATGTTTCATGTTCAAAAGAAAAAATGGTAAAAACTTTATCTGTCAATCGTTCACATCTTGATTTGGTTTTAACTCCTTTCAAAAAGGAACAAATTAATAAAAGGCAGTTTCAATCGGCCTTTAGAGCCCTACACCTGTAGCCAGGTGTCTGGGTTAGCTGGAGAAGCTGCCCAGAGGCTAAGCGTCTACACGAGCTGATCTTAAAGGCGCCAACAGCTTCTCAGCTTCTTTGATACAAGAGCTGACAGCTGTTTCTCTTAGAGAAATCCCTGACTTATTATTTGACTCAACAGGTGACAAGGTGCTTCTCTTAAAATCACAGCTAGAAAACTAAAAATGGTGCTTGGTGTAAATATTAAAGACATGTGTAGCCACTTCAATTTTGTTTCTGATTGGTTTTAAATGTATAAATAAGCTCTACATGCCCTGGTTATGTACTATTGGCTTTTAAGTTATTAGATATGGTTAAAAAGGTATAATATTGGTAACAGAAAGTTGACATAAAGCTGATAATTTGGATGGAGTCATTCTGGATAACATGTGACAAGGGCCAACCTAGGGAAACAGATCTAAATTGAGATAATATTTTTATGGAATTCTTATCCTAGAAACCAGGCTTCTAAAAGAATTTAGGGCAATGTCTCTTTGTTGAGGTATTTGAGACTGCACCATCGTGCGTTCATATGTAGGAATTGGCAGTCAAACTTTGTAGCATGAAGGATAGACTCGGTGTTTTGGAGACTGGATTTTGGAGACTAGATTGTTAGAGGTTAAGTTTTGCTTTCCAAAGTTGTGGTTTGCCCTGAAGTTATCTGTATTTTAATGCTAATTCCACTGCCCCAAGGACAGCTGCCTAGGCATGTACTCAGAACTCAGGTGACCTTGTGGTTGTGCTCTGGTGTTACAAAGAGAACTTAAAGATTGTGATTTAGGATTGCCAGTGTTACATTGACTAACTCAAACTTATTTTTAATTAAGAAAAAATCAAACAGGTAGAGATTGTTACAAGATTTACGAAGGATTGCTGAGGTTATGGAACTTGTGAGAACATTACAGCCAGTTTACTTACTCCAACTGCCAAGATAGATTTAGAGGATTGATTTTGAGTTTTCATTTCGTGAGCCTGCTTATAATTTTAGAGAGCCCATAGAGTGATATCATTAAGAATGGCTAATAGCCTTATATTATGTAGTTTTGTTGCTTCTTCAATGTAAGAAGTTAGAACTTTTAATCTTTCAGTGTATATGGAAAATTTTACTACAAACCTTTGCTCTCAAAATGAGCTTTAACATTTGGGGAGTAGCTGTTACACTACTCCAGAAAAGAATATTTGAAACTAATTTTAAGCTTCTAAAGATATGTTAATTGGCTAAGTACCTCACCCTACCAGAGGACTTAGGTCTTTGTTATGCACATTGGAGATAAAGCTTCAGCTGTGTTAATACAGAATTGTAGACTAGAGTCATGGAAGTATTTTAAAAAGAAACCTGGTAAAACATCTTATTCCAAATAGCAATTAAGTTGGTTATTACAAAATACTGATATTTGGCCTATTACATATAGAAATTTTTCAGGCAAAATTGATAATTTTACTCTTTGCATGCTTTTGTATTTCCTGTAAACAAAATTACATGCTGTAGCCACTGTTTTTTAAATGTTAAAAAATCAAGCTTTCAATTCATACTGATAGCCAATGTGTGGCTTGTGGTTTACAATTGATTACAATTACTTAATGCTTTATTGGAGACTAGTTTTCTACTTGAAATCAGTGAGTGATTTCAGTGTGAATTGTCTGACAACTCACTGTCCTTTCAGTGCTCTGGCTCAGACAACTAAACAAAACCATAGACTCAGCTCTTTGAAAATGGTAATGGAGTTGATAACACACCCTCACAAAAAGAGGAAGACTCCAGTTGCTTACTTTCAACGCCCAGCCTCACCCTGCCACACCCTGCCAACTCAGGGATTTCTAAATAAGGCTAAAACTAGACCTTGTTTACAGGATTTGACATTTCTAATTAATGCTTATGTTTAGGTAAATAAAGCTGGTGAGGTGCTGGAGAGATGGCTTAGTGGTTAAGAGCACTAAGTACTGTTCCTTTGTAGGCCATTTGGGAACTCAAACTGGATTGCCTGGACCCCTTAGCAAGGGAGGACAATGATACCAGGCAGATTATAGACCTTACATAGAAACAATTAGTCAAAAAATCTCATTCTTTATATCCAAAACAATAATGCTAGAGACAATAATTTGGTATACAAGTCAATTTATAAATACAAGTGCTCAGTGTCCTCAATTTAATCCTCGAGGACTTATCTTAATAAACAATATTTTAACAATTTTATTAAATAAAAAGGGGGAGTCATCCCTGTATGCTAAATAATACTTTTATTTCAATTTTAAAATTTGGATGCCAAAGTTTATGGCACCCTACAACTAGGCATACTTCTGCCTAGGTGAAATAGAAAGATCCACATATTGGCATGATCCTGTCCAGGTATTTTATATGGGGAAGAGGGAATGTTTGTGTTTTTTCTACAGGATGCTACAGGAGTGTGCCAGCTGCCTGAGTGGCTGGTGAGACTTGCTGATCCTGGGAGCATGAAGATTCAGCTCTTCTGGTTTGGGTCCCTGAAGTCATTCCTCTGCCCTGAGAGGAAGATGGAGGATTCCCCCTCATCTTTTGTCATCACAGAAATTCTGGCGTTGCTGCAGTCATTGTGTCCCGTCCCACTGCGGCCTGCGCTCTGACCCTCTGTGCACTGCTGCTTGCTGGAAGCTGCTGTGGACTGGGGAACTCTGCCCTGGTTTTGCAGATCTCAGACCTGGTTCCATTGCCTGCTGGTTGTTCCAGAGAAGAATGGCTGATCCTGAACTGTCCTGGGAAAGACCTTGGCATTTTCACTGCTATTGTAGCAGCCATTACTGCTGCAGCCATTGTGTCTGCAGTGTCTAGAGTTACCCTCCCCCAATCTATTGTTAGGCAAGCACAGTGGGTGAACTTTCTGGAGTAGTTGGGAAAAATTGGGAATTCTAAATTTTATTATAGGAGCGGCTTGACTACGGCCCTTGGTGGTAGCAGCTGAGGAGAACCAGACGAGACGAGGTGCCCACTACTTATCGGGAGAGGCTCAACTTCCACAATCTCTCTCTCTTTTTTTTTTTTTTTTTTTGGTTCTTTTTTCGGAACTGGGGACCGAACCCAGGGCCTTGCGCTTCCTAGGCAAGCGCTCTACCACTGAGCTAAATCCCCAACCTTGCCACAATCTCTTAAATTAATGCCTTCTGGCCCCTGCTCCTTCGCCCCTGGGCTCAAGTAAGAGGAATGAGAAGATGACCTGATGTAGCTATTCTCAGCGACGGGCAACTTCCTCTGACCCTTGACCAATCTAGACATGGAGCCTTGAGGGCGACAAGGTGATCCTATGACAGATAAGGCTAGGGTTTGAGAGGTCGATCCTAAGACAGAAGTGGCTATACCCCGTCTAAACGTGCGGGTCGGTCAAATGCTCCTCTGCCCAGTTTCTCCCCCAATAAACACACACGTATAGCCCAGAACGGTGTGTTACAGCATTCATTCCTAGCCATTGGGGTGCAGTCCTAACTGCAAGAGTGGCTCGCCATGGCCGAGCTGGGCACTCTGTGAGGCATGTCTGATCTCTAAAAGACCACTACCTCCACCTAATGGTCTTTTATAAATAAATAACGGGGGAGATGTAGTGAGCCATATTGGATTTGGGCCTGGATAGCTCAAAGTGGCTATGTGACTCTTGGCCACACATACTCCTAAGAGCCTCTCCCATGTATTTATGGCACAGGAAGAAAAGACCAAGTAGTAAACACCTGGTATCTCCACTGCATGACCTTTGCTGAGCCCGGCTGATGCACGTGGAACCAACACACCTGGACCACACCTGGGTGGTGGTCAATTTACTTCTGCCTTTTACTTCCTCAGCCTTTATCCTTGAGATTTAGGCTGGTCTTCTCGGATTTCTCCCTAATTAATTCAGGTCTCGTAGTAGTCGGTCTTTTGTTACCGAAGTCACGAGCCAGGTAGTCACAAGCCAGGGTTTCCCACTGTGCTTCCCAGTTATTTTCTACCTGGAAACTTGGGTATACAAGTGGTGAATAAAGCTACAAGAGACTCTCACTCTTCCTTCCCCCCCCCCTCTCTCTCTCTCTCTCTCCCTCTCTTCCTCTCCTGGCTTGACATGATTAAAAAAAAAAGAAAAAAAAAAAAAAGAAAACAGAGGCAAAAAATGCTGCCCCAGCCTCAGAGAGTGGTGAAGCTTTTGGGGAACAAACTTTGATGCTGAGTGAATTAAGCACTTTACAGACTCTCCTGTGAGCAGAGAAGAGCTGACCCAAGACAGCAGGGCAAGGTCGAGTTTGGGGAAAAACTCCATCTGTAAGTGGAAATTCATTTTCCCCTTTCCTGCCCCTCTCCAACCAGAATGTAAGCACTTGTAAAACACACTCAGGAGAGAGCTGAATTCATAAATGGCTAATTCCCTCCCTGTGTTGTTTCCCTAACATGGCCCCAGAGTCAGCAGAACTGTTATCTGCTTAATCTGATTTGATGGTGTGGTGATGTTTATTTTATGATTTTTTTCCTTGTTGGATAATGGCTGGCCTGAAAGGGCTCTATTGATTCCTTGGCTGCAGGTTTATCAGGTATGAGCCAGCCCAGGCCCTTCACCAAATGGGGTCTCCATCAGATCCTTATCTTGCCCCTCCACAGTTTGAAAGAGTAAATTTAGTTAAGGCTGCAGGGATGGCTCCTGAGGGTTGCATTCCCCTTATAATGAAACAAAATTAGAAACTGCTTTGGATTTTAACATTGTACCCACTGCTCCAAATTACCCACAGAGGAGAGAGCACAAAGGAAGGAGAGGTCTATGCTCGGGGTCTAACAATAGCTATATAACTTGTAAATGGGTGAAGCAGTCAGCAGAACTGATGTTGGACATCTGGTCAACCCCCAGGCCTGTTCTTCAGCCCCAAATGGGGAAATACCATCTACCTTCCCAAGTGCAGCAGGCTTATTAATGAAACAGATGCTCCTTGTAAGACAATGCCTAGGGGGCTGACAATATGGCTCCACAGGAAATGGTGCTTGCTGCTAAGCCTGACAACAACTGAGTTCAATCCCCAGGACCTACATAATGGAAGTGGAAAATCAACTTCTTGCAACACACACACACACACACACACACACACACACACACACACACACACACACACCGCTTTCAAATAAAAATACTTGGGAGCATATTATCATTGACTACATGTGCTCAGACTTGGTCTTCATAGGGAAGACAGACAAAAATCTTGTTTTCTCAGCCTTTCCACCATTTCCCATCTATTTATTCATCCATAAAACATACACTGAGAGACAGAGATTGTCTTCCTCTCCAGGAAGCTTTCCTGCTAGATGACCTGCAAACACTGCACATGTTACTGGCCCACTCTCTGGTTCTGAACCTTGCTCTTGTGAATTCTACACACTTTGGGTGCATGCCAACAGTGCCTTGCTTCAGCAGCATACTAACCTCTGCTTTCTGTTTCAGGGTTTAATGCAAGAACTGTGCTGGTGCGTAGGTGAGGCTGGACAAGGGTTCACAGAAACTCTTGAGCGATTGGTGAAAGACACTGAAGGATGCCTTCTCACACATCCTGTTCTCTTGGTGGGTGGGCACATTTCTGAAGGGCTTTCTACATCATCTTCAGAGGTGCTTGGTTGAGGGTGGGCCCCTGCTGTCCACATCAATGTGGGCATGGGGCAATGTGGGGATGAGGCAATGGCTCAGTAGTCCAAGTGCTTGCCGTGTATGTGTCAGGACTGGAGCTCAGATCACCAGAATCCAGAAATGCTCGTGAAGATGGTAGCCTGACCTTTGTCCCAAGTTCAGAAGGATTCCTAAGTAAGAGGAATAGAGAGATTAACCAAACCACCCACAAACTTGGAGTTTGATTGAAAGACCCTCCCTTAATGAATAGGGTAAACAGTAACCTGCTTCCATGTATACATGTATCCACAGGTCTGTGGACATGGACACACACACACACACACACAGAGAGAGAGAGAGAGAGAGAGAGAGAGAGAGAGAGAGAGAGAGAGAGAGAGAGAGAGAGAGAGAACAAAACTCACAACCCAGTACACCAGCGGTTTTATCTCATCACCCCTCAACTCAGCATTAACTCAGCATTTCAAACCCTACTCTTCTGTTCCCTCGATTCTCTTCCCAGTCAGACCACCAGCCCATAGGCCATTCCCCTACACAATTCTGCTCTCAGTGGAGATTCTGAGCTAAGACTTCCACTCTTTCCTTCCACAAGGATGTGAGGGGTTGAGGGCATTACCTCCAATAAAACAGAGGGATCCCATTTCTGATCTCAAACTCTCCACCCTAGTCCCAGCTGATTGGCTTAGAGAAGAATGCTTGACAGGTGCTACAGCCAATCAGATGTTCTCTTTGTTGGAGGGTGGGGGTGGGGGGATCTTGTTGGATCCAGGCACTGTTCTGTTTCTGCTGCATACTTAGGAGGCTTTCTAAGGTCCATGTTGGGAGCATACAGATGCCTAAGGATCAGCGAAAACTAATTCGAACAACAGAAAAGAGGTCCAGTTGTGGAGAGGAGAGATGGGAGGGAAACTGCCAGACTCCCAGCCATTTTCTAAACTTCGGTTCATGCTCCATCTTATGTTGGTTCTCCTTCCTCCCTTCGTGTACTTCGAGACCCTTTTATGTTTCCAATAAATTCCATTTCCGTGCTTACACTCACTTTAGTGGTATTGTGTTATTGCACCCAAATAAAAACAATAAATATACGACAGCATCTTCCTCCAGAGAGCCCGGTAGCTGACTCATAAAACAACGACAGTGAACTTCAGTTCCTGCTAGCATCCCCTGTGACTGTGGAGAGATAGACCTCTTTATCACAGACCTCTCGCATGTCCCCCACTCACGGCAAACACCAATCACCCCCATTCTTAATAACTGCAGTTGTTGGGTGATCACTGGGCCATCAAGACGCCTCCCTGACTGGTAAAAGAAGATTGTTGCTCTCTCTGCGACCCACACAACGAAGGCGAAACCTATGTCCCCTAAGCTGTTCTCTGATCTCCATGGGGTACACACACACACACACACACACACACACACACACACACACACTAAAATGTTTAAAGATTATAATTACACGGTCAAAAAGATGGCTCACTGGTTAAAAGTACTTGCCGATCTTCCAAAGGATGCAGGAGGTTGGGTTCCCAGCACTCCCAGCACCCCACAATCACCTCTAGCTCCATCTCCTGGGGAGCTGACGCCCTCTTCTGACCTTCAAGGACACCAGGCATGCACATAGTATACACAGACAAACTTTCGAGTAAAATATGTACACACATAAAATAAAAAAATAAATTACAATTCGCAACCTGCTCTTTGCCAGACAGAGGGCACGGCGATAAGAGTTTCACATGCATCTTTCCTTCATTCATCTTTAGAGAGTTGATTCCTTTCTTTACTGTTAGGGCCACAGCAGTAATTATGCAAGAATATTTCCAGGTAGAAAATTTTGTACACAAAATAATGTAGGAGTTGTGACAAGGGAAAAAAACAGCCATGGTGGAAAAACAGATCTGATGGCTTTTTAAATGGAGAAGGGGGGCCTAGCCAAGGGGTTCTACAATGATTCAAGTGAGATTTCGAGTATGAGAAGAAATAAGAAGATGCCTCCCACCTAGGAAGTACGATCTCAGGTAGAGGGAGGGTAAGTACAAAGGCCTTGGAACAGGAACAGAAGGAAGGAAGAAATGAAGAACCAATGAGACTCTGAGAAAGACATCTCTCCCTGACCTCGGACTCACCTCTATGCTCCCATGTGCAGTGACTTCAAACTCATTGCACAGTGACCCATTTTCCAGCAACTCCTGAATAGCCAGTAGTTAGCAGAACATTTACCTTTTTGTGGATGCTCAAATCCTGGGACTCCCTGGGCAGTTTGGTTCAGTCAGTCTGGGGCTGTCACTGACAGCGTCTGTCAGGGGTAGGTGTTTCCCGGTTCTTGGCATCTTGTTCAATAAATTGAAGGAGCGTGGACCGATAGCAAAGTGCCAATGAATTTTACTCAGAACTGAGTTAGAGCAAAGGCCAGATACATTGAAAGACAGCAGAAGGCTCTAAGTGGGATTTGCTCAAGAGCCCTGGGTTAGTATTTGGGGTTTTCTTCAAGGATCCACAAGGAAGAGGAATTGGTTACTAAGGGGTGATATATGGGTGGTTTCCTGTTTTGATTGAGAGGCCTGGATTGCATAAGCCTTTGTTACTGCTCATGTCTCTTCCCATGATGCACCTGATTTCATCATAAACCTGCCCAGTCAGACATAGGTGTAATACAGTTTCCCTCAAAGTTCATTTTGAGGACAAAGCTTGCTTTTCTGCACATGCAACCCCAAACCGGTCCAAGTTGGATCAGCTTTCTATCTCTAGTTCCCCAATATGTCTTAGGGCATTTTTAAACGAAAGTAAAAATGGAAATTTCTCAAAGGGACATTACTAAGGTTCTCTAAGATGCTACAGGTCAAACTGGCCTGTCACTCTGTTAGAGATGTGGGTGAAACCTCCATGCTGGTGAAGGCCCAAGACACTACGTTTCTTGCTAGAAAGAGGTATTTATTACCTCAATCCAGGTGAAGCTTTCTCTAGGTTTGCCTGCCTCACGGTGTAACCCAAACATATTTTCCCAAATTCTCCCTTGACTCTGTTGCACAGAAAAGGCAGAGAGCAAAGAGACTACACAGATGTTAGTAGACTTTTTATAAATAAAAGCAGGCACAATGGAGGAATCCGACGGCCGTTGTATCTCCAGTCTTGGTTTAACCTCTTTGTTTTGGAAGGCCACTGTCTGTGTCTAGGCAACAGACTCCCAAGAGAGGAGGTCTGGAAAAGGTAAAAGGATGTGGCCATGTCCCAGCCCAGAAGGGTTTTAGTACAGGACACCTATCAGTATGACTGAATTCTCCCTAGGGCTGGGTGGAGCCCTCTCCCTCCTGTCCTCCCTGCCCCACTCACCTCTGTACTTCTGAATCCCCTGATACTAACACAAGGCATTTACCTGTTTGTTACATTGTATATCTCCAACTGTTATTCATCCAGTAAGCTCTCTTAAGCCAAGAAGTGCTTGTCTCCTGCCCCATCCTCCCCCCCCAGGGGGGCACCATGTGTATCTTCCAGGTCTTATATCAGAAATGGTCTCCCAAGGAGTCACTCTTCCTTCACCCCACTATCCTTCTGCACCTCCACCTGGACAGTGGCTTGAACAGTAGAAACCGTTGCCTCAGGTCTCAGCAGCATGCGCATAAACTCATCCCACAGTGGGAGCTCTGTGGGTTTGCTCCAGTATTCACTGATGTGCTTTAATTGCCCCTCTGGGGCACAGGCTGCTTCAGACCTTGGGACTCTGAGAGCGATGGGAAGCTGATCTGCTTCTGTGCAGCAGAAACTGTGTGGAGAGGCAGAAAATGGCGAAGTACACATGTGGAGGGTGGTGAGACAGAGGAGGGGGGAAGTTGCTACAGCAGTAGTTCTCAACTTTCCTAAAATGCTGCAGAACTTTAATAGAATTCCTCATGTTGTGGTGACCCCAAGCCATAAAGTTATTTCTGAATTCACACCACTATTATGAATTGTAATGAGAAGATCTGTGTTTTCTGATGGTATTGTGAAAGGGTCATTTAACCCCCAAAGGGGTTGCAACCCCACAGGTTGAGAACCAATGTGCTGAGGGTTGTGACCTACAGGTTGAGAACCACCATACTATATGTTTGTAAACAGGGAGTGAGGTGCCCAAAGCTCTCTTTAAAGGCACCACTAAGCTGTTAAGAAGAGAGGGAAGGAGTGAAGTGCAGATCTCAATCAGTAAGGTGCTAGCTCTACAAGCATGAAGACAGAGTTTGAGCCCCAGGATCAATGAGGACACATGGAATCAAGATGCCTAAAAGACAGGTGTATGGTACATGCTGAGAGAGAGATAGACAAAGGGATAGATAGACAGACAGACAGACAGACAGACAGATAGGTAGATAGATAGAGGCAGATACACAGACAGATGGATCTCTGGGACTTGTTGGCCAGCCAGTCTACCCTAATAGGTGAGTTCCAGGCCAATTAAAAAACCCTACTTTAAAAAGTGGATGAGAACTAGAGAGACAGCTCTTGCAGAGGACCCAGAGCCAACAGTGTGTGACTCACAACTCCCTTTTATTCCAACTCCAGGGATTCTAGATATATATGTCTTCTGTCCTTTCCACAGCATCCACTGCCCTGCAGCTCAGGCATGATGGATGTAGGCACAATGGAGGTAGAAGGAAGATTCAATTAGAGCAGGAACCCTTGTTCTCAAAAGATCCCAGTAGAAGGAGACTTTTTCTCCCCAGCACAGGGCTGAATGCACAGCCATCCCCTTCGGTTTTTGAACAATACAATTCCAAATTACTCTCTGCCTGGCAGACCTACTTGAGGTCTATGAGTCTCTAAAAAGTCTCTCCCCTCTCCTATCCACCTTGTACTTCTCAAAGGCTCCAACTTGAAGTATGATTAAGTCACACCTTCCCTGGGCCGAGTCCTAGGATGAAGTGCTATTAACATACACAATGCACACACACACACACACACACACACACACACACACATACACACAGATGTATGCACATGCACGCACCCTTGCATACCCATGCACACATGCAGATGTACACACATCCATGCATGCATACATGCAGATGAATACACACATGCATACACTTGCATTCATACACACATACACACACACATGCACACACACAGTGGGTTTTTTTTTGCAGTGGCAAAAATATGTAAAAATTTGGTACACAGAAGAATACAAACAGGTAGATAATGACACAAAGGCAGAAGGATTGCCAGCCTCAACAGTGCGCAAATAAAATGGAGACTGCACAGCCTAGAGAGGGCGTCTGCTTCTTCCTGCCAAACTGGTATGATTAGAAAATGCAAATAAGTCAACCTTGGCGCATATGCAGGGACACAAGCAAAGGGATGGAGAGTGTAGATCAGGGCAGCTATTCTCAATGAGGCTTAAAACATGGCTGTAGTCTTCAATTCCCAAACTCTACGTCTAGGAGTTTGTCCTGAGCAAATGTCTGTGATATCTGTAGAGATATTTATCCTACCATTATCTGTAATGGGAAGTGTCAGCAGTCACCTTAACATGTAATAAATTATGACAGTGTCTATCACAAGAACAGATAAATGCACAATAAATTATATGGCAAAGATAATGTATGGCCCAGTACTACCCACAGGAACACAGAGGAATCAAATGCCGGAAGAGAGGATGGCGAGAGCAGAAATAAAATAGAGAACTATTCCCACAAAGTTCAAAGGTAGGTGAGTCTGAACAGAGTCCAGCACAGCCCACAGGACTGCGCTATAGAAAAACAATGGAAGATAACAGTAGACAAGATGGGAGTTTGCCACATGGAGGGGGGAGGGGAAATCTGCAAGGAATATCTCAACGCCTTGGTCATGTGTTTTCTTTCTTGTCTTGAAATTGGAGGTGGGGGGGGGGTCAGGGCACATTGTCGTCTTTCTGTACTTCTCTGCCCATGTGTTTTGAGAGTCTCTTGTTGAACATGAAGCTTGTTGCTTCAGCTAGACTGGAAGGCCCATGAGCCCTTGAGATCTGTCTGCCATGCCCTCAACCCCTTGGGGTTAGAGCCATGTACTGGATTTTGCTTGGGTGCTGGGGAACTGAACTTAGGTCTGGCAAGTGCTTAGCTCATGGAGCTGTCTCCCTGGCCTTTGATGTTGGTCTCTAGGCTGTTTCTTACTGCCGTGGTCCTTTGGTTGCTAACCATTGTTACTAAGCAAGATCAAAAAATGTATCAATTTTCTTGATCTGTCTTAGACTCAGCTGGGAAGAGAGTCTCAGTCGGGGATTGTCTACATTGGATTGCCTTATGGACATGTTTGTGAGGTGTTCTCTTAATTAGGTTAATTGATGTGAGAAGAAGACTCAGCCCATTGGGAGTGACACCATTCCCAAGGCAGGGGTTCCTGAGGTGAATAAGAGTGGGGGAAGGGAGCTGAGTGCAGACAAGCAGCATGCCTATGTTCAGTTCTCTCTGCTCCTGACTGTGGATGTGCTGTGACCAGCTGCTTGAAGTTCCAGTTTTGATTTCCTCCGAGCGATGAATGATGAGCTGGAACTGTGGTCGGAAATAAACCCCTTCCTTTCTGGGTTGCTTTCTGTCATGGTATTTTTTTTTCCCACAGCAACAGAAATGTAATAAGAGCATATAGCGACCTCTTTGAACTTGCTGTGATGCATGGAGAGAAACAGAGACAGAGAGAGACAATGACAGAGAGACAGAGACAGACAGAGACAGAGAGAAAGAGAAACAGAGAGACAGAGACAGAGAGACAGAGAGAGACAGAGACAGAGACAGAATGTAAACAGTGTGGCTTGTTAGTGTTCTGCTACTTATGCTAAGTAATTAAATACAACGTACTTGGGTTGGGAGCAATGGTAGGGAAATAAGGTACCTGATAGATGGATCCCATTGCAATGTAAGAGCATTTCTAAATGCTCCTACCCTGTCCTAGATGATGGGGTGCAAGAAGCATTATCTTCTGTTTTCACAAAACCCACAGTGTAAGGGAAGGCATCAGAACTCTCTGTGGAGCTGAGAGGAGTGTTGGAAGCCACAGAGGAAAGAGAAGATGAAGGTGCTTCCATTGAGCACCTTTTTGGTCACAGCCCAATTCAGCTGCCACTTCGACCTTGTGTTGATGAGCCCAGTGCCCAGAGATGGACAGTCCTCAGAGCAAGCCGGCTCCCCTGGTCCAGACATTAGGGTGGGGATGCATTCTAAAAACCCTTCTTGTTAAAATTATTCTACTTTGTCTGGGCAGTGTTGGTACATACCTTTAATCCCAGCTCTTGGGAGGCAGAGGCAGGTGGATCTCTGTGAGTTCAAGCCCAGCCTCATTTAAAGAGTGAGTTCCAGGGCAGTCAGGACTCCACAGAGAACCCTAGCTCAAAAACAGATAGATAGATAGATAGATAGATAGATAGATAGATTGATAGATGACAGATAGATAGATGAAATTTTAAAAGTAATCTACTTCAGAAGCTACAGGTTTATGAGTGACTTTTATTAATTAACATAAGGGCTATTTATCTATTCATTTGCAGTCTACTTAGGATTGGTAAAGTTCTAATGTAGTTTAGAGATGAAAACAACCACAAATACCTAGATGTTAAGGTCTGGCCTTCAACCTAGCAGTGTTTAGAAATGACAGATGGTGAGTCTGCTGACATCATGGATGATGGATCCATTGGCAAGGTCTCAGCTGGATGTCACACCTTAAGGTTTCTTAGCCCAGCCCCATTCCATGTCCCCTCTCTTCTCCCTGACTGTGAACTCATTGTGACCAGCTGCCTCACACTTAGGTCACAGTGCCTTCTCCACCATGGAGGACTGTATCCCCTTGAACTGTAAGCTACAGGAATCCCTTCCCTTCATGAGTTGCGTCTTGTCAAGTATTGGACCACAGCAACAAGGAAAATAGCTAATAGAGAAGAGAGAGGGAGAGAGAATGGAAGGGAGGATGGGGAGGGACCTTAACAAGCCAACTGCCTCTCTCTCTCTCCCTCCCTCCCTCCCTCTCTCTCTCTCTCTCTCTCTCTCTCTCTCTCTCTCCTCTCTCTCTGTTTCTTTCTGTCTCTCTCTGTCTCTGTCTCTCCCCCTTCTTTCCCCTTCCCCTCCCCCTTGCTCCCCCTTTTTCTGTGTGGTGTATTCATGTGTGGGAGGAGGGGTGCAGAAGCCTGAGGAATGGGTGTCTTCCTCTGTCATTTCCACCCTTATTTTTGCTGAGGCAAACTCTCACCGACCTTGAAGCTTGCTATTTTCAGTGAGGCTGGCTGGCTAGCAGGTCCCCAGGATCCACTGTTCTTTGTTTCCAGCACTGGGGTACCCTGCACCTTGCTTTTATGTGGGTGCTAGGAGTCTAAACTCAGGTCCTTAGGTTTACACAGCACCGAGTCATTTCCCCAGCCACAATGAAAATTTCTGCAGCTTTTAAACAGAAAGGCACGGTGGCCACGCTGTCCGAGGTACTGAAAACTGAAATCCTAACAAGCATACCCAGTCCCCAAGGATCGGAAGTGCAGCAAAGAGGAGTCAAATGATGTCGTGTGCAAAGTCCTTGGGTAAAATTTGCAGAATAAGGCCTAGCAGGATTCAGAACCCAGAGCTGTCAAACCGCATAGGGGACAAGGTTCATTAGATGAGACCGATGCTGTCAGCCCTGTAGGGGTGGGAAACGTTTGAGACTCAGAGTCTTTGACAATAACGGGTATTTATTGATCACTTTTGTGGTAGCATTACAGTCACAGTGATCATTTGAGGGAAACTGATTTATCACCTCCAGTTTATATTAAGAACAGAGACCTAAAATTGGTCAGTCAAGACAACAACAACAACAAAAGCTGACTGCTTCAGTAGGGAAGGCAGGACCAGGACTTGTAGGCAATCTGACCATTTCAGTGTATGATGTTGGTCACTATTACTTACTTCCTTCTAATCCTACTACTGAAGGGTTTAAAGGGAAGGATAGGTGGGGGTGGTTCAAGATCCTCACATATACATAATCTGGGCAAGGCTTTGCCATTCTGCTCTGTAGATAAGGACAGTGGGGCTCAGTGGAGATCAGCGGGGCTCAGCAGGGCTCGGTGGGGCTGCAGAGATCGGCAGCAGCTTCCACGTTACCTCCAGTAGTCCATGCCAAGGCTCCAGGCTCTGTTTCAACATCCAGAAAGTCCCCTTCCTCCCAGGTCTTTGTGGGAAAGCTTCCCTTGCTAGCATTCCAAACCATCAATGTGGAGGTCATACACCAGAGTTGACATAAACTTTAATTAGATGGTTCTGTTCTGACATCTGCCTAGAGTCCAGGCGACAGGGTGGAAATGAGATGTGAATCCCAAATCATTCTGTCTTTTAGTGATTTTCCAGGGGGTGCAGGTGGTGATGGGTCCTGGCTCTTGGGTGAGGGTACCGGATGAGATGTAAGCAGGAGGCAGAGCTGGCAACAGGCTCTTAGAGCAGAGCTGGCTTCCAACCACAAAGGTACACACGCACAGGCTGGGCTTCAGTTCCCAGGAAAGGTATGCATTCAACCTTGTGGAGTGGGTTAGCCTGAAATTGACACGATTAAGGCAGGCTTTGTGGTCGTATGAGTCCTCTCAAGAGCTCTGTCCTTTCCCCTTACGTGAAACAGAGGTGAAAATTGCCAGAGCTCATCATGACATAGCACAGTTTGTGCTAACCTTTAGAGCCATACCAGGAGGTAGATGTATCTTTTCCCCCAATTGAGGAAACAATGATACATAGTTGCAGACATAGTATGGGGATAACTCAATGTATGTGTGTGTTACATATGTAGTTACTTAGTGACTAGCTAGTGATGCCACAAAGGGGAAATGAATCATTATTGCTGTTTATCACATACATATTATACCAATAGGTTTCTCTTTAATTTTCCTGATTTGGGTCTCATAACCACCACCTCCCTTTTAAAGGCAAGGTCTTGCTAGACTTCCCAGGCTGATCTCGAACTCACAATCATCTTAGCCCAGCCTTCCGAGTTTGGGTTTACAGAGTGTCAACATGCTTGCCATCAGCGCCAGCTCAGAGGCAGGATCACACTGGTTACCTGAAGTCAGAATTCTGTCCACAGTACCACAAAGTCCATGATCGGGCTCTGGGCCAGGTACAAGAGGAAGTGTGTATTCACTGCCATCACAGGAGGGGTCCCTTTTATGACTAATGATGGGAGGCCCCTGTGTGAGTACTTCTGAATTCTACTCTGACATGGCCCAAGGGAGGGTGCACGTTTAGAACCCATCGAAAGGTAATTCTTATTGTATGTGGCTTTCCAAAAGCAGTGTGCTTGGCTTGCACCCAATAGCAAAGGGGGTAGGCAGGGGTTCCATCTCAGCAGTTAAGCACACCTGCTGCTCTTTCTAAAGGACCGTCATTTACAACCACCTGTAACTCCAGCTCCATTGGATCCGAACATCCTGGCTTCCATGAGCATACCCACATATTGTGCATAACTCACAGTCGGGCATAGATACATAGATAAAAAGAATAGAATTTTGATGGAAGAATTTAATCCTCCAAATCAACAGATAATAATGGGATGATGCCTTCTTTTCTTCTCCTGTTGCTATGACAAAATGACCTAACAAGAGAACAAGAGCAATGCGAGAAAGAGTTGATCCTGGCTTACAGTTCAAGGTACAGTCTATTGTGGCCCAGAAGCCAAGGCAACAGTAGCTTGAAGCAGCTGGTCACATGATCACATCACAGTCACAATCAGAACAAGGAAAGTAGGCATGCTAGATACTCAGCTTGCCTTCTCTCTTCAATACACCCCAGCATCTTGTAACCATGGAATGGTCCCACCTACAATTAAAATGGATCCTCCCCATCAACAAACACCATCAGGATACCCTCCACCCCCCCACACACACATGCCCAGAGGACTATCACTCAGATGGTTCTAGACCCTGTCAAGATAACAATCAACACTATCATGCTTGGTAACGTGAAAAGCGCTAAATATTGCTGCAAAAGATGCTGCTGGCAGTGATTACGAATGTGTCACAACCCTGTTACCAATGACAGACCATTGTAAATATTTGTTGATACCTCAGCTCACGTGCTCCGGGGTCTAAAGAAGGTGACGCCTGAGAAGCAATACAGTGTCTGGCTTCAGTTAATACACAGTCCAATGTCTGGGATGAAGTGTGCTGTGTGTGTTTGTTTCAGGACAAATAGACATGAAGAGAATAGAATGGCCCAGGACAAATGTTGTCAATAGAGCATGCCGAGAATGAACAAGCTAATTCAAACAGTGCCGGCAGGGATAGCTGGTAGATTTTTCAGCCGTCCATCACCCTACATAAGGAATTACACTGTGGCAGAATTTCTCCAATCTATGATACCAGGTGCGAGGGTGGAGGAGGATTGAGGACATTCTCACTGGTGTGAAGGCAGCTGTGCTAGACACTGAACTCAGCCCTGACACGGAATGTAATAAATGAGTGAGAGACCATTACAGGAGCACTCCATTCTCTGATGGTGTATAGGAACAAGCCAGTTGTCATCAAGAAAAGAGAGAAGCAGGCGGGCACCACAGCAGTGAGTAGTAGCTAAATCAAGTCCCTCTGGTGCTTCACAGCATCATAGCATTGCATCATGGGAACAAACACGTCCCATCTCCTTCCGCTGATTAATTCACAGTAATGTTTTACCATGTTTTCTTCTGGTCTTCTATAACCCACTGACCACTGCCTTTAAACATGAGTTCTCCTTTGTCTTTGGTCCTCACTGAGGATTCTGTGTTAGCCCCTTTCTAACTCTCCCGGAAGTTCTTTCAGGAGCACCCTGGGTGTCATGACTCTTAAGACTCACACAGAGGGTTCAGGAAGCCTGCACTTTTTTTTTTTTTTTACAAGATCTCCCTGTTGGTTTGTGAGTACTGGATTCAGGAGACAATGTCAGTAGACTCATTCATTCAACAATGATTTGTAGAGCTTTAAGGAGTCTATACTATAGACTCTTTTCCAGAGCCTTATTAAGCAGAGATGACCCAGAGGAACTAAAGCAGACAGTACTCCCATCTTCCCACAGCAGTCATGTAGAGACAATGGGGGAGGGTATCATTAGTGCAGGAAATAAAAACGTTCCAGTGACTCAGGAGCTATAATGGGAACACGGTGCTGTGGTTGCATTGGGTGCCCAGCAAGGCTCTCACCAGCTACATAGCCGTTGGGATGACTGGAAGTTTAGTAATCAGCAGGGGAAGGGGAAGGTAGAGCTGACCCTTTTGGCCCCGTCTTGCAATCCCCCTAAGCAGGAAGCTGAAGCAGGAGATTTGTAGGTTCAATACCAGTCCAGTGAACTGTATAAGAAATTTTCTCACAAAATATGTCTGTGAGATAGGGAAGATTGGAAGAGGGCTCACTGGGTAATGAGTCTGATGTCCAAGCACAAGACTGGTGTTCTGACCTCCAGAATCCATAGAGGATTACTGGTGCAGTAAGGTGGGCTGCATTCAGGAGTCTGAGACCAGCAAGTCCCATAGCAAGCTCGCTGCCTAGACTAGATAGATGGTCAAGTGCTGGGTTCAAGTGAGAGACTTGGAAAGATCGATCAAGGAAGACACCCAATATCAACCTCTGGCCTCTACCATATATGTGTCCACACACATGTCAACATGTAAACACACATATACCTACTTACCCACACACAAATATTCACACAAAGGGAGGAGCTGGCTAATATACATCAGTGGCAGGACACTTACCTGTCATGTAAAAGGCCTTGACGTTTCCTTGTAACAACAAAACTTTTAATTCAAAAACCTGAGCTAACATTTCGAACTTGGGTTGGGGGAAAGGAAGAGCAGTCCTCGGAAGAGTGAAGACCTAGAATGGAGATGGCAAGCAGGTGGATGGATGGACCTCCATCAGGGCAGAGAATGCCACAGAGCGGGGAGGGCTGAGTCAGGAGTCCCATTACCCAGCTTCGAGGTGAGTGTTCAGTTTAAGAGGGGAAGGAGCTATGAGTAGAAAGCTTGAATGTACAACCTTCCAAAAGCGTCGCAGGTTCTCTCCTCGCCCCCGTGCCTGGGCGTAAGATATCTCTGGAAAATGAAGAGGTCTATTTTAGAATTCTAGGGGGTGGGGGATGAGAAAATGACCAGGGATTGGGTCCGCTGTACTTCTGCCTCCTCCCTTGACCTCTTGCCCAGCAGGCAAACAAATTCCCTTTCGAGATTGACTGTGGGATCTTAGCTTTGCAAAGAAAGAAACCAGTAGTCTGTATGCATCTTCCCGCTGGTCCTGACACCTCCTCCAGCCCAGGGAGCAACATCATTAGGGGCTTGTTGCATAGCAACATCCAAGGAACAGACACTGGAGGACCCTGTGAGCAAGGGCCAGCTGTGTTAGACGAGGCCTGATGGACGACTTCGGATGTGGGCCGCAGGGTTTCATGAAGATGCTCAGCATTCAGGTCCCTCTCTGTTGGTTCACACAGGACCCACTCCATTCCTGATTCTAAGACTTAGATGGTCCCAGAGTAGCCAATTTGGTGTTTACACTGCTTCCTTGCTCTTACTGACTGATGGCTCACTAAGAACCAGAAAGTCTATTTACTGAAGTTTCAGAAAATACCAATAAGGGAGGCTAATTCCTTCCCTTCCTCCTGGGTTTAGAGAAGAATCCAGGATGCTGATGGGGTTCTTACATGAGGGAGACATCAACAAAGAGCAGAGACAAAATCAAGGGCAGGGAAGAATAGAGGTGGGGCTTCAGGGACTGTCCACCCAATCCATAGATCCAGTTGAAGTTACCAGTATTTAATAAAACAAAAACATTTCCACACAATTTTATGTGGATTAAGTTTCCCCGCCTTACTGCCCGGAGTCCCAACTGCTACATGTGTGGTCCCATCAAATTCCCACAGCAATTCCCTTTCATCCTCTTTATAGCTGTAGGAGACAGAGGTGGACCGTGCAGAGGAGTGTCCTTGATGGCTGTCTCCCTTTTGACATGAGCAACGGGAAGCCAGAACTGTGGGTGAGAGAAGTGGGAAAAGAAATGGGTGTGGGCGGCTGAGTTGCAGCAGGCAGGAGACAAGCTTCATCCTCAGAAAGACTCTTTCTAGTGGAGAGCCCCGTTTCAGGAGACTGACCCTCCCACCAAGAGCTTTCCTGGGATGGTTCCATTAATAGGATGGAGACCATTTTATCACTCCAGCTGTCTGCTCCAGATCAGCCTAGTATCTCAGAAAGGTGAAGGGAGACAGAGACAGAGAGACAAAGACAGACAGAGACAGAGACAGGCACAGAGACAGAGACGGAGAGAGACAGACAGTAAGAGAGACAAAGACAGAGAGAGACACAGAGACAGAGACAGAGAGATAAACAGAGAGACAGACAGTGAGAGAGACACAGACACAGACACAGAGACAGAGTTTCAGAGTAAGAGGAAGGGAGGGAGAGGGAGGGAGGGAGAGGGGAAGGGGATAAAGGAAGGAAGGAGGGAGGGAGACAAGAAGAATGATTTCTTAAGTCAGCAGGTCTCAGCATTGACTACAGCATGAATCATGGCAGGGTTCTTCCTCCACAGAGTCTGGTTTAATTCACCATGGGTGGGAGGAAACACTCTGCTTCAAGAACCCTTTAGTGGCACTCAGATATTCCTGATCAAAGTTCGTCCCTGCTTCACCACCACAGATAGCTGCTTGTCCAGTCTTGGTTCCACCTCAGGCCTGCTGAATTTGAACTTTGTTGGAGAGCAGGTTCCTCGAATTGAGTCACAGAAGATAAATACAATTCACAAGCAGAAGCTTGTAAGATTCTGGGGGTGCCCGAACCACCGCCCCCAAACACATACGCAGCTTTAGCGAAGCCCTGAACAGCAGCTGTGGTTAGAGACTCTGAGCAGCTGAGTCTCAGAGAGGTCTCTTGGGCCTGTAAAGCTGCCTGCAAGTTGTGCAGAGAGCTCCAGGCTGCACCTTTGGTGAGCCACTCAGATTGGGCTGGGCTTTCCAGTGGTGCGTTGCTTTTGAGTTTTCCCTGATCCATATGAGTAATTCTTTACCCCACTCCTGTTAGTAACTGTGGTGGTTTGAATATGCTTGGCCCAGGGAGTGGCACTATTAGGAGGTGTGGCCCTGTTGGAGTGGGTATGTCCCTGTGGGCGTGGGCTTTAAGACCTTCGTGCTTACTGCCTGAAGGGAGGCCAGTCTTCTGTTTGCCTTCAGAACAAGATGTAGAACTCTCAGCTCTTCCTACACCATTCTTGACTGGATGCTCCTGCCTTGATGATAATTGGCTGAACCTCTGAACCTGCAAACCAGCCTCAAATAAATGTTGTCCTTATAAGAGTTGACTTGGTTGTGGTATTTCTTCATAGCAGTAAAAACCCTAACTAAGACAGTAACCCCAATAAGCACTTATTAGTTCATCAGTTGGGCATTGGTGCAACCATTACTTGGGTCTACTGTGGGTCCCCTTCCTGGGTGGGTGACTAGTGCTATGTGCGTGTGTGTGTGTGTGCATGCATGTGTGTGTGCATGTGTGTGCGTGTGCATGTGTGTGTGTGCTTCACAGAAAACATCTGTCATACAATAAATCTGCAGGTGCCTAGAAGAGTCATGTACACATTCAAGGTCAAGGGGTGAGATGCAGGGACTTGCCCCCAAGCCAGCTCCAGCTCGGAGGATACAGGAGGTGGGAGTCTGAGCCCTGCAGAATTCATGATGTCTACAGAGAATCCACCTGCCCTGAAAGTAAGGGCAGGTGTGTGCCACCCCACCCCCTCCAAACACAGGGAAGAGGAGTATTTCTAGAATGATCTCAAACCCTCATGGCCTCTATCTCTCCGTTGCGGCTGCTTTTCAACTTGGTTCACTCTTCCGTGCAATGGGCACTTTAAGTTACTCACCAAGGGAGCAGCCCAGAGTCACCACCCCAGGCTGCACGGTGTTTCAGAATAGTGGCTGTTCTTCGACGGGTGTGACTACCTTGGGATTGGGCACGGGCAGCACGCCCCTCCATCCAGCTGATGTCAGTGGTCAGCGAGACTGTCAACCACCCAGGGGATTCTGCTTCAGATGAAGCCTGGACCCTGCGTTTCCCACTTGGAAGCTGCCCCTCTGGGTGTGGACTTGAGGGTGTCTTTGACTTGACAGATGATGTCAGAACGGAGAACCCACGTTGTGGGAGCATTCTCCCACGTGGCCTCATTTCATTTCGACAAAACCCATAAGACACGACTGTGAAAAGCCACCCCGCCTTGCCCCTGAGGCCGGAAACTTCCTGGACCATCACAGCTGAGGCCCCAAATTGGCCCGAGCATCAGAATTACCTGGGGGCCTTTTCCAAAACACACCCCTAGGAAGAGTTCAGTTCGGTGGTGGGCATTTATATCTGAAAAGATCCTCAAATAATTACGGTCTCACAGACTCATGTTCTGACTAGCACCGGAAGATTTCTGACTAAAATGTCACTACCTGTCTAAAGCAGACAGAAATTCCTTTCTCTACTTCCTACCTTAAGTCTTTATGCTCTTGACACCAAGCCCAACACCTGCCCCAAAGCGAGAGCCTCTCGGTAGTTACTGGCTCAAAATGAACTGAGCTGTGGCTGGTGGACGGACGGATGCTTGTGCAGGCTGCAGAGAATGAGGATGGAGGAGGGATAGAAGATTCACTAGGAGGACTTAGATTTGGGAATCCACCAGATGCTTGCGGTAAGTGGCAGCCTCAGAAGTATCCCTTTAAATTCCATGGCTCCGAAATAATGGGGGAGCTCTCAGCAGCGGGCAGTATAATGTCCAATTCAAACACTCGGGATATGTAGCAAAAAGAATCCTGGCCAGTTTGTGCACAAAGTCAGCAGAGTCTGGGAGGATGGAGGGGCTGTCAGTGTGGAAAACAACTGCATGTTACCACCCGCCTGCAGCAAACAACCTCCTAGGACTCATTTTGAACATCAGCCCGCATGTCAGTCACGTAGGCTCCTTCATCTACCTCCCGAATCCCTCTCTTTGTTTCTCAGAGTCTGAGGACCTGCCCCACCTCCATCCCTGTCTAGGTAGAACCTTCAGGTACTCTCTGACCAAGGCTCACCCTCTCATCATCAAGGATACAGGACCAACCTGGGGAGAGTGTGTGTAACTCAGGGAGCAAGGCGACTGTCATACAAGCACAAGGACCTGAGTTCAATTCCCCAGCGCTGCTGCGAAAGCCAGGTAGAGCACTAGCCACCTGTTACCTCAACCCTGGGGTGACAGACAGGAAGGTCCCTGGGGCTCGTCCTGCCAGCCAGTCTAGATGGATTGGTAAGTGCCAGGTTCAGTCAAAGAGCATGTCTCAAAAAAGGCAAGGCGGGTACTGACTGAAGAAGACATTGATATACGCCTCTGGCCTTCACATGCACATATAATATAATGCACGCACGCGCACACACACACACGCACACACACATCATACACACACACACACGCACACACACATCATACACACACACACGCACACACACACACACACACGCACACACACACGCACACACACACACACCCCATACATACACACACCCAAGATCCTACAAAATGATCCAGGCTTCCTGTGTCATCACCTGAGCCTGTGTTCTCCCCATCGTGATAACAGTGGACATCGATGTTCCCACTGGCAACCACCTTCCCACCCGCCTGCCTGTGAACTTGACACTGGTCCACTTTTTACTCAGACATTCACATGGGATGCTTCTCTCTTCTTCAGAACCTCACTCCTGTGTCACCTCCTCAAGAATATTTATAGCACCTTCACACTAAATAGGTTTTCTCTATAAAGGTATATATCTATAGCTATATATAAATGTGAGGGTATGTGGGAAGGAAGGAGAATATGGAGAGATGGGTAGAAAGAGATTGTAACAGAGGGAATACAGATGTCACATACTTATCATGCGTGGGCCAGATTCAAGAGATATACATACATATACATATACATATATATGTGCGTGTTTATATGCCATATATATTATATGTACTCATAAATAATATATGTATATGGCTATATCATATGTACTTATAATGATATATGTGGTGCAATATTATATATAATATATAACATATATTTATATACATATTGAATAAACAATACATACATATATAATTATCATGTATGATATATATGTGATACAAAATTATATACATTGCATGTTTGTGCCATATGTAATATGTACATATATAATGTATATGTATATGGCATATATTATATGTACTTATATGCTATATATGTGATACAATATGATATATAGAGATAGAGATAGTATAGAAATACATATATATACAGATACAGATACATCATATACACATACACATATACATATAGATGGAAGAGTGTATATGCACTTTATATATAGAGAGAGAGGAGTGACTGGGCCAAAGTGAGGCAGTGGACTGTATGGGGAGGTAAATATCCACAAAGCACAATGACTTTATAAGCACCATGTTGTAAAGAATCCACCACTCTTTGCACTCACTGTAAAACAAACATTTTGAACTTGCAAACACCACGGTGTCTTGCCGTTGCTCTCACCAGTTCAGATACTATCTCGCTCTCCTTTACGCTGTCAGCATCTCCTTATGCTTAACCACATACAGCGTACCCATTCACAGCTTTATTCGTTCTTGCTGCCTCCAAGCCACGCATGCGCGCCGTCTCTAACCCACGCATGCACACTTCAAGCCACCTTTCAGCCACAGCATCCCCTGTGCTTCCAGCCATGTCTGAAGTGAAACAGATACTCGATCTGGTTGCTAAATAAATGGATGAATTGTCTACTCCTGATTGGCTCAGTTACGTATTAATCTGGATTAGCAGAAACGTGTACTATCCGTTAGCATAGTTTTCATTAGCTTGGTGCCTCGGCTTTCAACAAACAATTTCAACAAATGCTTGTCGCCATAAATCTTGTTAAGAAAATAATGATCCATTTCCATCAGGGAAGTTTATATGTTTTTTTCGTTCCATTTTCATTAAAAAGTCATAATGCTTATGTAAAGGAACACAGTGATATGCCTCAAAAGGAAAATGAAATTTCTTTTATTATAAAATGGTAACCGAGGTTTCTTTTCTTCTTCAACTAGACAGTACATCCTTGTCCTCCTGCGGCACTTCTGGGATGAGAATTAAATAGAAAAAAGAGGTAACACCTACGTAGGGGCAAACAAACAGAACCCTAAGCACATATTCCTCTGTGTGATGTCACCCCAGTCCTACCTCTTAGATTGCCCACAAGCAAGTTGCAGACACACCCACGAAACACGGGGGCATTCTCTCCTTTATATCGAAGGCTGGTGGGGCTCAAAGGCCAGTGTCACAGTTGAGGGTGTCTCAAACAGCAGTGGCAGACAAGCCTGAGCTGGCGGACTGATGGGCTAGTGAGTCTTTCTAGCCCATCCATGACTGTTACAGAGTCAGTCATGATACCTTCTCAGCCAAGATACCTGTGTTTCGTGACTCATCCCGGGCGGTGAGTCCTCAGACTGTGAAGCCTGAGGCAAATGGGAGGACCTGTGCTTCACCTTGTGTTTCTCCGGACTCCTGCATAATCATTACCTAAGTCACCACCCATGGTTTACATGCAAGCCCTAATGTCCCAGGACACCGTTCTGACTAACTAAAGGCAGGAGACAGAGGCAAATACACACCTCCCTTCTCCTCTTTCAGGTCTCCTCTAGACAGCCAACCCTTTCCACAACCCACTCAAACGCCTCCGACAAACACATTCATGCCCCAGGGCAAGACAGGCTTCACTTACATCCCCACGATTTCCCTTTAAAAGTGAAAGTGCTTCTGGGAGTCGGTGATATTTTGCCCAAATCTGAGCTGAATGCTGCAGACCTAGGCTGCCAGGAGGCAGAGAAGCTGGTTCATTAACCCTGCCTAATGTCTCCTACCACAGACTCAGGGAAGAAGGCTCATTGGGCAGTCATCAAATGAGACCTTCATTAGCCTCCTTCTGCCTACGTGACCTCAGTTTCCCCATCTGTAAACCCAGGAGCCTAAACGGGGAAGCAGAGCAGCCCGTGTTTCACCTTTGCATCCTTTGGCTTGCCCCTTCTCTTCAAAATTTGAAAGAAATTAGTCCAGACTCCTTCCCATTGTTTTTGGGGACCTCTGAGGACTGATAAGGGGGGCTCTTATTTGTCTAATTTGGGGGTATTTGACTTGGTAGTTGGTGTAGATTGTGAATCATCAGGTCAGCATCCCACAGTCTCTTTCCTGTTTCCGTATTGTGTCTTCATATTCAGGATCCTACTCCCTGCCCTTGACTCAACAAAATACCACAACAGGGAGTCTCACTTTGTGAAATAGACTTTACTGTGCGCATGAGCGTATGAGCTGTGCCCTTCAGTAAAGCAGTGTGCTTAAAGTTAGAAGTGAAGTATCCCAGGCTTTGACATCTTGACCCATTTCCCCTATCAGGAATCTCCCCCACTAACTCCCATCTCCCTCGAGCTTTTTCTTCCTCTCCTGCTGATTCACATCTTAGATTTTTATGAAATATGTAGACTAGCTTTCCTTTCACTTTTTTCAGTTATTTTCTAATTGTCTATATTCTTTGACTCCATATTTTAACACCCAAAACAGCCAATAAAATATATTTAAGACAGGGATAATCTTTAATAGAACTTCAGATACCAATTGTTAACAGTGTTACGCTACTTCTGTGCCCGAACAGACATCACTAATCAATCACACCACTCCTTCCCATGAATGGGCTATCTTCCCCAACAGATAGGCATTAGCAGACACTGCCAATTGATAATAGCTGTCATGATGGATGTAATCTCCTTGAATCTCTGACCCCTGATGATATCACTTTCCTTCCTATTTTGACTTTCTAACATTATAAAAATAGCATCCTTCATAAATTCTAATGAATGTATTATTCATTTACATAGACAAAGTCCAGATGGGGCTGGAGAGAAAAGTGCTTGCTGCGCAGATCTGAGAATCAGAGTTCAGAGCCCTAGAACCCACATAAGATGGCCACCTGTAATCCCAGCCTGTGGGAGGCAAAGACAGGGAATCCTTAGATCAAGGTAGCTGGCCAGGCTAGCTGAATAGTGAGCTCTGGGTTCAGTGTAAGAGGCTACCTCAATGTGTACGAGGTGGAGAGTCATCAAGGAAGACATCTGGTGTCAGCCTTCATTATCCACATGCGTGTGCACATGCATGAATGACCTGAACATATAGAAGCACCAATGTGGCTGTAAACACATGTACACACATGTACAGACACCACACACACACACACACATACACCCACACCCACACCCACACACACACACACACACACACACACACACAAATAGAAATAAGAAGTGCGGATCATCAGGACAGGACTTAGCCTTCACTAAGGCTCCTCCCCCACCCTTGGCTCTAACAGTCTGCCACAGATTCTAATGTAGCCTGTGTTTGATCACACCTTTGGATTAAAATGGGTTCTGTTTCTATAAGAATATCACGGCTTCCTCCTCTGATCAAAATCTTCTGCCTCATTCTTCTCACCTTCACTTCCTCTCACTTGACTCTGAAGGCTCAGCCTACGAGTGACTCTCCCCAAGCAGTCATGTCTGATGTCCTCTGTTGGTGAAAAGCTTCAGCCCCCCTTCCCTTGTGATGCCCCGGTAGAGAACAAAGCACATCTCTTTACAACCTTTATCCTTATTTCCATTATGTAACTTTGTTACTACCTACATCCCAACTAAATGCCAGCCCTAGCAACAGCTGAACCTACGCGTAGTAGGTGCTTAGTAAATGGTGACTAAATGATGGACCAGTGCTTGGCTAATTAATAGTTGCTTTCTAGGGAGTTTGTGAGAGCTAGATGTAGCAAAAGCTGCTGGGCACACAGGAAGTAGTCATAAAGCAGAGGGATAATTTTGCTGCTAGAGGACTGTATGACCTCTACTTACATTACTACATTTAATCCTCATAAGAACATATGCAAAGACACTATGATTGTTCCCGGGGGAGAGATGAGGATGTTGAGGCTCTGAGAAGTGGTGAGAGCTTGTTTAGTGTTGAGTGACAGCCAAGAGGGACACATCGATCCTTCGCCCATGAGCTGTCCAAGGAGATCCATTAGCATTGGAACTTGAAGGTGAGTAAGCTTTCCCAGCAGAGGGAAGTCAGATCTGACAGAACCAGGGTTCAGAACCTTGGTGTTTATCAAACTTCAGTTCTTCTTGGGCCATGGGCAGTATCCACAGGCCTTGGCAAAGGAAGAGATGGTGCATTCTCAGTCTTCATGAACCCCCTCCCCCAAGTGGGGGAAGTGTGGCCTCTGGTTGTCATGGATGAGACGAAAATCTCACCAGTGAAACACTCAGTGTGCTGCTGAAGTTACCAGGCTGTACCTCAGAGAGGACAAAAATCACACAGAAGAACTCACACACACACACGCACACGCACACACACACACACACAGACACACACACATAAACACACGTACACGGGGTTGGGGATTTAGCTCAGCGGTAGAGCGCTTGCCTAGTGAGCGCAAGGCCCTGGGTTCGGTCCCCAGCTCCGGAAAAAAGAAAAACAAAAAACAAAAAACAAAAACAAAAAAAAACCACACGTACACACAAACACACCCATACACACAGACACACACACAGACACAGACAGACAGACAGACACATACAGACACACACACACACACACACACACACACACACAGCATATAAAGTAAGAAAAAGTATTTCTGTTCTAGGAGTGTATGTGTTTTATGGGAGAACAGAAATTATTGCCAGAAAACAAAGAGAAATTACCAGATACAATTAATTGTTCAAACCGCCTGAGATCTGAAAGTAGACTGAGCAAGCAGATTCTTCAAGGAGTGCTGTGCTCATTAACCCAGAGAAAGGAGCCATTTTCTACGTGTGATCAACTCTCCCTCATCGGTGATTTACACAGCTGATGATCAAAGAAGATTTCCTTACGCACAGACAGACTGTCTGGGTACCAGCCATTCAGCCCACCCACATAGGACAGTTCTGTCTCTGTCATTCCTGGGAGACCGTGGTTAATACCTTGATCCAGGAAGATGCTGTTTGTCTTTGGGGAAGCTCTCCCAGGGCTCTAAAAGGAGCAGTGATCAAGTGAAGCTCAGGGAAGGTCACAAGACATCTCTGTGCTCAGTGCCTGCAGTATACCTGGCAGCAGGCTTTCTCTGGACCCCATTGACACTTGCTGCTGCTTCAAGGGATAGGTGATCTCTAGAATACAACACCAAGTGTTAGAAAGCTCAAGTTTAGCCAAGAAGGTCCTCAGGACTAAAGCAGAGCCAGCATCATGGACTGTGTACCAGATCTTTGGAGACTTGTTTGGGATTTATTGAGCATCTACTACAATACTGCATATTGAGTATGCTCTAGTTTCATCTCTCCGCACTGGACAAGAAGTGCCTTCCTGGGAACCATGATTTCCTTCAGTGCTAGGGAGTAGGTGGAAATTCAACTGACCCCCCAATGTGGTTTCCTTCTGCCACAGGCTAAAGATACTGAGGGTCCAAGAGTGGGGGAAAGAATCTCAAAATCAGTCATGTGGAGAAATAGCAAAGATCCTGTTCACCCAGAGCGCTGGAGTCCAACCGGAAAGCCACCGCCTCCTAGAGGGCTGTAGTGGTATTGCAAGCCAAATGCCTTATCCCCAGAATAGCTACTTCACGGTGTTACAGACCTCCTTACAGAATGTTGAACCATACTATTCTGAAAAGAGAATAAGTCCATGTATTTCATGGTGCTTAATCAAATAGTTTTGTATTGCTCACCAAGAACCTGGTTTTGTCGGGGAGACCACACTAATTGGGATGCATGACAGACTTAGGCTAGCAATGATGAAGGAAAAGAGAAGTGAAAAATGAGAGGAGATGAAGATGCCAGGGCCCCTTTCTGGACCAGGGCTGGCCTGCAATGGGTTCTTTACTCATAAACAGGAGGATTTTTCCTAGAACTAAATTTGATTACTACAGTGATTCCTTACAGTGAAACGATACAGTTCTTCCTCTTCGTCTCTTAGGTGTTTAAATAGGTCTCTTCTATGAAATGGTGGCATTGATAAAAGCTGTTCCTTTCAAGGACATCTTGGCAAATTCAGAAGTTGGCCAAATCTCTATTGGAACTCTCCTTTTATCCTTTCTTTGTTAATGCCACAGGTTCACAAAACTGTCCAAATCAGGCGGCCAGTGCTATAAATGAGGACCAGGCAGAAAAAGTTCTATGCTAGCACAGCAAGGGACCAGATAATTTCTACCTACTTGAGAGGGATCAGAGAAAAAGGTTTCAATGGTGCTGACATTTGGGTTGAGACTTTAAAGACGGATTCGCTTTTGTACACATGGAGACGAAGGTAAATTTGAGATGTCATTCCAGGTGAAAGACGCAGACAGAACAAAGGTGTACCTCAAAAGCAGTCAAGCTCAGGAACAGCTAAGACATACATTAATCAGAGTGGCAGATTCTAACCTGGGAACTACTGCCTCCTAGAGAGTTATAGAGGTATTGCAAGGGAAAGGTGGAATCTTCTGAGAACAGCTACCTGTCAAAGGCTTATGGTTCTAATCATTCACCTGCATTCCTGAGTTCAAAGATGCACTTAGTCAACCGATCATCTTTGAAATGGTGACTGCTAATAAGGGAATCGGGATTTTTAAGGCAAAAAAGACATGGTTATACCATTCCTTAACTCTATATTGAAAGCCTACTGTATGGCAGCCCCTGTGGGAAACACCTACCTGGTTGAGCAGTAACCAGAGCAAGGACATTGTTGAGATAGTAGTTGTCACCTGGACAAGGAGCACAAACGAGGCTGGCCAGGAGAGTGGCAAAGAAAGAGCAGAAGAAATGATGTGGGGTATAATTGAAAGAATAAACCTGACTCATTGATGGGATTGATGGCTACTGGTTTAAAGAAAAATAAAAGAATAAAAATTACTTTAGGACTTTGGTCTGGACAATTAGATTGATGACAACGACACTATCCTAACTTCTTTTCCCTTTGCTGTGATAGAATACCCTGAGAATGTAATATCGAAGGAAGGGTGCGGCTATTTTGGCTCACGGTTCTAATGTCTTAGGGAAGGCATGGTAACAGGAGCAGGAGCTAGCTGGTCTGATCACACTCACAGTCAGGAAGCAGAGAGTGCTGCATGCTTGCTGCTGCTCAGCTCTCTTTCTCCATTACACAGCCCAGGATCCCAGCGAGGGAATGGTGCCGCCCACAGTGGGCAAGTCTTCCCAACTCAATAAATGTAATCAAGGTGCATCCCCCACGGGCAGGCACAGAGGCACATTTCCATGGTGATTCTAGGTTCCGTTAATGTGAAAACTAGCATTGACCATCATGAACGCTTTGAGAAAGGGCTAATCAGTGTTCAAAGCAGCATGGGAACCCTGACGGTGGATGAGGGAGTCCTGAAGAATAATTCAGGTTAGAACAAAATGGGGAGGGCTAGAAGTGTCAAGGGAAGAAGTCTAGACATTTGTCTGAGAAAGTCGTAGTGAGCACCAACTGTATACAAGGCACAAAGGAATGCAAGAATAGTTTACCAATTAGGATACACGTTCTGTCTTGGAACAGGAGCATAGTAGGATAGGTTCTGGTGAAAGAGTGGGGATTCTTGAAATATCAAGATCCAACAGGAACGTACAAGTCTCCTAATTGGCACTGGAGTGACACTTCTGTGAGTTTTTTGTGTTGGAAATTCAGCCTCGGTGGCTTGTAAAAGCAGGCATGCCACCCTTCCTCAGTCGCACCTCCATTCAGCATCCTTCACCTCCTTCACCTCCATTCAGCATCCTTCACCTCCTTCAACTCCATTCAGCATCCTTCACCTCCTTCACCTCCCTCCATTCAGCATCCTTCACCTCCTTCACCTCCCTCCATTCAGCATCCTTCACCGTGGCAGTGGAATTGGACCAGGTGGATGCAGCTAATCTTGATCCAACTCATTAGCCCAAAGGTCTAGACACTGATGTCAGCTGCACTTGCGCACGCCCTAGAGATGGCCCTCAGCCAAACAGGATCCATCTCACCCAGAGCCTCACCTCTCTCCCAATACATCCCACATCCAACAACCAACTGGCCCAGAGCTACAAGGTGTGTCCTATTTTAGTACAGGAAGCTGTTTAGGGCTCCCCACAGGGTCAGACCATGGTCTTCATTGAACAATAGACTTCATTCACTCCCACCTCACACTTCTTTCTTATCTCCCTCCCTGTTATGGTTTGTATATGTTCCACTCAGGGAATGACGCTACTAGTGGGTGTGGCCTTGTTGGAGTGGGTGTGGCCTTGCTGGGGTGGGTGTGGCCTTGCTGGGGTGGGTGTGGCCTTGCTGGGGTGGGTGTGGCCTTGTTAGAGGAGGGGTGGCCCTGTTGGAGTGGGTGTGTCACTGTGGGCATGGACTTTAATACCCTCATTCCAGCTGCCTGGAAGCCAGTATTCTGATAGCAGCTTTCAGATGAAGATGTAGAACTCTCAACTCCTCCTGCACCAGGCCTGCCTAGATGCTGCCCTGTTCCCACCTTGATAATAGACTGAACTTCTGAACCTGTCAGCCAGCTCCAATTAAATGTTGTCCTTGTAAGAGTTGCCTTGGTCATGGTGTCTTTTCACAGCAGTAAAACCCTAACTAAGACATCTCCCCACCACTTCTCACCTCAATACATCAAGCTCATAAGAATTCTAGTGTCTGTCACATTCTTGTCCTATGGAGCCCAATCTGAAATACAACACTGCATCCAACCCCAAAAGCCAATATCAGTCCATGCTTTTATTACCTGCTACATACCAGATGCCTGTTTATATACGTCTTTTCCTGTGATCTCAAAGGCTCAGTGCCACAGTTGCCACCCCACAGAGGAAAACACAAATGCTCTGAGAAGGGATGGCACAGAGCATCTGTATTAAGTTTCTCCTACTCTCAGATGAAGGCGTGGACACCCCAGGGGATGCACAATGATCCTCCCCTTCACTGCACACTTCTTAGGGCTCTCCTTCCTGCACCCCTTCTCATTTAGGACCCACTCAACACCCAAGGCCAACGGGGCCAATTTTGTGACTTTCACAGCACATGACTTCCTAAGGCAGAAAATTCAGTCTGCTTCCATCTGCTTTGGTTTTCTTTAAAAATTCCCTTTAAAAAAAATAGGCATAGCACTTTAGACCTCCCAAGACCGTTCCCGACACCCATTTCTAGTATTTTCAATAAGGTATGTATGGAGAGAACACAGGGGTCTTCCAACATTTTCTGTGATGTCCTCAGAATGATTGATGAAACACAAATCTAGAGGCTTCTCTCTCTCCAAAGAACTAAACATCATGGTGGTGGGAGCAAAGGCTCTGTGTCCACGCTTCTCACAAAGATGGGGTGCAAGAGATGGGTGGTGATTTGGAAGAAAGAAAAGGACCAGGTAAGAATGATACCAGAAGAAAAGGGGAAATTAAGGAGCAAACATGGCTGCTCACTATGGGCTGCTCCTCTGCCTGGAATCTTATCTTCCTTCTATGACTATTGACCTGTTATTTATGCTTCAAAACCCAGTTCAAACATCATCAGTTTACAATGAGTTTCCCAACACAGCAATTGCTACCCATACTGTACAAACTGTGTGCCGGGACTTGAGAGCTCATTCTGTGATATAACTCAGGGTCATGCCCTGCTGTATTGGCTCCTTTTCCTGTCACAGTAGTAAAATCCTCAGATGAAGTCATCTCAAGGGATAAAGGAGACATTTAAGCCAGTGGTTCTCAACCTGTGGGCTGTGACCCCTGTGTGGCTCAAATGACCCTTTCATGTGAGTTTTCTAAGACCATTGGAAAACAGATATTTACAATCAAATTGATAACAGTAGCAAAATTCTAGTTATGAAGTAGCAATGAAAATAATTTTGTGGAACTGTACTAAAGGGTCTCAGCTTTGGGAAAGTTGAGAACCCCTGGTTTAGGCTTACAGTCATCATAGCAAAGAAGCCAGGGTAGCACAGTCACCATGAGACAGCTGATCACATAGCATCACATCCATAGTCAAACAGTGTTAAATTCTGGTGTTTGGCCCTCTTCCCCCTTTTTAATCAGCCCCACTGGTGCTGCCCACATTTAGGGTGGGTCTTCCTATGTCAGTTAACCTAATCTAGATAATCCCTTAAGAGGTACCCAGGAGCTTGTCTACTAGGTGGTTCTGTCCTGTCAAGCTGACAACCAATGTTGCTTATCACATTGCACTTGTTAGCTTGTATCACATCCCTTGTTAGCTTGTGTCACATCCCTTGTTAGTTTTGTAACGTTGTCCAAAAAACATCTCTACACCCAGGATTCCTCATCTCTGCCAGAGGGTGGGCATCAGTACCATGTATGGTGTGATGATCCACCCTCGACGAAGTGATATCAATGTTCCTCTACTGTTACTGTAATAGCGGTAGCATGGCTCATCCAGTGTCCTTACTAATTAGTACTTTATCCTCGATAGTCTTGCGTTAATTAACTTGTATGTATGCCTGGCTTCTTTAGCTACACTGCAAGACCCCTGGGGAAAGAGTACCTATTGCACACATTCACATCTCACATGGCCGCAAGAACAGTGCCAGTATAATACATGCTCAAATATTTGCAGAATAAATTCTTTAAAGCTTTGACTACAATATAGATGCTTGTTTTGATTGGCAACAGAACAGATGTCATTTGTATTTACACTCTTGTTTCCAAGACTAATTGACGTGGGTCTTGTAATCATAAAAACCCCTTTAAACTCTCCCCTAATAATGGTAGAAGCCATCAGTTAAACAAATCCATTAGATGGATCAACAAACTATTAATCCACTCTTCACAGAGGAACACTGGTTGATTTGTCTGGCTGTGCAAAAGAATTGGAGACAACTAGAATACCTGGTTTGGTTTTTAGACCCTCCATCAAGACAGCTTACTCTGAGTGATGAATATTGGATGCCAGATCTAGAGAGATTGTTTAGTGGGGAAGAGAATTTGCTGCACAAGAGTGGGGACCTAAGTTCTAATCCCCAAACACACACTTTAGAAATCTGAGCATGGCCATGGATCTGCCTGTACCCCAGAGGTGAGGTTGGGAGAAAACAAGATCCTTGAGGTTTGTTAGCAGTTAGCCTGACTCGAGGTTCACACCCTGGGGAGTCAGATGGGCATAGTATTAAACCGACTCCCAATGACTTATTATTACACCCAGAGATCAATCCACCTCTTCGCTCTCATTGTTCTAGTGATCAACACGGAGACCACAATTAGTCAATGTGCAGAGAATGAGAGATTTCCACGTGGGGTGCTTGGCCCTAAGTGGGACATAATCACATCCCTCCACCTAAGCCTCAGGGATCCTTGTGGAAGACTGGGTGGAAAGAGTGTATGAGGCAGAGGTGGTGGGTGACTATGAAGAAACTTCTAGACATAGCAGGGCAGCTACACATGAACTTGCAGCATTTGTGACACCATGCACAGAACCTGTATGAGTTAGAGCCAGACCAAATCCCAATGTGGAATGTATATGTGGGCACAAAACCCCACACTTGCTGAGAAGTGATGGGCAAATGCCTGTTGCTGGGGGAGGAGGAGTCAAGTTTTGGCCACATATCCAAGAACGTTTGGGCACAAATTAGACTTGATGGTTGGGGGAGGGAGGCATAATGTTGGATCAGAAAGGGTGGAGTTGGGAGGAGTTGGGGAAGGAACAGGTATTTACAAAATGTGTTACATAAAATTTAATAATTTTTAAAGGGATAAAGTGGAGAGCTACCAAGCCAAACTCCTGAATCCTCCTCTGGGTTCATCACACATCCATTCTAACGAAGCAGAGTTCTCGGCCTCTACAGCATGAAGTTCTAATCTCTCTCAGTGTCCAGATATGAATAGTAGCACATGTCTACATATACACATGTACTTTCCCCAACACAAATACACACAGACACATACACAGATACAAACACCATGCGCATATAAATACATATGTACCACACATACTCATGCACATACACATATATACCATGCACACATACAGACACACACATCTACCATAAATATATACATGTACTCATATACTACACACACACTCCCACATGCAAATACACTCAGACACACACAGAGAGATACAAATGGTGCACGTGCACACACACACAGAGACACATATACCATACACATACAAATGCATACGTCCACACATATATACTTATACCACACATATACACATACACATTTACACATACACCTTATATACACACACTATATACTACACACAAATGTACAACATTCACATATATATATACATACCGCATATGTACACATACTCCACACATAATACACAATACACATGTACAAATATAGACATTCACACACATATACACATACACACATATACACTATAAATGTACACATACATATAACATACTCCACACATACATATATACACTATACATGTACACTTACACATATGCATCACACACACCACACTACACACTCCGGTGTACAAAGGCATGATACATAAAATGAAAAAATGACATCATCAGTAACACAAATGTGGATGCAGATGATGACACGCACATGCATTGCATTTGGATCCACGCCCATACACACACAAACATTTTGCTTATTCACGACAACCCTAAGAATGGTGTGAGGACAGGGAGGTCTTGTAAAAGGAAGATGGAGGCCAGTTCTGCCACTTGCTTGTGGATAAGCCATTTTGATCAGCTCCATGTATGTGTAATGGAGATAAACACTTGTGTGCCGAAGCGTTAGGACGAGTAACTGATAATCTGAAGACAGGTGTTAAAACTGAGCTAGCCCAGCCCTTCTGCCTTCGAGATCCATTTCCTCCACTTTCACTATCAAGTATTCTACTTGACAGCTATTTTCAAACTACCTACAGCATGCTTGGCACCAGAGGGAAAAGCAAGGCAGAAAAAAACGAAGTACCTACCCTCATGGGGTTCATGGTCTGGAAGAGAAAGCAGACAGCACATGAGACACCTTGATAACATGCCATTCAAGAGAGTAAAGGGACACAGAGGAGGGAATAGACCCAGCCAGGGCTTGTATGGTTGGAGAGCCACCAAAAGCTTCCTCCAGAGAGTCACGGGCAGGTTCCCACGGGACCATTGCTCAGCTCTCACCCACCCTCTTGGTGGCTGGCAGCTGTGTGGTGACAACAGATGGTGATCACACTGAAGGCATCATTAGGGCATCTACAGGAGTTCAGCATGGTAGGCGGTGCCAGAGATGACATCACATTGAGGGAGGGTGTTAGAGTCCCAGACCTCCTATTACAAGATAGTCACACACCCTCATCCATAAAGGACCTGTTCCAAGATCCACGTGGATGTTTAAAACTATGGATCATTCCAAAACCTACATACACATGAAGAATTTGTCCTAAATATATCTAATATACAAAATGAGCAGAATAGGAAGTTAACAAGAATTAAAGTAAAATGGATTAGCTATAACACGCATCATTGAGAGTTATTTGAAATTTATTGGCTGTTGACATCCAGCGTGTTGGGATCATGGCTAATCGCAGGTAACTGGAATGGCAGAAAGAAAAATTGTGATCAAGGGCCAACTTGAGAACCTCAAGCCAAGTGGCCTGAAGAATAGAAATCTATCATCTTACAGCTGCCAAAGAACTGAATAAAATCTAGAGCTGACGTATCAGCAAGAGGTTATTCCTGAGAGCTCTGAGCGTGTCCACGCCTTCTTTTCCCCTAGCTTCAGGTCATTTCCTGTCATCTTTTGGCATTCCTGGCTTATGGAAACAGTTACCTTATCTCGTTCTCATGCCTCCCAGTGTACACAACTGCCTCCAAATCCCCCCCTTTCCTAATGACATCTGCATATTTTGCTAGTTCTCACCCAAATCTTCCTCTCTCAGATTTAGTTGTATCTACAAAAACCCTATTCCCAAGCACTCACATAGTCCCAGGCCCTGTGGAGTCAAAATTTCTTACACGTGGCTGGAAGAATGCCTCCCTCATTAAAGTGCTTGGGATGGAAACATGATGTGATGGTTCCTGTCTCCACAGGATCTAAAATCATCTATGAGACCAGGGTTTGCCCACAAGTGGGGAATATCTAAGTTTAGCTAGCTTCAGAGCATGTGAGGGATCATCTTGCTTAAGTTAAGTGGGGTGGGAAGACCTGTCCACCAGGGGTGGTGTTATTCCCTGGGAAGACCTGCCCACTGTGGGTGGTGTCATTCCCTGGAAAGACCTGCCCACTGTGGGTGGTGTCATTCCCTAGGTCAGGATCCTGGGCTAAGGAAATAGGAGGAACTGATCTGAGCACAGTATCGGTTTGCTTCTTGACTATAAATGTGAAGTGATCAGCACCTTCAGTGCCTGCTGCCTTGACTTCTTCACCATCGCGGCCTGTTTCCTCTAACTGTGATCCAGAATAAACCGGTTCTCTCTTAAGTAGCTTTTGTCAGGAAAAGAAACTAAAACACTTAAGGATATGAGTTAAGATGCACAGAACCCACATAAAACCTGGACACAGGTGCCTGCCATCCCAGCACTCCTCCGCTCAGATAGGAGAATCTATAGACACTCACAGACCAGCTAGCTGGGCACACAACAGGAATGAGTCCTTGTCCCAGAACAAGATGGAGGACCATAAAGGACCCAAAGATTGAATTCTGATCTCCAAACATGTGGTGTGGTCCATGTGCAATTTCCCCACTCTACATACCCCTTCTACATATAAATTACTTTAAAAGACTTCGTTGTGGATGTAGGGGTACATTTTCAGAGGAAAAGTTATCCCACTGAATCTTCCCCCGTTGCTGCTGGACAGTTTCTCCACATTCCAAATGGGGCTTAATAGTTTCAGAAACAGCAGGTACCTAGTGTTCTCCTTATATACCTAGAAATAGCATCATGGAAACCTACCCATTACCAGCACCAGCTGACTATGGTCACCTCCTCATGGCCACTGACTTCAAGAACTCAGAGTCTAGTACTCCAACCATCTCCTTTGGTCCTCCCAGCCCCATGCATAATTAGTTGCTTTCTGCCTGTGCGGGTTGAGGGGACAGCCCCTGACTTTGCTCGGTGATCTCTGGCCCATGGATGTGTGCCTATGGTTAATTCCTTATTCTGGGGCAGAGAACATGGGCTTCCCACCTCATTCTTCACAGCCAAGGCAATAGGGTGTCATGATTGAGATTGAATGAGGAAACTGACCTCATTCTCTCTTGCTTGCTCACTCTGCTGAAGCCAGCCACCATGTTGGGAGTCACTTCTGGAAGCACTCATGAAGCAAAGAGCTTCTCCACCCACAGCCAAAGACTTCAGTGCAAAAGCCCATGAGGAATCTGGATCCTGACCATAACCGTTGGAATGATCTTGGAAGCAGATCCCTCCCTCAGTGAAAACTGACTTTGGAAGAGACCCCAGTTTCAGCTGGACCTGGTGAATGTCTTGCCAAACACCCTGAGACAGAGGCCTCAGGAAAGCCATACCACTTACCTGGATAGTTGTAATTGGCTATGTAGATGTACTGTGTGGCAAACTGTCCCCTTCTATCCTCACTCTCCAGTAGATGTTTAACTAAATCCCTGTATTCAGTTCTGTTAAAGTAACTTATGTGATTTCCATTTTACGTATGAGATGCTGGCCGTCTTAAGATGGCATCTTAGCCTAGACTTAAAGACACTTGGGGTTGGGCAACATGATTATGTGGAAGAGTGCTTTAGAAATAGACAGTGATATATGAAAGGGCCCTGAAAGCATTCGCCCTTTAAAAACTGATTGAGTACCTACTGTGTACCAGGTCCAATGCTGAGTGCTGCAAATGCAAATATGGATAAGGAAGGGAGGCCCTGGCCTCCTGGAGATTGCCTCAGCCTGTCTCATTGGTCAAGACACCAGGAAGACTAACACTCAGAGCCCCCACACGACGGACCCCAGCTTTCTTAATCTGGGCATGCCTAGGTATACACCTCTCAACTGGGGTTTCTCATTTGTAAAGGGAAGATAAAAATGTCTCTTCTTCAAGAGCTGCAAGGTCAAGAGGGTATGAAGGCTGGAGGCTCATGGGAGATTTCTACCGAACAAAGAGCCTCAGTGCATTAAGACAGAGTCACGGGGTTGGGGATTTAGCTCAGTGGTAGAGCGCTTGCCTAGGAAGCGCAAGGCCCTGGGTTCGGTCCCCAGCTCCGAAAAAAAGAACCAAAAAAAAAAAAAAAAAAAAAAAAGACAAAGTCACTTCGTCTTAACAAGAGCTCCCAACTTAGAACAATCCACTACTCGGCATCTGCCCAAGCAGCCAGCCGCCCTCTGCTGGCCCCGGAGCTAACTTTTACCACGGCCTGGGTTAACAGGATTCAACAACGAGCCTGTTGCTTCTGGCTCCAGCTAGCAGGTCGCTGGCCATTGATAAAACACAGGCTGTAATACAAAGAGCCGCCTCCCGGAGGCCACCAGCCCCATAAATCATCAGCGGGCAAGGGCTATTGAATTACCTCTGCAAGATGGATGACGCGGAGCTGGAAGGCCGCCTGATAAAGTTTCCCTCTAAATAATTCCACGTAGAAAGCTGGGTTGAGAAATGGAGTCTTTCTACCAGCCTGGCCCCGGCCGTGCCACCTCTGCCAAGTGCTTCTGAGATAAACACATTTCCTTGTGGGCTGCCAGGGTGTCTGCAATGAAAAACGGAAGCGTGCTGCCGATCCCCCACCGAAGTATCCACTTCCACCTGAGGCCCAAACAATGTTTTAGTGTAACGATAATTTATTATTATTATCTGTGGTTCTAACTTAATAATAGCTGTCACCCTTCGTTATCTGTTCCCCAAACTCAAACTAATTTGAAGATGAGGACATTGCTGGCCTTTGGATCCATATTGCCTAGACTGCTAGGCACACAGGCATCGTTTGACAGCTGGGCAAATCAATAACTAAATAGTAATAATCACTATCTTCCATTAAGTATATTAAATGCGGTCTGGTAATGGGAAGAACACTTGAACTCATTAAATCATGAAACAATCTCAGGATATGGTTCTGTCACTCTCTTCAATTGATTGATGAGAATGTTAAATCTCAGAGATGTGACGTGACCAGTATCGTATGCTGGTAAGTGAGAGCTGGGGACCAAACCCATGTTCTTAACAGGAGTCAGCAAGGTTGACCCTGAAAAGATACAAGGAGTGAGTGATGTAAGCTTTGGGAGCCCTGTTGCGACTACTTGCCTACATCCCTATAATGTCAAAGCAGCCATCGACGATATAGAAGCAAGCGAACATCATTGTGTCCCAATAAAACTTTATTTGCACAAACAGGCAGAGGGCCAAGTGGGACCCATAGTTTGTAGCATGAAACCTCTGCTCTGTGTGCACTTTGTTTCTCCTTCCACACATCTGTTTCTAACATCGAAAATGTGATGGTTCTTCATGGGTAGAATTTATCCAATTTATTCATAATTCTTTCATTGTTTTTTCAAAGGATTCTAGCACCAGGGAAAAGCAGAAGCCTTGTCAGTTATGAGGCTAAGCCATGTCTTGTACTTCAGTCATTCTCTGCATAGAAGGAAAGGGCCTATGATGCTGTAGAAACAGAAAGTCTCCAAACCTCACTGACTTAGCATACAACTCTTCCAGAGGTCCCAAGTGTGGTCCCCAGCATCCACTTTGGGAACCTCATAACCACCTGTAACCCCAGCTCCAGGACATCCAACACCCACTTCTGGTTTCCTTGGGCATTGACCTCTTATGACATAGGCATATACACACAGATGCATAGACACAGAGGTAAGAATAAATCTCCAGACAAGATCATGTGTACACAGGGTGTGGGAGAGAAGCATAGAAATCACATGCGATTGAGAGTCTCTGGGTTTAGAACAAGCTACTAACAATTCACAAACTGATCTGGTAATCAGTTCTCCAAGAGAGTTCTCACATCCTAGTGCACCATGGACTCAAGACACTTCTAGTGGCAACACTGCCATATCAACGTTCTGTACCCTCCATTGTGTGTGGTGAGAAAAGGGCCCCACTCAACTTTCTCATGGCAAAAGCTGTAGATGATATTAACACCAGCAGGGCTTTGGCCATCTTAACTGTGAGGGAGGAAGGGCAGAGTATGTGAGCATTGGTACTCGTCATATGGCTCAGGAAACACTGAGGGGCTACCTCTTCTAATCGATAGTAGAAATATGTGGATATCTATGTAAATAACACATTTTCTCCATGTAGATTATGCTCACATTCTTAGGGGACAGAACTACATCTCCTAGATGACAGAACTACTGGGAGGTTAGTGATTACTGTTGGGGGGAAGGGGAAGAGAGAGAGAGAGAGAGAGAGAGAGAGAGAGAGAGAGAGAGAGAGAGAGAGAGAATTAGTTGCCTTTGGGGTTAAATTCGCACATAGGTTGTCCAGTCCCAAGTGACCATCCCTGGACACATGTACGTAAGAGTTAGACCAGACCGACTCGGTAAGTTATACATATGTGTGTAAATATGTAAAAATACACACATACACGAAGCAATAACGATTTAAGAGATCATAAATTGGGGGAGGAGTTGGAGGGGCCAAGGGGTGAGAGTTCGAGTAGATTCAGTGCTCATGTTTGAAATTTGAAAAGAAAAATTAAAGACCTGTGCTAAGACTTAGTAATGGGACTGTTGTAACACAAGCATACCAAAACTAGAATCTCTAGGATCCCAGGTAAGAGCTCAAATCGATAATATTAAGAGTTGGCATCTGGGGGTTGGGGATTTAGCTCAGTGGTAGAGTGCTTGCCTAGGAAGCGCAAGGCCCTGGGTTCGGTCCCCAGCTCCGAAAAAAAAGAACCAAAAAAAAAAAAAAAAGAGTTGGAATCTGAGGGTTCTTTCCTTCCTTCGTCTCCCTACCATTTGTTCATCCTAAAACGAAGAGTCCAACTGCATCTGTTTGCACCCCCACGAGTCTGTTGGCTAGACCATGCCAGAGCTTTAACAATCTGCTCTCAAGTCGTGCTGCACCCACCAGAAAGAAAAGAAAAACTCAACCTCAAGAAAGAAAAAAAAAAGAAAGAAAGAAACAGCAACACAGTTGTTCCCCAATAAAACTTTATTTACACAGACACAGGGCCACACTATGGCACCTCTATACTTTATGAGAATACAGCACTAACTCCATCTGGACTCTGCATCTCTTGTTTGCATGGGAGCATAAAACCCTTGGAGGAACAGATACCCATCCCTGTAATTTTTATTCCCTACAAGTCATTTCCCACCCTGGCCTACATCTTCTTTATAATGGCTACTGAAGTTCAGTCTACTTAGAAAGTCATGGAGTTCATGAACTCTGACATTTATGGGGCAGGAAATGTGCCTGCACCTTGGAAGGGACACCAGAAAGGGCCTTAGTCAGCAGACGGATCTATCAGGTAAAGAAGGATTCTAGTATGGAGAGGCCAGAGTATGCTACCAAGCATGTCAGAAGGCACAGAACAGAGAGTCCCAGAGCCAAGAGCTTCAAACAATTGCCTTGAATATTTAGTATAATATAACACAGTAGTTGTCACCTTTGCACCACAGAGGGAAACTTGCAGTGTTTAGAAGTAATTTTAGTTGCCACAACAGATATTGCCAAAATCTAATGGACAGAGTCTATGAGTATCTGTAACATCCTATAAGGAACAAGTCAACCCTTCCACAGCAAGGAGTCCCACCCAAAAGTGTTAAGAAAGTTGGGATTTGGAGAGCTTAAACTATTACCCAAGTCAGCTAGATCCTGTTACGCATTCACTCACTCATCATTAATCAATGATTATCGAATGTATATTGAGTTCCAGGCAGCAAATGAGGCCCAGAGGGTGTAATAGCTAACATAAACACATTCCTGTTTGAATGGACTTTATGGTCTAGTTGGAAAGGCAGACATTAAGCGAGCAATCAAACAAATGAGCATTTCATTACAAAGATAAACGAAAGGATGGAACAGTCTTGGGAGTCTGCAAAAACCTTCTGGGAAGGAGGTGGAAGGTTAGGGAAGACTTTGCCAACAGAGAAACAAGAATTCTGAAAAGCTTCTAGGGCAACTAACTGGGAGGGAAGAGAGATCTAGGCAAGGACATGAGAGGTGCACACCGTGTTGGGTCAGGATGTGAGATGTGTGCATAGGAAGTACGAGCACTGGGGTGCACGATACAGCAGGTCTCAGGTGCTGGGGTGCATGACACAGCAGGTGGCAGGTGCTGGGGTGCATGACACAGCAGGTCTCAGGTGCTGGGGTGCATGACACAGCAGGTGGCAGGTGCTGGGGTGCATGACACAGCAGGTGGCGGGTGCTGGGGTGCATGACACAGCAGGTGGCAGGTGCTGGGGTGCATGACACAGCAGGTCTCAGGTGCTGGGGTGCATGACACAGCAGGTGACAGGTGCTGGGGTGCATGACACAGCAGGTGGCAGGTGCTGGGATGCATGACACAGCAGGTGGCAGGTGCTGGGGTGCATGACACAGCAGGTGACAGGTGCTGGGGTACATGACACAGCAGGTGGCAGGTGCTGGGGTGCATGACACAGCAGGTGGCAGGTGCTGGGGTACATGACACAGCAGGTGACAGGTGCTGAGGTGCATGACACAGCAGGTGGCAGGTGCTGGGATGCATGACACAGCAGGTGGCAGGTGCTCGGGTGCATGACACAGCAGGTGACAGGTGCTGGGGTACATGACACAGCAGGTGGCAGGTGCTGGGGTGCATGACACAGCAGGTGACAGGTGCTGGGGTACATGACACAGCAGGTGACAGGTGCTGAGGTGCATGATACAGCAAGGACCTGATTCCTTAGCTCTGTGTGGAACAGGTTTGGTCTTTGTCTTATGGACATGGAGAATCCAACAGAGCTGAAGCAAGGAATGAATAATCCACTTTTGTACTTTGGACAAATTATCTAGGCTGCATGGTGGAGAATGGTGTGGGAGGAGGGTGATGTGAATGAAGGAGCACCATTAGCAGGATCTCCATAAGCTGGAGTATCATTAGCACTATCAGCAGGAGCACCATCAGCAGGAGCACCATCAGCAGGAGCACCATCAGCAGGAGCACCGTCAGCTGGAGCACCGTCAGCTGGAGCACCGTCAGCAGGAGCACCGTCAGCAGGAGCACCGTCAGCAGGAGCACCGTCAGCTGGAGCACCGTCAGCTGGAGCACCGTCAGCTGGAGCACCGTCAGCAGGAGCACCGTCAGCAGGAGCACCGTCAGCAGGAGCACCGTCAGCAGGAGCACCGTCAGCAGGAGCACCGTCAGCTGGAGCACCATCAGCTGGAGCACCATCAGCAGGCTGTTACAGTCCTGCAAGTAAAGAATGATGGGAGCTCAGGGCTGGGTGATGGGAGGGGAGACAGAGAAAAGTAGATATGGCTAAGAGCTGACTGAGATGTAGGGTGTAACAAAGATGTCTTCTAATGTCACTGGCCTTTTTAACTAGAGAAATTGTTGTGGGCTATAGAGAACACTGAAGGGCCAGATTTGGAAGAAAAAGAACAGGAAGAGAATATACCCTGTAGCAGAACTAGAATATGAATTGAAGTAATGGCTGAGGTAGCCAAGAGGAGACAAGAAAGTTGCTGCATGAATATCTGTAATCCAGAGACACAGAGCTAAATAATCATTCACAGAGTAATCTGTAATCAGAGGGTAGAGACATGATTCAGTGTGGGGATCTAAGTCCAAATTCTCAGCACTGGTGTTGAAAGATGGTTAAGGCTATGTGCATATCTTGTAGGGACAGAGACATGAGAATCATTGGAGCTGCCAGCCTAAGTCTAGGTTTAGCAAAAGACCCTGTCTGAAGGGAATAAAATAGAGAATGAGCATCCTTCTCTGGTCTCTGTGTATACATGCATACACTTCCAAATACACGTATACATATAACACATACATAAGTCCTGCATACATCCAACACATACGGAGGGAAAGAGAGGGATCTCCTGTACATAGACAACAGAACCACATCTGAAAGTTACTTGACTGGACTCTGTTCTGGTTTCCTTTCTGTACTGGAAACAAAATCACCATAGGTTAAGAAAGGATTTATTTGACTTCAATTCCAGGTCACAGTCCAACATTGAGAAAAGTTGTGGTGGTTTGACTATGCTTGGCCCAGGAAGTGGCACCATTAGGAGGTGTGGTCTTGTTGGAGTGGGTGTGGCCTCATTGGAGAAAGGGTGTTATGTCAGAGTGGGTTTTGAGATCCTCCTCTTAACTACATGGGAGTCAGTCTGCTTCTGTCTGCCTTTGGATGAAGATGTAGAACTCTCAGCTCCTCCAGTCCCACATCTGCCTGGATGCTGCTGAGCTCCCTCCTGGATGATAATGGACTGAACCTCTGAACCTGTAAGTCAGCCCCAATTAAATGTTGTTCTTTATAAGAGTTGCCTTAGTCATAGTGTTTAATACTTTTATGACTCTTGTGTTTTATGACTCTTCTAGTGAAAGATCAGTTTATTACTTTTCGCTATAATAGCACCTTCATTTTCTTACAGGAATTATGATGGCCTAATAATATGAGTTTCTGACAATTCTTTGCTCTGAAATAGTGTAATTTTTCTATTATCTTGTCCTTAAGTACTTGATACAATATTGCTGTAGTTGTGAGGAAGGACAGGTAAAGGGAGATTTTAAGTAATGGTATCAATTTCTTTAAATATAAATACAAGACTATGTACATTTTTATTTATGCTTCTGTTAATATTTAGCAATGTCTTTCTACTAATCTGTGATTTGTATTTGAGTTCTCAATTTCATATAAAAAGAATAAAAGAGTTGAAAACAGAGCGGTTGAGTGGTTACCTTCCCCTCTTTCATGCTGTGCCCTTAACAGACATCACTAATCAATTATTTTTTTCCTATCTGAATCCTTCTCAGCCTAACTCTGCTGCTTTGAAAGGCAACACTGCTAAAGCTGAGCTGTGGTTATTAATATGTCCCAGGTTGTGTAGGAGAAATCAGATCAAGTATAAGAATGTGGTTTTTCCAAAACTGTGCTCTCAATCTGCTGCATCCAAATCTAACCCATTTCCAAAAGCTGGAGGGTGTGTCTTGGACTCTTTCTAGAAGTGACTCAGACATGTATCCTAAATGCTCACATGCTACAGTGTTTAGCACAACCTGGTGACAAAATCGAAGAGCTGTTATGGGTAAATTGGCTGAATCTTAGATCTTAGCTGTACAAAGATTTACAAAAACAAAACAAAAAATTCATGGAAAGAAGAAGGAAGGAAGGAAGGAAGGAAGGAAGGAAGGAAGGAAGGAAGGAAGGAAACAAAGCCTCTATATTTGGCTCTTTTGGGCTGCCTGGAAAGCTCCCAGCACTCCCTCTAAGAGCCCCCAGCTCAGTGTACAAAATCACCCTGTCCAGGCAGATTATCCTTCCCTGAGTCTCTGCCAGGACCCTGGGAAATGAAACCCCAGGGGCCTTTCTGTCTGTCGTGACCTACTTAGATGTGACATGCCTGATAAGGTCTGGAGTGGCACTAATGGGTATGGACAAGAAGGTAGGCTTAGAATGGCCCAAGGGAGATGAGCTCATGGAACTGGCCTAGCACATTCCTGGGGGAAAGGTCTGTCCAGGGGAAAGGCATGTATTAAACCTGACCTCAGTGCCCTGCTTAGAACATCCCAATGGCACTCTTGTGTGTTCATTAAATAGTCAAGACTTCTTAATGTAGCCTTCAAGGTATGTCTACTCCACACCCCTCCCTTTGCCCCTTCCTAATCTCTGCCCTCTTGGAGAGAAACTGGATTATTTTTAGTTTCAAACTGGCGAGAGGTTCTGCCTTTGCTCTGGGCCTTTGCCTGGATGATTCCCTTTGACATTATCCCTTGTCCTTGTCTTGCAACATCCTGAGGGTTGCCCAGTTCAGCCGTCACTCAGATGGCATCACTTCCAAAGCACGACACTGGACCTGCCTCTTTGCTCCTACAGTGCACAGTCATTCACCACAAGGACACACTTGTGTGTTGTCTGGAAATGATCTGCCCATTGTTCACCAGCACCTTCCATCAGACTGAGCTGCTCGCCCTCCTCCTGACTCCACCTCAGTCCCAGGAACCACCCATGACTCAATGGCATCCTTTTAATGTTCATAAACACGTCCAGGTTCACCATGTGCAATCCAAGGCTCCCAGGCATCCCATTCTGCTCCACTCATTTAGCTGCTCAGCCCGCTCGACACCATCTCTCTAACATTATCCACTGTGAACTGAAGTGCTTCCAGAATCTTGCCGCTAACCAATGCCTTGATGTTGCTAGTCTAATCCAAGCCCGCATCATCCTGCACCCAGGTGGCTGCGATAGACCTCTAACCTGCCTCTCTGGTCTTCCCTGGATGCTCTAAGCCAGTGGTTGTGACCTCTTTGGGGTTGAGCAACCCTTTCGCATATCAGATATCCTACATATCAAATATTTTGCTTACAATTCATGGCTATAGCAAAATCATAGTTATGAAGTAGCAACAAAAATGGTTTATGGTTGGGGGGTTCACTATAGCCTGAGGAACTGTACTAGACGGTTGCAGCATTCGGAAAGTTGAGAACCAGTAAGACCTAAAAGAATCACCTAACAGAGATGAGGTATCTTAACTCATAATTTGAATGCAAGTCCCCTTTGTGGCCAACATAGCCTTCTACACTTCAATCTAGATGCCTCCAGCTCAGATCTCTCGCACTCTGTTCTGGCCATACACAGATTCCTGATGTTTCTAGACTGCGCCAAGCACAGTTCTGCCTTTCAACCTTTGTACCCACCTGCTTCCATACTGATGAATCAGGACTCTTCAAGGCGTCGCTGGAGTCTGTGGCCCCTTGCTCTCCATCTCACCTTTTCTTACACAAGGTTGACTTCCAGTTTCCCCACACCATTGATTTCAGGTCTCTGCTCAAACTCTCACACGATGAGTAACTGCTTCAATCATCACTCTATGAGTAACACAACCCTTAGCCCCCTCCTAGTCTTTCCCTATGTCGATATTTTTTATGACAATATTGTCTCCTCACCTCCACACTTACATTTGTTGTTAAAGATTTAGCTCCCCAATTAGCAGGCAAGAAGGTCATGCTTTCCCACTGCAAGTCTAAAGAACAGAAGCATCAGATCATGTTTTTTCATTGAAAAATCAAGTCAGCCGTGTGACCATCTGATGAATCTTAGAACCCCCTTCTTTAAAAACAAAACCAAGCTTGAGCTGCAACCAAAGAATGAGAGATGAATTCCAGTTGAGATCAGGGCAGCCCCAGGGGTTGTTTAGACAAATACCAGGGGCCAGGGATTTGTTTCTCTACAAGGAGGAAAGCTGCTTGCCAAGTCTTACACAAAGCAGGGTTTCCAAAGAGAAACAGAACTTTTCTCAGCAGCCCAAATGAGTGCTCAACAAATGTAGCATCTGCTTAGATTCCATGCGGGCTCCCCCAAAACAGACCATTAGCTCTAATGACAAAGCAAGCTCATGTGGTTTAGTAGGAAGGAGGCTCTTGGAAGCCTGGTGTAGCCCCTATAAGAGAGGGAGATGGAGGAAGTCAGAGAAAGGGACCCCATAAGTCACTTGCTGTCATACGCAGATACACAAAATCCTGCTGAGGGCCAGTGGAGTTGAGACAGAACATTTCAGAATTGTCAGGCCTAGGAGGGTGTCTTCTGCTGTTTCAGTAGCTTTAGACTTCCAGTCCTGAGGGCCTTGGAAGTCTCTGTCATGTGAGGAACACCACTGGGATGTCCTCCTAGTCCCAGCTGAATCTTTCCCACATGATGGTTCATTTTAATTGCCAACTTGCCACAACTGGGGATTCCCCCCAAGAAGAGAACCTGAATGAGGGAATTGTCCAGATCAGACTTTTGGGGGAATGTCTATGGAAGACTGTCTTGATTGTTGATTGACGTAAGGAAGACTCATTGTCATCGGCGGCACCATTCCCTAGGCAGGAAGTCCTGAACAGTATAGGACAAGAGAAAGCTAGCTGAGAGCGAGTAGGTAGCATGGATACATTTGTTTCTGCCAAGTAGGCATCATGGATACATTTGTTTCTCCATGCTCTTGACTGCAGATGTCATGTAACATGCTTGGTTTCTGTCTTGATGTCCTCCCAATTATAAACTGTAACCTGCAACTACAATCTGAAATAAACGCCTTTCCTCCCCTGTGTTGCTTTTTATCATCAGGGCAGTAGACAGAAAACTGGAACATTTCTACCCCCTTGATGTTCTGGTCACTTCCTATCCTTGTAATGTTCTTTTATTTACTTTGAGACTGACTTCCTATTATTAATTTTTCTCCACTAAAATGACCAGGAGGTGAAGTTCTCACAATCTACAACATTGCCAGGAGACTTAGTCTTTCAATCAACACTATTGTCAGAAGGCCAATATAGTGGGACATGTGTTTATCCTCCACCTCTCATTGCCCACTGTGTGAGATGTCTCTGGGGACAATCACTTGCTTTGTGCTGCCAGGCTGTCCTTCTGTGCACTTGTTAAGGTTCTTATAGAGCTGGAGAAAGTTCTGTGATAGGGGAGAGGCAAGACTCAGAAGTATCCCCATTCTCAAAGATGTCTGCAGAGAAAGCAAGAGTCAAGTGAGACAGAGGGAAATTCTACCACTGTAAGGGGAAAGATGACTGTCAAAACTGTAACCTTAAGTATTCATGTGTCATCATATAAGAGCGGGATCCAGTTTGTGAAGGCTGGAGAGAGTGGTAACTGTAAAACATGGAGCCCATCACCAGGAAGAGTTGGATGGGCCTCTGTGCCCCAACTCTGAGTTCATGGCCATGGACCAGATCAGTGAGAAGGACACACAAAAGGAAGATTCTCCCAGTGTCTAACATAATGGCACTCCCATGAGGTAGGTGCTGTACAAACAGGGAGTGAGAACTGGAGAATAATTTGGTGGGTAGTCTTGCTGGTAGAGCACAGGCACTAGAGAGAGATTTTTTTTTGGTCCTACTAAGATGCCAGAGTATCTACCAACCATCACAGTCCCATCTCAGACTTCTACCATGTCTTGTTTTCAAAGGTTCAAAACACTTGGCAGACACTTATTCTTCAGGGTGTACATGCACACACTTATACCCACCAGAGGAATTATAGTGTCTAGACACTTCCACCCCAAGTCTGGCATGACATAATATAAACTCTGAGCATGTATTAAGTACTTCTGTATTCTTGCCTCAGTCATCTGAGGACCAAGTTATGCAGCTGTGATTGAAAGAGAGATGAATCCCCTTAAGTTTCTCAGACAGGAAGAACTCTTAGGCTGTCATCATGGTTCCTCAGGCTTCATCCAGAAACCATCTTCTCTCTGGCCTCAGTCCTATAGATGTCTAGGGATACCTGCAAAGATTAACCAGGACCAGGATTGTCTCCATCTCTCATGACATATTTCTGCAACAGTATTCTTCCTTAGCATTCTTCCTGAAGTCCTGGACAGATGTCTGCTCCCCATTTACTTCTGATACAATGTTTTAATAAGTTGACCAATCCCATATGACTAAAAACTGCAAACACATTCAGTAAATATTTGTTCAAGAAATTAGTCAGTATCTTTACAAAATTGGCAAAGGAACAGCGCCTACCCAGGAGAAATAGATACTTAGAGGCTTAGAAAAATTACATTAGTAGATGCCAGGAAATCTCTGTGATTATTAAATATTTGATTTTTATTTCTGTGACCGGGTGTATACCTGTCTGTGTATCTACCGTGTGTGTGTGTGTGTGTGTGTGTGTGTGTGTGTGTGTGTGTGTGTGTGTGTTACTGGTAGAGGCTGGAAGCAGGGATCAGATCCCATGGAGCTAGAGTTACAGGTGAATATCACTACTAATGTTATGTCTAGTCTGCCATAGGACAGTAAATGGAATTAGTTTCTAATATACACTCCCTTCTCTGTGTTTTCTGGGAGGCCAGCCCTTCCTTCAACGTGGGCAGCAGTTTTTCTTAGCTGGTCTAGCAATGACCAGAGGGACTCATGGAGCTTCAGCCTTGATAGTTCTGAAAGATTTGCTATTAAAACAAAAATGCCTAGAAGGTATTGTTGTGGTTAGAGAAAATGATGTTAGGGTTTAAATACGAAGTGTCCCACACAGGTCCATGTGGTCTGCTGAGGACTGAGTCCCCCAGTTGCTGGTTTAGGGAGTGTGGGAAAAGTTCAGGAAGTGGAATCTAATGAGAGGAAATAGATCACTGAGGAGGGAAAGGCCGAGATTGTGTCGAAGGAGCTATTTATTCTCTCACACACAGACCCAACCCGGCAGTGCGATTCGGTGATGCTCCACTCTGTCCGCCATAGCAACAGAGCAAGCCAGACCACGGACTGAAGTCACAGCCCAAATAAATCTTTCCTCCCTTTAAGTAGTTTTCTCAGATATTAGTCACAGCAAGGGAAAACACAAGTACCTAGGATGATAATAAGCCCGTGCCTGGCTGAGAAATAAATTCTCTTTTTTTTTCCTTGTGACAAAGACGCTGGCGTACTGATGAGCCATTGAAAACAATTATCCTACCTGGCTCAAGCTGTAACTTACCAGAAGTTGCTGCCTCAGCCAATATTACTTAAAGAGGGTGGTTTGCGTTTTGTATTGTTTTCGGCCTCTTGGAGTATACTTTTTAAAAGGGACCGGGAGCCCCTGTTGGAAAAAAATCGATCCCATATTTCCATTTTAATGTAAACATTTAGCGTCCACTGCTTTTCTCAGTATCGCATTAACACTTGAATGCAAACATCACGCCAGAAAAGGTACTTCAAAGCCTTCCTTTTATTTCTTTTTCTCGGGCAGAGAAGGCAAATGGAACAAAATTGTTTCCCAAGTCGATAGTTGACTAAACGGTAATCATGAGGGGGAGAGGTGAAGGGTGTGGGGGACGCTGTGGGTGGGTAAATACAAGCCGGTTGGAAAGCAGTCTCCCCCCACAGGAAGCTGCTGAGGACCGTCTTCGAATTCTCAAAGGATCTCTTAAGTTCAATTTTGCAAATATTGCATTCTCCTAAAACCCTGTGGTAATGATAATTAAGACAGGAGGTGGGTTTTTAAGATGGTCAACGGGGCTGTAAATGACTAAGCTTCCCTTTTCGTGTCCCGAGATGACCATCTGAGGTTATCAAGTAAATGTCTTTGGGCTGGCGTCCACAAGATTTTAAAGCAAAAATGTAGTTCGAAGTACAAAGCTAGGTCTCTGCCGGCTACCGGCTACCTCCTGGGAGTTGGTTTCCTACTTCCCAGACTGGAGATGGCGATCAGCCCTTCATCCTAAAATTCATCCCAGCTCTCTGTGCCGCACCTCGTCTGCCCTGCGTGCCAGGTGCAATTGAAGCAATTTAGACCGATCACCAAGTGCTCCATTTCAGGCTGAAATCATGCCAAAGTCTCCCGCACAAAGCCACATTCCACACCTCCTAGCCCCACATTCCATTTTGCTTGCGTTTGTCTGCCTTTATTACCCAGAATCCCAAAAGCATTTGGCCGCGTTCAATAGCAGCCAGGACAGAAAAGCCTGAATAACGACGAGGAGGACAGCTAGAGGTAACAGCTGAGCTCTGAAAATAGATGTGGCCTGGTGAGCTCAGGAGAAGTAGGCTCAGCGTCCAGAAAGGCAGGCTCACCCGTGGAGGCACTGGGAGTTCAGAGGACGCAGGCCATCAAACGCCAGCCAGTCCCTAGTACCAAAACCAGCAACCTCGAGGGGATTTTAATGACGTCTTTTGCCTTGAATGAAAGCAAGTTCGAAGATGGTGGTACATGTGACGTGAATGGTTTGTATGTATACTCACACACGCCTACGCCTGAAATATTACTGGTAGTTTCCCACGACTGTTACAATGTAGAAAAAGACACAGGGTGCACACATGCACCTATGTGTGCTACATGGCACATGTGTGTAAGGAGGTCAGAGGACAGCCTTCCGAAGCTAGTTCTTTACCTGTACCACGTGGGTTCTGGGATGAAACCCAGGCCATCAGCCTCACTAGCTGGCTCTTTTGCCCTCTGAACCACCTTGCCAGTCCTGTAAGTTTTTAAAGACTTATTTTTAATTATGGGTAGGTATGTATGTGAAAATTACTTCAGGTGCATCAGACACCCTGGAGCTAGAGTTACAATTGGGAGATGCCTGATGGGTGGTAGGTGCTGGGAACTGAACTTAGATCCTCTGGAAAAGCAGCAAATGCTCTTCACCACTGAGCCGTGTGTGTGTGTGTGTGTGTGTGTGTGTGTGTGTGTGTGTGTGTATGTTTGTGTATATGTATATATATGTATATATAAATATTAAATATATTTAAAGGATAACATAGTTACATGCATTAATTGTGTGGAATGTTCTTTTGTATGTGCAGTGCATATGTACCGAAAGAATGCTTATCAAGAAAGGGTTCCTAGCAAACAGAAGCAAATACAAACTCCAGCGGTCACTCCAGCCTTTGTAAGGTAGACCACCATGTGCCAGGCACAGTTCTGGGCACTCAGAATGCCTTTGGAAATGACAGAGAAAGACTCTCTCCCTCTAATTTTTTTCTCCATTCTAATAAAGAAGCACATGTCTACACAGGAAGTCTGAAGCAGTTGGAAGTGAAAAGAACTTCTCGGGGGCTGGAGAGATGGCTCAGTGGTTAAGAGTACTGACTGCTCTTCCAGAGGTCCTGAGTTCAATTCCCAGCAACCACATGGTGGCTCGCAACCATCTGTAATGGGATCTGGCGCCCTCTTCTGGTGGGTCTGAAGACAGCGATAGTGTACTCACATGCATAAAAATAAATAGATAAATAAATAAATAAATAAATAAATAAATAAATAAATCTTTTTTTAAAAAAGTGCATATGTAGGAAGTCAGTTCCCAGGGTGGTAGGATTGATGCTCCTATGATGAAGGCTGATGGATGTGTTCCCCATTCCCCCTAGACACAGCAGCTCTTTCTTCCTCCCTGTTTCCCCTTGTCTCTTGTTCTGTGGTGTGCTGCATTCAATTAGGGCCGTTTGGGTGAATGAGTGTAAGGGTCGCTTACTGAATCAAGGACAGCACAAGTGGCCACAGCACTAAGAAATATGGTCCCCTCCCCACAGCAACCACTAGAACAACCATTGGTGACACTTTAGTGTCTCAGAAGAAGGGGCAGGGGTCTCATGAGCCCTTCCTCCATTCATGATGGATTTTTTAAATAGCCCTAGTCTTTAATGTGTTCCCTCCCCACTTGCAAAGTGTACCCAGAATGGAGGGACAATCTCCCCATGCTCGTTGTGACCCTCTTCATATCCTCCCTGTGAACCTCACCTCTCTCTCTACACAGCAACTGGGGGAAGGGGGCGCCTTCTTCAATGAGAACACCAAACCCAAGGCTTCCGTCATTGCCAGAAGAAAGTCTAGCTATTTGCCTGAGCCTATGGTGTCCTATTTGTGTCCTGTTTGGTCTGGGTTATGTCAGCCTCTCTTGTTGTCCTTTCTAATGACCACTAACACTGGCTTTCTGCCTCTTCTTCAAAACTACCAAGTGAACTTCGGCTCTGGAACCTTTGTATACACACACACACACACACACACACACACACACACACACACACACACAATGACTAACAGCAAATGCCTGAAACTTGCTGTAATGTTTCAAGTTTATTTTTAAGGTGGAATACCTCACGAATCATCCCCTCAGGCTTAAGATCAAGGGCCACACCCAGAACCCTCACCCAGTCCTGGCACACAGCAGGTGATCTGTAGTCCAGAGACAGAACCTCATCTAGCTGGGTTGATGCTGGCTATATCACACAGGAGGGCCAGGTTATGGCGATACAACCAGAAGACAATATGCTGCCCATTCTTCATACAGTCAACCTGGAAACCTTGAAAATAAGAATGCACTCCCGATACCATCACCTAAACAAAATAACAAACACGTTTGTTAGCTCCGTTGTTTCCTAGTGGCCTGTTTTGGTTATTGTCATTAAGTTTGCGTGTTGATTACATTTTATGTGAGATCCATACACTTCACAGCCGGCATTGTTGACAACAGGCCGGGTATCGCTCAGCAGAACTCTATAATGCATTCCTGCGTGATTTGAAACTTGTTCCTTTGGACCAACTCTTTCCCAGTTGGCCTCATCTCCAGCCCTGACAACCGCCATCCTACTATTTGATGAGATTAACTATTTTAGATTCCGCATATTAATGAGTTCACATACAAATGACATCGTTATAATAATGGCTCCCAGGCGTGGGACACTTCCTTTGCGCCAGTGCTTGGGCTAAGTGATTTATAGTCACTGAGTGACTTGGTCCTCAGGATGCTGAGGTAAAGTCTGGTTTATTTAATCTCCTGATGAGGATCCTGGGACCTTGCGACCGTCACTTGATTGCGAAGATGGGCAGCTGGCCTGCCTCTATAACCCCTCCACTTCTAAGCCTTTAAACACCATTATCTGCTCTTTTCCAATGAGCTCCTGATTGGGGAGATGTGCATGCCGCCGAGATTTAAGGCAGGAGTTGAGAATAAAAACTGTAGCTTCCAAGGAGGCTGAATAGTTGGGGGTCTCTGGCCAACATACTTCTTCCTGGGGAACTTTGAAACGTTAGATTCTTATCAGAAAGCTGCCTATTTGGATTGGACCCAGAGCAAGGCACATCTCTCTGTGGGGCTGGTTTCATAGCACCTACCCTTCTGGATCCGCATTCGCTTACCAGCAGGAGGCTTAGGGACCTGCCACCTGCCCAGTCCATTCTACCCCTCAAACAGTATTGGGCAGATCAGGCTGTTGTCTCCTTTCTGTCTCTTTGACTTCACACTCCCTGCTGCTAACCCTGCATTTTAATCTCGAGATTAAATGAGATATGTTTATTCATCCAATCAGACTCCAATCAGGTCTGCAGACCCAGTGGCTTTTGTTTTCCTTGTGAAGAGATACCCCGCCCAGAGTCAGACCTGCGAAGAGGAAGTTTACCGTATGGCTGATGGTATGAAGGACAAAGTCTGGCAATTTCAGGCCTGAATCTGGGTTCTCCCTCAGTGTCCGTGGTGCATGGATGAATGACTTCCCTGTGTAAACCCCTGGTTTTAGTTTAGAGACTCGGAGAGTGACAATTTCAACCTCATGGTGCATAATCAATATGTACAATTTCAACCTCATGGTGCGTAATCAATATGTAGTAAAATTCTTGCTACCTCGCAAGCTTCTCCCTGGGCCACAGTCTGAGGAAACGTCACATTCTCTTGTTTCTTCCTTCCTGGGAGAAACCTCATTCTTCCCAAAGGAGGGTGGGAAGCAAATTCAATCTGATGTGTGTTTCCTGCTCACCACACTAGACCAGAGACAGCCCCTGCAGAATCACCCAGCACTCACCTCTTCTTGTCCCTCCCATGCTGATCTCAATTTTGAAGAATTCCTACCAAGTCATCCTGTCTGCTGTACCACCATGAATCCTAGAGGGGATGCGAGGGCAGCTGCGATATTCTGTTCAAGGGTTCAGGGTCTTGGATACATGGTTGAGATAGTTTATCTTGGAATCACTGGGCAGGTGCTCTGATCTTGCTGGATACTTATTCCCTTACAAGTTAGATTCTGTTACTCCCTCGTTTGTTCCAGGCACCCTGATGCCTTCTCTCACAGTACCTCCTACTTGAAGCAAATCAGTTGGGTGAGAGACGGACAGGGGGGTAAAGGCTGCACAATTGTCTACCACACCCCATTCTAGAAACCAGAGACCAAGCTTGATCTTTTGGGCCTATTTAGATGTCTTGCTAATTAATGACTGCAAAAGCAGTTTGGACTTTGCGAGCCTTTTAGAATGTGCCTCATTTAGAAGTAATGGGCTCAAGATTGCCTCTGGCACCCTCAGGACAATTAAAAATCCAGTAGGCAGTGCAATCGCCTCTACGTGGTTTTCCTATGACGGTGGCTTTTATTGTGGTTGCAAATAGCTGTGTTGGTAACGGTACCTTGGACATGGATGCCTGACTAAGGATGGGCTCACTGCTTTAGAACAGCCTCTGCGTGGTGATGCGTTGGTTCTTTGACCGGCAGGATCTCGGTTCCTTCTGCACGACGTCATATAGAACGCGGAAAAATACAGGAGGGCTGGTGGGAACTGCGAGCGTATGGAGCCACCCCCAGTATGGAACTACAACACTCGCAGCTACACAATAGTCTTCAGTAGCATTATCTAATTTGCCTTGGGAGCGGGTGTGAGCTGGGAAAGATTTGGTATTCTGGAAACCAAGTGAGCAGGAGAAAAAGATGGTGTGATGGTTTGTATATGCTCGGCCCAGGGAGTGGCACTATTAGAAGGTGTGGTCTTGGAGGAGGTGTGGCCCTGTTGGAGGAGGTGTGGCCCTGTTGGAGGAGGTGTGGCCCTGTTGGAGGAGGTGTGGCCCTGTTGGAGGAGGTGTGGCCCTGTTGGAGGAGGTGTGGCCCTGTTGGAGGAGGTGTGGCCCTGTTGGAGGAGGTGTGGCCCTGTTGGAGGAGGTGTGGCCCTGTTGGAGGAGGTGTGGCCCTGTTGGAGGAGGTGTGGCCCTGTTGGAGGAGGTGTGGCCCTGTTGGAGGAGGTGTGGCCCTGTTGGAGGAGGTGTGGCCCTGTTGGAGGAGGTGTGGCCCTGTTGGAGGAGGTGTGGCCCTGTTGGAGGAGGTGTGGCCTTGGCGCTTTAATAGGCCTCTCTGTGTTTTCTGTTTCCTCTTTTACCAAGACCCATCGACATGGGCAGTATTTGCGCCAAGACTGTGAAGAAGACCGCCCAGGTTGTCATTGAGAAGTACTACACGTGCCTGGGTAATGACTTCCACACCAACAAGTGTGTGTGCAAGGAGATTGCCACCATCTCCAGCAAAAAAAACTTCAGAACAGGATTGCCAGCTATGTCATATATCTGATGAAGAGAATTGAGAGGTCCTGTGAGAGGTATCTCTATCAAGGTGCAGGAAGAAGAGAGAAAGAGTAGAGATAATTATGTTCCTGAGGTCTCACCCCTAGATCAGGAGATCATTGAGGTAGAGCCTGACACCAAGGAAAAGCTGAAGCTTCTGGACTTTGGCAGTCTCTCTAACCTCCAGGTCACTCAGCTTACGGTTGGGATGAATTTCAGAACACCACGTGGAGCTGTTTAATCTGTTAGGCCATATTTTCAATAAATCTGAAAACAAACAAAAAAAGAAGGTGTGGCCTTGTTGGAGTGGGCGTGGCCCTATTAGAGTAGGTGTGTCACTGTGGGCGTGGGTTTTAGCACTCTCATCCTGGCTGCCTGGAAATCACTATTCTGCTAGCAGCCTTCAGATGAAAATGTAGAACTCTCAACTCCTCCTGCACCATGCTGGCCTAGATGCTGCCATGTTCCTGCCTTGATGATAATGGACTGAACCTCTGAACCTGTAAGCCAGCCCCAATTAAATGTTGTCCTTATAAGAGTTGCCCTGGTCATGGTGTCTAGTCACAGCAGTAAAATCCTAACTAAGACAGATGGCAACATATAAATGGGATAGGAGAGAATACCCATCGAATGCTGTAAGTACTCCAGGAACTATGTAGCAAATAATTAAGGTATCAGCTTAAATGAAGATTAAAGCAGAAAACCAGGAGCTGGAGAGATGGCTCAGTAGTGAAGAGCAATAGCTACTCTTCAGAGGACTTGCATTCAGTTCGCAGCACCTGCATAAGTGGCTCACAACCGTCTGTAACTCTAGTTCTAGGGCATCTGGTGCCCTCTTCTGGCCTCTGTGGGCACTGCAGATACATGGTGCATAAGCCAACGAAACACTCATACAGAGAAAATAAAATAAGTGTCATAAGACAAATAAACAAATCTTTAAAAATAATATCAAAGAGTTTGTAAAATCATCCTGAGGATCAAAGAATCATAATGAGGGTTTTATTTTCAGTAAGAAAAATCCAAGCACAGCACATTTCTCAGTTCACAGATACTCTTCTATCCAGCATGGTGATTTTGGCACCTCTCCTACTGAGCCCTCCTGGGCTGAATGTCCCCGTCCATCTTGAAAGCCCTGAGGGAGTGAACCAGTGACTTGACTTCTTTCATTGGATGCTGCCTTCGAGGGTCTCCAGTGGGCTTTTAATGACCACAATCTTGGCTGGACCTATTTGCTTTTTGTTTTTTATGGGCCAAGCATGGTGGCCTACACTGTTAATCCCAGTACTCAGGAGGCAGGTACAGGAAGATGTCTTTGAGTTTGGAGCCAGACTGGTCTATAAAGAGTTGTCTACGCAAGCCAGCCAGGGCTACTTGGTAAACTAATATAATGTGTTTATTATAAACAAGTAATGTATTTATTCTTCCATAGTTTTACACATACACAAACTAGATAGATAGGAAGATAGATATTCTTTGATCAAAATGCTCCCATTATCATCTCTTATCCTGTCCCTCACCAAATCCCTCCTCCTCCTTAATCCTCCTTCTCCTCCTCCCCTTCCTCTTCCTCTCCCTCCTCCTCCTTTGCCTCCTATTCCTCCTCCTATCCCTCCTCCTCTTCTTATCCCTCCTCCTCCCCTCCTCCTCCTCTTATTCCTCCTATTCCTCCTCCTCCTATTCCTCCTCCCCTTCCTCCTCCTCCTATCCCTCCTCTTCCTATCCCTCCTCTTCCTCCCCTTCCTCCTCCTCTTATTCCTCCTATTCCTCCTCCTCCTATTCCTCCTCCTATCCCTCCTCCTCCTCTTCCTATCCCTCCTCCTCCTCTTCTTCCTCCCCAGCTCCATTTCCACTTCAACTTTCATCTTTCATGTCTTTTTGGGGACCCATCATTCCTAGTGCTGCCTGCATGAGAATGAATTAAGGCACTCTGTCCAGAAATATGGCTTCAACTTCTCCTGCAACCTTTAAATGCCCATAGCTCCTCTGGGAGGGGTGGAGCCTTATAAGCCCTCCACACCCCATGAAGGAATACTGATAGAGCCAGCCCCATGCAAGTAGCCATTGCAGCTGTGAGTTCACAGGTGTGGCATCCACTCCACACCCAGAAGACAGAATGTAGCAGCCTTCCCTCCTATCTTCTAACGCCTTCATTGTTTCTGCCTCTTCTGAGCTCTTCTCTGAGCCCCGGGGAGGATATAGATGTCAGATTTAGAGCTGAGCACTCAACAGGCTTCTGGACTCTAACTAACACTTCCCTCTGTAGGCAAAAACCACCACTGAGAGCAGTGCTAATATTTTTAAAGTAGAGATGCTTGAGTTTGAACTTGAGGGGTGAAACTATAGCCCATTGGTAGATACTCTGTAAGTTTAAGGCCCTGTATATCCAGCCCAGCAACCCCCCCTTTCACAATAAATAAATAAATAGATAAATAAATAAATACCAAAGTAATAAAAACAGTACAGAGGGATTGCTCTTATTCCTGTTATAAAGCAGTGACTCTGAAACCATATCAATGCTAAAATGTATCTCCATGTAGGACAGAATGTATCCAGTCCACAGTCTAGATTACTTCCCATCCCAGACACAGCTTGTCTATCACATGGGATCACAACAGACCCTACCTCAGTGGCTATGGGTGAAAACAACAAACCAAGTTTGTAAGGACATCTCTCCTCCCCAAATTTATCTGGACACTGGCATCAAAGCCCTGCCACATGTGTGTTTTGGTGGAAATTTATAAGGTGACTCTGAAATATATATGGAAAATCAAGGTGCCAAGATTAGTATAAAGAAAACTGTCTTAGGGTTTTACTGCTGTGAACAAACACCATGACTAAGGCAACTCTTATAAGGATAACATTTACTTGGTGCTGGCTTACAGGTTCAGAGGTTCAGTCCATTATCATCAAGGCAGGAACATGGCAGCGTCCAGGCAGGCATGGTGCAGGAGGAGCTGAGAGTTCTACATCTTTATCTGAAGGCTGCTAGTGGAAAACTGGCTTCCAGGCAGCTAGGACTAAGGTCTTAAAGCCCACGCCCACAGTGACACACCCACTCCAACAAGGCCACACCTCCAAATAGTGCTACTCCCTGAGCCAAGCATATGAAAACCATCACAAAAACCAAGTCAATTGAGTATCATGCATCACAAGGTGCTACTGATGAAGCCAGGGAACTTTCTAGAACGTGCTCCAACCCAAGAAAGATAAATAGGCTTGTGTAACCTAATAGAAAGTTCAGAGGTGAGCCTACACATTTCAAAGACTCTTGGGTTTTTAAGACAGAGGTTCCCGTGAAGATCAATGGAGACGCCGTGGCTTTGAAAATAAAAGATACCGGTCGCCTGGCCATCCATACAGAAAAGCATTTCAGCCTTGGTCCTATCTCATCCCACAAAATCAATCTTGGGTGCATCAGAGTCCAACTGTGAAAGAAAGCACGATGAACTTTTGAGATGGTGACACACAGGTGAATGCTCTAATCCTGAACCAGGTGAAGATGTCTTTAGTGAGACGGAGAAACTGCTGCTTCAGAACATGGAAGAATCCATACATCCAACTGTGTGTCTAGGTCGCGTCCCTTCTAGTTTCTCTGTCTCAGAAACATCTTGGACATCAAAATGCTCAGGCAGGAGTCTTCCAAAGGAGAAAGAAATTTCCCTCCATGCTCTCCGAGAGAAGGATTGCATTGATATCCAGGCTGTTACAGGGGCTCTGCGTCTTATTTCCTATACCGTGGTTTTTCTGCTATGGGCTGTGCACTGTGCGAAGCGTGTCACCATCATTTTCCTATTTATCTGTATTTCAGCCAACAGATGATACCTCTGAGCCGGTTACCATGGAAACAACCACCCAAGAAAATCTATCCTTTAATCTCTCTCTCCACCACCTTTTCGTTTAGTATCTGAAAATTTTGATCTACAAAAATTAACACTCGAAAGAATCCATCGAAGAACTGAAACCTTTCCAGGCGTGCCTCTTGCTGTCGTCTTTTGTTCAGTGAAGATATAACTTCATAACTTTCAAAAAAGCATCCCCTCACAGTTCCCTAACGGGAATCATGATCCCCATTTTCCGAGGGCAAGCTGAGACATAGCACAATTATGTGTTAGGCTCTGTGGAGACTGATAGCCAGGTCAATCCACACTCGGTGTGAGTTGAAGCAATGCGTGACTCATTTCCTGGGGGTTTCCTGGAAGCACAGCATTGCTATTTCTAGCTTTGTCTCCTTGTGGTTAAGAATCCCAAGAGGGTAAGGTGGATGTATGCTTGGCCTCCACTTCCTACTTTCTGCATTTTCATACACACTACACACACAAAGAAGGTGCAAACCCATAGGTGCTGCTCAGATCTGACTGGCTACAAAGCTCCTGCTTTGGACTGCTCTCCTTGGACCACTTCCGTCAAAGTCTGTCTGGGTATTTCACTACTCAGCATCTCTTTGCCCAAGCCCAAAGGCACAGTGCACCTGAGATTGATTTTGTGCAATGAGACAGGGACCCAGGCTGAAATGCACCTCTGTATGGATGGCCAAGTGACTTGTATCATTTATATTCAAAGCCGAAGATACAAAGATGCATCTCAGTGTACAGGAGAGATATATCCTTCCCAGCCCTCACTCCATGGTTATGTGTGTGAGAGAAACAGTCACTCTCTTAATGGCTGGCTTAGCTATGAGTGTGTTCTTCCACTCAAGGCTCTCACAGGAACAACTTAAAAGGGGAAAGGTTTGTTTCGGCTCATGTGTTCAGGGGATGTCAGTCCACGGTAGTGCGGAAGGCCCGGTAAAGTGGCTCCATCCGAGGCAGGGGTGTGAAGTAGATGCTGTGCTCAGGGTGGCAGACAGGGAAACGGATCGAAGCAGGGGTTTTAGAGTGTGATCTACTTCTGCTAGCCTGGTCTCTCGATGATCCCACTGTCTTCTGAACCAGCTCCACCGCCTGATGAAGGCACCTTCAAATAATGCACTGCGGGGGACCTTAGAGAGCCAAAACACAAGAGCCTTATTATTTTCAAAACCCTGACTACAACAAGGGAGAGGAGAAGGGAGGGGAGGAGAGAGGGGAGCAGGGAGGGGAGGAGAGAGGGGAGCAGGGAGGGGAGGAAAGAAGGGAAGAGGGAGGGAAGCAGGGAGGGGAGGAGGAAAGAGGACGGAGCTTCAATCCTAATGCACCTGCTCCATGGTGCACTCCCTTCTGGTCACTTGATCCTTCCACTGGACACTTGGTATACAGAGTCTCATGTCAAACCCAGACTAATATAAAACCTTCAAGACATATTTTTGCCTGGGACTCAAGGAAGTTAAAGACATAGCCTGGAGTCACCTAGTCAGTGACTAGGGGTTTTATTTTTTTTTCCTCATAACAAATATCCTCATGGAATCTGCCTGTCCAGGAACAGAGGTCAAAAAAAGAAAATCTAAAAAACACCCTGGTGGCTCAGCACACAGTGGTCTTTGAGTTCAGGGATTTGGGAATTCTCCCTCACTGGAGTTACACTGTCTTCACCCGGCCAGCTGGATTCCCAGAAGGCCAAGCTTCTTTTCCCACCTAGGATTAACTCCTGTGGACTGTCAACCAGAGGGGTTAACTGCTCCAGGCTTAAGACCAGAAACAGAAAGTCCAACAGTTGGACAAATCTCAAAAAAAACACTCAAGTGAGTGACTAATACATACTCAGCATATTCGCATAACAGAGAACCAGCTCCCTGGTCAAGAAGTCTGCACTGAGCAGGGGAGTCAGCATGCCTGGGAGGAACAAGTACACAGGAAACAGTAAATGAAGACACAGCCCGCAAAAATAAATAAATAAATAAATAAATAAATAAATAAATAAATAAATAAATAAATTAAATAAAATAAAAACAAAAAACCCAAAAGCAAACAAACAAACAAACAAAAAACAACAGCATCTACACAATTACCAGGCTGTTGAAGTTCTGGCCACTTGAGGATCTTGTAAAATCAGGTCTCTCATTCAAAACCATTCTCCTTCCACCAGCCCTCTCCTCTCGCTTCCAACCTGCCCAGTATCACACTGCCAACAGTAGAACACGGAGCCCGCGTGGATGAGCTTGGCAACTGTCCACAATGGAGATTACAATACCTGCCTGCCAGGTAGTTGCAGAGATTAAATGAGATAATACGGATACGGTGATGGGAATATTCATGAGGAAGACTCATAAAATATGTTGTGCTGCTCAGAACAACATGGTGGTATCACGGGCATTAGTGGCTGTGAATCCCCTCCTCCTCATTCCCTTCAAATTTCTAATATATAATCAGGAAGGACAGCCAGAGGAGCTCCTAGGTGTCTGGTTTGTTATTTATTTATTTATTTATAATAAATATTTGAGATAAATCCCCAACCCCGCTATTTTTTTGGTTTGTTATTTATAATGGAGTCTTTAATTTAATGTAGTTAGATAGATAGATAGATAGATAGATAGATAGATAGATAGATACATACATACATACATACATACACACACATACATACATACATAAATACATAGTAGATACATACATACACACATGATACATAGATAGAATGCATGGATAGATAGATAGATAGATATAGATGTATATGAGAGAGAGAGGCAGAGACAGAGAGAGAGAATTCTCTCTAATATAAAAGTAGAATGGTTTGCAAGAAAACCCAAAATCCTAGTTTATTCCAAAGGATGGAACTGGAGAAATAAATATCACGTGGTGGCCCCCTTTAGACTCGAGTTTGAGAACTAATATTCTTTTCTACCAGCTTTTGCCTCCTGGGCCTACTTTCCTGAACTCTAATAAGCTTTCTTGCTCTGTAGGAATAAGTAGAGTAAACACGCATAGAAGGTCTTTGCTGCCACCAGAAATTTGGGCAGCGGGACGATGATTTGGTTCCCGACCAGGTATAGGTACTATACCATGGCACTAAAACCCTGCTAACAATGTCACACTGTTTGTTAAACAAACAACAACAACAGCAACAACAAAAACACAGAACAAAACAAAGTAAATCAAAACAACAAAAATACCCCAGTAATGTAGCCAGGCATCACGGTACGTGCATTTAATCTCGGCTGTAGGGGACAGAGACAAGGCAAGACCTATGAATTCCAGCCAGCCAGAGGTACACAGTGAGAGCCCCTCTCAAAAAAGAAAAAAAGAAAAAAAGAAAGAAAGAAAGAAAGAAAGAAAAGAAAAGAAAAGAAAAGAAAAGAAAAGAAAAGAAAAGAAAAGAAAAGAGACAATATTGTATCTTCATGGTGGTTTCCCTGTTCAGTAATCACCAGAACTGTTTGCAGCACGAAGTGTACTCATTGACTAGGGGGTGGGGAACTATGTGTACAACACATTATGCTGTCAGAGAGACCATAAATGTGTGGTAAGAGCCAGACCTCATTGTAGCACCGCCCCTCTTTTACACCTTAGTGTTGCTCTCCCTCCCTCTGGAAATCCTTCCTTAAGTCCTCCAGCTGGAGAAGATGTCCTGGGACATGTTGAGTTCCAGGAACTCAGCCACCATCTTTCTCCATGCCCCCCTCCTAGCTCTGCATGGTACCCCGTTAATCAGATCCACCATTCATAACGCTGTATCTGATCAGTTAGAAATGCACCAGACTAACTAATGAGTAGCTACAGATGTGCATGCATGGATGACAGGAGGCTTGCTTACACAGCTCGCTGCAGCAGAACTGACATATGAGGTCGGTGTTCCCCTCCAACAGCAATAAGATGCTGTTTCGTAAACATCGCCCCAATATATAGGGGGTCGAGCATCTGGTCCCTTAATAGCTGTGATTGGTGAACAGCCAAAGTATTTGCAAGGAGGTAAGGCTGTTATCAGGAAAGGAGTAATTCTCCTGATAAAAATCACTTCTGTTACAAAGCTCTTTGCATGAGTGGAGTCCATAGAACATAGCAGGTTTGCTGTCCATGACACAAGATAGAAACATCTGTAGCATAAAACGTACTTGGGTTTTGGAAGACAAGGACAAGAGTTTGGTGTATGGTACCGTTCGATACACATTTAATTATTTGATGAGCGATGAATTGACAGATGATCAGCTCAAATAGAAGCACTAATCTGCTCATCCTAAGAACTGGATGGGCACAAAGACCCCTAGGGAGCTCCGGCTTCTCCAAGTCAACGGCAGGAAGGTCAGCCTCAGCCCAGAGCAGCCTGTGTGTCTTATCTAGTCTTTTGAAGGTCATGTCCAAGTCAACCCTGCCACAAAAGCCACCTTATCTCTGGAAGCACAGGAGGCTGAGGGACTCAGATAAACCCTGCTCAGAGGCAGAACAGACTCAGACAGGGCTCCTGAAGAAGACTGAGCATCCTGAGGTCGACAGAGGTGGAGGTGGGGTCTGGTCTGTGTCTCATACATCCCTGCAACTGAGTTTACATTCATTGAGAACTTGCAGAAAGAATGAAAACTAGAGAGGAAGGAAAATGGAGATATATACATGCATGTGCTCAGATACACAGTGGGGTCCAGGTAGGGTGGTAAAAGGGGGGAGAGACCCAGAGAAAGCCAGGGCAGGGTTCACAGGAATGTGCACGTGATAAGACCCAGGAAAGGCGCCCACAAGAGACTTGGGGAGGCAGACACAGAACTAGAGAGAGGATATAAACATGGGGAAAGGTAGAGATTGAAGAGGTGGAGGTAAAGAGGGAAGGGCAGGGAAGGGGTGGGGAAGAGAAAGAAAAGGAGCAGAAGGGAAGGGAGGGGAGGGAGACGTTGAAACACAAAGAGAAATGAAAGATTTATGAGATTTAAACAGCATGAGATTTAAAGCTGTTTAGATGACATACATATACATATGTGTGTGCATGTATATATATATGTATATAATAGATGATAAAAATAGATAGATATTGATAGATACACAGACAGACAGACAACATGAGGCAGCAGTTGAATCTGCAGATTCCCTGCCCCTTCTGGTAGTTCCCTACACCCAGGAGATTCTATTTGATGAGAAAGTTTTCTTGCCGACCAAACTCTATTCAGCTTCCTAAACTTTCTCCATCCCTGAGAGTAATTCCTGATGAACATCTAGTCTTAGAAACCAAGGGTTAGTTAAGCAAGCATTCTCCACCCTGCACATGTGATCATGTGATCACCCTCTCCCCTCCAGAACTTGATGACCCTGATCTGTCTCCCAAAGAGAATCCCACAAGATCAGTTTAGCCAGGATCTCCCTTAGGCCCCTATTTTTTCTGTTAGTCATACATCCACTGACCTGCGTCCTGCTTATTGGTTATAAATTCCCACTTGCCCATTGGAATCACGGCTCTTGCCCACTGCACATCCCACAGCAGATGTCCATGTGTCTATCTTGATGTGGTGACCATAGTCTTCTATAGCACGATTTACCATGTCACTGGGTCATGTTTTCTCTGTGTGACTCTAATGGGCTGCTTGGGTGGAGAGCCACCGCCTACGGCAATAGTGGTCAACAGTAGAACTGGATGACCACTCCATGGGATTTAAGAAGTCTCAGGGACCAGGTCAGAACAGAAGCCAGAAAGAGTGTGAGAGAAAGGTCAGAGAAGACGTGAGTGAATTGGTATTTTTCAAACAAGAGAGGACCTGACAGGGTCACTGCACTCATGGACTCCCAGGAGCTGTTGGTGGTCAACGGCTTCCTGTAGAAAGTCAGTTTTCTTTAAAGGTGTGGCTTCTGGTGGGTGGACTCTGTTCCAGAAGATGATTCCATGTATTGGAGTATGGACAATTAGATAGTACAGAATGTGGCTGTAAGAGAAATTGGAGAGGAGTTGAGAGTGAATGTGATCAAGTAAATTGTATGAAATATCAAAGGATTAGTAAAAATATTTTTTACACAAGGAAATAAAGAAAGAAAAAGAGGAGGGAGGGAGGAAAAGAGAGAGAGAGAGAAGAGAAAGAGAGAGAGAGAGAATGGAAGGAGGGAGGGAGGAAGAAAGGAAAGAAGGAAGGAAAGAAGGAAGGAATTCTCCGGCTCTCACACAGCTGTGGGTGATAAGCTCAAGCAATTTCATTTGATTTACTTATCTGTTTTTATGCGTGTATTTGTGTGCCTGCCTGAGTTTATGTACAGCACACACATGGAGATGCTCGTAGAGATCAGAGAGCGTCCCACCCCTCTGTCAATTCTAATCCATAAGCTAGGTGTCATGAGACTCATAAGCATCTATTAAAGTATTCAAAATATACCAGTAAAAAATAGTGAGGAAGCCATACTCGGGGAGAAAGGAATCCAAATATATGTCTCTAGAAAGGAGCTTATGTATCTTATATAGTAGATGTGTAAGCCCAAAGAGTAGAAAGTCAAGTTGAAAATGACCCCCTGCCTCCCAAATGACTAAACGTCCCAAAGACGCACTCCACACAATGACTAAAGGGGCCATGGAGATGGCTCAGGAGGTAAGAATATTTGCTCTACTGGCATGTGGGCTTGAGCCTGAATCTCCAGCACTCACATAAAGATATGGGCATGGCTTCCTGCAACTGCTGTACTGTAGGGTTAAAATGTAGGGGATCGTTGGGGCTTGCTGGCTGCCGGCCTAGCTCCGGGTTCAATGAGAGACCTGTCTCAATGGAAGGTGGCAGAGAGATAGAACAGTACGGTCAATGTTCTCCTCTCTCCTCTGGCAACTTGAGCACATGTGTAGACATCATACACCACATACACACTCATATATGAATACAAAATAAAGACATACATGAAAAGTTTAAATATGTGCAAATGGGCTAGAGAGGCAGACCTGCAGTTAAGAGTACTTGGTGTTTTTGCAGGGAGCTGGGATTTGATTCACGGCACCCCCGTGGTGGTTCATCATCATCCAGAACTTTAGTTCTAAAAGATTTGATGCCCTCTTCTGATCTCCTTGGGCGCCAGGCCATGCACATGGTGCACGGACATCCGGACGAGCAAAGACATCCATAGCTATCAAATAAGTAATAACTAAGAAATGAGAAAACGATGTATGTATGGAAAAAAAGCTTACTATAAAGCCAGCAGCGTCAAATGTTGGCTAGGAAGAAGATCCAGGGAAGGTCTCAAAACTCACCTCTCAAACATTCGAACATGGAGAAACATGTTTTTAGAAAGGTAAAGAAAACCCTAATACAGTCCTACCCTGTAAACCAAAATGGAGAGTTCCAAAGCTTTTAATCAAATATGAATGAAAACATCAAGATTTACTTATGCCTTATAATAATCAAATGCTGGAAACCACCCCACAGTGTCAATAAAACCACGAAGGAGTGATCTGTTATGTTCATGCAATAGAAATACCATACAGCGATGAGAAATAAACAAACAGGCCAGACTCAGTGACAATGTTAAGTAAGCAAGAGGTGACAAGCACGGAGTATGGATCATGATTCCCTTTTATGTGATCCAAATCACATAAGATCCAAATCAGGTGACGCTTTCTACAGTGGAGGAAATCAGAGAGAGCGGTCACCTCCAGATGTGAACTATGGCTTGGGAAAGATCTCTGGGTTCCACACATGTTCTACATCTTCATGGTTCTCAACCTTCCCAAAGCTTCAACCCTTTAATACAGTTCCTCATGTTGCGGCGGCCCCCAAACATAAGATTATTTCAGTGCTACTTTATAACTGTGATTTTGCCACCGCTATGAATCATAATGTAAATACCTGTGCTTTCTGATAGTTCTTTTGGGGATCCCGCCCCACAAGTTGAGAACCGATGTTCTAGATTTTTATCTAAGGAAACTAGAAGTTCTTACACTCACACACCTTAAACATCATCTTTCCATTAAAATCAAATCAAAGGAAGATGGACAGATGGCTCGGTGGTTAACAATACTCCTGTTCCAAAATACCCACTTTGTGCAGATCAAAACCATCCGTAATTCCAGCTCCGGGATGTTCTCTTCTGGCCTCTGCAGGCAAATGCATACACACACACTTAAATACAAGATGCTAGTGCTATTTCACATCTTATTTAAAGAATTAAATGTCAGTACTTCAGAAACTCTGAAAATGAAATCCAAAGTGCTGGGGCATCCCATGGTCACGATTATGAGTTCATGACATTGAGCATCCACTGGGAGGCTGAGGCACAACAAGGGCACCTGAGACTTGGTCAAGAAGGGAGTGGGACTTCAAAGCCAAACAGTCCATCAAAGACAACATCCATCACTCTCCTAAGAGGAAGCAGACACTCCCATGTGCACCTTTGAGAGGACTTCGAAGTATGCAGAGGCACCAAGAGAGCCAGGGTTCAAGCATGCTCTGTAAAGATGACAGGCTGCTCTGAGGGGAAACAGTGTGCAGAGGTCAGAAAAAGGACAGAGTGATTCTTGGTAACAGAAGAGGCCCTGCGTGCAGATGGTAATGAGAAAGGGCTGAATGTGGGTATCTAGGACACAACCTCCTTGTGTTCTGATGAGGTCACATGATCAACTGGCTCACAGGGGATGCTACTGAATGCTATCTCAGATCTCAAATAATTTCTTTTGGAAATGGGTCCTCCCATGCAGCCCTGGCTGTCCTAGAACTTGTTATGTAGACCAGGCTGGCCTGGAACTCAGAGATCTACTTGCCTTTGCTTCCTGATGCTGGGATTCATGATGTGGGCCACCAGGCTTGGCCAGATCTCAATGTTCAAGGAGGTCAGCAGTCAGAGGCAGAGTAAATACAACACGAGAGAAAACTGGATGGGATATCCCTTCTGTCAGTGAAAGTTTGCATCTCTTGATGCATGCACTCACTCGGTTACTAAGGACTGCACACCCACTGCTTGAGGCATAGCTCTTCAGACAATTCCTCAGGGTGGTCGAGGAGCCAGACTGCCTAAGCTCCAATGCTGGCCTGATGCATACAAGTGTACAGCTTTGAGCAAATGACTCATGGCTCCATGTCTGTTTTCTCATCGTAAATGAGAAATAATAAGGTTAAGCATATTAAAGGATGCATAATCGGGCTGCCGTGAAGATTACATTACAAATTAATATATGTAGAAAGCACTGGGAAAAACACTTGCTATGTATAAATTACAGTTAGCTATTCTTGCCACCGATTCTCTCCTCATGAATCTCTCTGCGTGTATCTGTTTCTCTCTCTGTCTGTCTGTCTCTGTCTGTCTCTGTGTCTCTGTCCCTTTGTCTCTGTCTCTCTGTCTCTCTCTATGTCTGTCTGTCTCTGTGTCTCTGTCTCTGTGTCTCTGTCTCTGTCTATCTCTGTCTCTCTCTCTGTGTCTATCTGTCTCTGTGTCTCTGTTTCTGTCTCTGTCTGTCTCTGTCTCTGTCTCTGTCTCTCTGTCTCTCTCTCTCTCTCTCAGCTTAAGATAGAAGCTTAAATCCCTGTTCTAATACTATAGTGCATTCAAGAACAGGGCTTCCTTTTTCACAGAGGCCGGATGAGTCTATGGTATAGGGCATTGGCCTTTGCTGAGCTACCCCTTGGGTCTTCTGCCAAGGCCAAGCTCTTCACAGTGTGGATAAGAAGCTGAGTTCCCTGCTACCCCCTGTCTCAATGAAGACATGGGGTCTTTAACCTGAATATGGAACTGTTGGAATACTATGAGCCTGCTGATTCCTGTCCTGGCCATAGAGTGGGGCATTGCCTCAACAGAGATGCCAACTGCAAAGACTGAGGTTGTTGCTAACCTCTCAGAGCACTAGGCTCCAAGGCTGGGAGTGTGACTCTAAAACTTGGCTGCCATCCATCGTCACCTGCTTTTAGAGTGATAGCAAAGAGGTCTCCCCAGGAAGGAGGAATAACCTATAGACCAGAGGGGCTCCCAATGTCTCCCTCCAGGGAATCAATCTCATTTGCAACATGGTATGGGGAGCATTCAAGTCTAGGGGTTCATTTAGAGAGTGCAGACTACGGGGAAGGAAAAAAACAGGGGAGCTATATATACTCATTGTAAATATTAAACAGTATGCCAGCTAATTTGCCAGAGAGGAGAAAGAAGCTGGGTTTTGTGGCTGCTAATAATCAGACACCAATCTTAAGAAAGTATCCCTTCAGGGACAGGTAACATGGGTCTGTGGGTAAGGACCCTTGCTGCCAAGCCTGATGACCCAAATTCAATCCCTGGGACCCACTTGGTGGCTAGAGATAACTAACCTTTGCACACTGTCCTCTGCTCTCTGCATGTGACGAGTAACACCCACAAAACCACTGTTATCCTAGGACAATAGAGGATATGTCCTGGCCACGCCTCTCAGGGAAGCTTTGAGGTGCCACTCTGCAAGGAAGGACAGTTAAGTTCATTAAAACAATCTGGCCCATAACGAAATGGGATAAAGGGCAAGAAGCAATGGCTAAGACCCAAAGAGGGCAGAATTCTGGGAAGTGTCATCACAGATGATCTCGATATCTAGTTTCCAAAAACATAATTCCTAAGACATACAAGGAAATGGAAAGACGACAAATCCATTGGGTAGAAGGGTGGCGTGGCTAATGAGAGCTCCTATCCAGTGTCAACCAGGTAGAGCCCCAGCACCTGGGAGTAGAGTAGAAGCATCAGGCAATCAGAGCCAGTCTGGGCTACATAGTGAGTTAGAGGCCATCTTGGGCTACATGAGACCCTGTGTCAAACAAGCAGACAACCACGGAGAAATCAGGTATTAAATATAAGGGGTAAACATTTCAAGGCTATTACTGTAACTATGCTCAAAGAATCAAGGACAGAAGATGGAAAGGTAAGTATGATGGCCCCGCCCATTAAATAGATACAAAGTGTCAAAGGGGCTAAGGAGACAACTTGGTATCAAATAGATACGGAAGTATTGAAGAGGCTATGAAGACAAGTTGGTATCAAATAGAGAGATACAAAATATCGAAGGGGCTAAGGAGACATTTTGGTAAAGTGAAAAGCAAAGTAACTGGACAAAAGAAATTCTTGAAGAGTCCAACATTCCAACTGAATGGGCAGTCTGAGGAGAAACACCAGCACAGTTTCACAGACCCTCAGAGGATTAAGGGAACACAAGTTAAATGGTAATTAGAAGGAAAGAAGAGAAGAAGGCAGGAAAATGGGTTAGCATGTAATACAAAGGTGGAGAGACAGAGCGCTGCAGAGTTCCTGCTGCTCTGGCAGAGAACCAGAGTTCTCTTCCCAAGGCCATGACAGGCAGCCCACAAATATACATGTAACTGCAACTCCAGAGGACCCAAGTCTCTCTTTTGGCCACCACAAATAATCTGAACTCATTCACACACACACACACACACACACACACCACATGTATGTGTGTATGTATGTGTATATGTGTGTGTATATGTATATATGTCTGTATGATATAATTTTTTTAGATTTATAGAAATGTAGAATTTTAAGCCCAACAGGAAGAATTGTAGGAGCCAGAGGGATCAAGGACACCAGGAAAACATGGCCCACAGTATCAAAGAAGCAGGGCTAGCACGGACTCACAGCAATCACAGAGACTGTATGGGTCTGTGCTAGGTCCTGTAAATATATATAATGGGTGTTAGCTTGGTATTTTGGAGTACCTAACAATGGAATAGGGATGTCTCTGATCCTTTCGCCTGCTCTTGGGACACTTTTCCTCCTACTGGGTTACCTCACCTGGCCTTGATATGAGGGTTTGTGCCTAGTCTTATTGTAACCTGTAATGCTGTGTTGGGCTGGGAGGTCTGCTCTTTTATGATGGGAAACAGAGGAGGAGTGAATCTGGAGGAGAGGAGAGGTGGGAGAGGGGCTTGAAAGGGTGGAGGGAGAAGAAACTGCAGTCAGGTTGTGTTATATGAGAGAAGAAGAAGGAGGAGGAGGAGGAGGAGGAGGAGGAAGAAGAAGAAGAAGAAGAAGAAGAAGAAGAAGAAGAAGAAGAAGAAGAAGAAGAGAGAGAGAGAGAGAGAGAGAGAGAGAGAGAGAGAGAGAGAGACCAAGTGACCTATGGACATACCATAAAGAAAAATGCTGTGAGCCAAAGGCAAGGAGAAAAAATGTTTTATTTCATTTGTCTCTTCAGATTATAATCTATTTACATCATCTTCTCATTTCTTCCTTCCTTTCAAACCTTCACAGAGAACCCCCCTCCTTGCTCTGTTTCAAATATGTATCAGTGATATTCAAAGAAAAAGAGGCTACCAAGTTGAGAGCTGGGAGACCAGGGAAAGGCTTGAGGGAGGGGCTGGAGGGAATAAATAGAGGCATGGGGGGGTAATGTCTCAACCAAAAACATTAAAAGTAAGTAGACGTTTCACCTTTAAATTGCTGGCATGCTTTAGATATTTACTCTGAAGCAAGTGAAGGAAAATAAAGGACGCATTTATGTCATATGTAGAAAAAACCCAGATGCATAAGGTCACTAGTTATACAGAAATGAAACCTCTTTGCACAATAGAGGTAGGGGAGGATAGAAGGGAGCCAAGCTGCATTAGGCAAGAGAGGGTACCAGAGAAGACCTTGAATCTGCATGAATGAAAAGCAACAGTAACAATATAACAATTAAAAAGAAGGTCAATAGAACCAAAGATACTGATGTGTATTTTTCTCCTTTCTCCCAACAGTTCGAAAAGACATAAAATGTTGTATTCACTGTTTAGTTTGGGATAGCATTTGGAAATGAAGTGTGTGGAATGGCCCTGGCACACGCCACGAAGAGGAGAGAGGCAGAGCTATTCCAGAGTAATTTTTATATCACGGGGAGTTTTAACATAAATCTGAGCTGATTCTGAGGGACTAAGGTGTTTGTAGGAAACCTTTGAATGGCTAAGAAGATAAATCTGGAAAGTTTTAGTAGCATTAAAGATATTATGACTCTACATTACAAAAACATCTGTTTAATAATGCCAACAGAAGCCATAGAAGAAGGGGGAAGAAAACCAAAAGGACTGAGGCGTAAAACAAAACAAGCAGCAGCAAGCCGGCTTCCAGATCAATGGCGTTAACGCGTGCATTGACAGATTATGAGTAGGTAGATATTACCAGACTAGGAAAACAGCCGTGCTGTGGACTAGGAGATACAGATTGATGGAGACGATGAGGAGCCACCATGCAAGCAGAAGCCACAAGAAACCACAGTGAACCAAACGGTAGACAAACTTGAAAAGGAAGTATATCACTAGAGAGTAGAAGAATTCTGTCACTAACAGGCCAGCGAGATGACTCCGCTGGGGGAGGAGTTACTTACCCAACAAAGAACCAACAATCTTGCGGGCAGGAGCTGGACTACCCTTGGCAATGCATAGGACCAAGAAGAAGGTGCTACGTTGGAAGTCTGGTGCTGGAGGGTGAAGAAGAGCCTGCTAACCCTTCAGGTGGTTCAGCACGGGGCTCTGTGATTCTGCCCTGCATTTCTGCCAATAGAAAGTGAAGACTTCTTTACACAAAGATCTTTACATCCCTGAGCGGTGTGGATGGACGGGATGGCTCAGTGGGTGAGAGTGCTGGAGCTTCAGACAGGCAGACCTGAGGACCCAGGTAGAGGGATCACACGTTCCAGGCCAGCCTGGGCTACATACTGTGGATCTTGTCCTCAAAGTGAATATATAAGTTTTGAACTAAAAACAAGCCTAGCAACAACTAGGAAGGAAGTAAATCCATCAGCTTCTTAAGGAGCAAGAGAAATGAAGAAAACCCCACTGGTCAATAGTAGGAGAAAGAATCATGTAAGGAGGGAAAGTTTAACTGTGGGATCATAAAACTACTCTAGAACCTCAAAACCATGACGAAAGTTGTTGGCCGAGGTTTAAGTAAATAAGTGGGAAAGTGTTTTGAGCTCATTGGTTGGTGACTTAACATCGCCAAGGTGGCAGCTAATCTCCACATGGAGCTGGGTTACTCTCCAAATCCTTGGGGAGTCCAGAAGTAAGCCACACAGCTAGGATCAAATGACCAAGAAGGATGCTGAGATCGTTACATAAGCAAAGATCAGTCTTTTCCAAAGATAAATGGAGGGAAGTGAGTAGCCATGAATGAAGCTGGGTGGGGCCAGTTTCCTCACACCACACACAGCAGTCAGCTCCAAGTGAGTCAGAGACCAAACGTTACAGCTTAGCACAAGTAAAAAGCTTTGACAAAGACTCGGGGGTAGGGGGGAGGGTGAGTGGCCAAGATAGTATGTGTGGTTATGGATTCTCAGGTTAAGACAACAAAAGACACAGGCAGGGAAAGAAAATTCAATATGCTAGACTTAGCAACAATTTTTTAGATTCTGTTTTTGTTGTGGCGTTAGAGAGCTCTGTCAAGACAGCAAACAACAAAGCAACATGCTCTCTTAGCCCAGCGTCGGATAAAGAATGTGCATCTAAAGAGTGGAAGGAAGTGCCCCAGCTCAGTGAAGGAAGGACAAACACCTCCTCTAACAACCAAGTGAAAATTCTGAATAGGCAATTTATTTTTAAAAAAAAATATGGAAGTCAATGAAAACAAAAAGAAATAGGCTCGTTCCCACCTAGCGGGATGGGGCGACTGGAATCAACAGGGCAGTTACAACAGTTCGAACAAAGATGTAGAGAAACTGTGGGGACTGCTGGGGGCAGGGGGGACACCGAGTGGTACAGTCACTTTGGAAGTTAGGCTGCTGACCCTTCAGGTGGTTCAAACTTCTGCCCTGCATATCTGCCAAGAGAAAAGAAAGCACATAAAACCTTGAGCAAGGTGCATTGTTGGACACTCATTAGGTCTACCTGCTAGGGACTAGGCACTCCTCCAGAGACATAACAAGTTGGATGCATTTCTTGGTGTGTGTGTGTGTGTGTGTGTGTGTGTGTGTGTGTGTGTGTGTGTGTGTGTGTGTGTGGTTTAATTTGATATCTCAAAGCAGTTTCAATTTGCATTCCCCAGATGGCTAAGGATGTTGAACATGTTTTCAAGTATTTTTAATAAACTTTATTATAAAAAACTTGTGAATAAAAGTCATCACACACCAAAATTAACCGGTCCCAAAGTCTATGAATCTCAATGAACTCCTATACAGTTAGAGCAGCCATTCTGAAGCCACAGAGCTTCACGTTGGATCTTACACTTTCCTTCAAGGAAGTGGAGGGTGACGCCCCATTCCTTTTTTTTTTTTCTTTTTTTTTTTTTTCGGAGCTGGGGATCGAACCCAGGGCCTTGTGCTTCCTAGGCAAGCGCTCTACCGCTGAGCTAAATCCCCAACCCCGGATCTTACACTTTCAATAGCAAATATAGTATACATTTACACATGCAAGCATACATACACACACACACACACACACGCATACACACACACATGCACACACATACATACATTCCAATTATAATAGAGAACATGCTTTTGTTTCTGAAATTATGTGACCTCACTTAATGTCTTAATTCAGTACATCCTAAGTCCATCCATTTTCCCGAATTTTAAATTTTTTAGAACTGAATGGTATTCATACTATATATACACGTACACAATTTTATACATAATATATATGTATATCAACATAGATGGCATACATAAGCATATAACAAATTTTTATTAGCCATGTATCTGTTGCTGGACAACTAGTTGGTTCCAACTCTTTGCTATCACGAACAAAGCAACAATAGACACGGTGCCCACACTGTGTGGCTGTGGCTGGTGTTCTCTGGGTATATGTAAGTGAGTGAGAAAGCGGGTTCTTCTGTTTTTATGTAAGTTACTTTATAATGAGGTGAAGAGAGAACAGATAAGCATACATAACAAGTATTAATATTAAGAAGAAATAAGGACAAGATAAATAGTAGGAATGGTGGACACGGCCATTGAGGGTCAAAGGAAGCCTGGCTGACAAGAAATCTTGGCAGAGACCAGTCTAAAGGAGGTGAATCCTGGAAGGTGCACGGTCCACAGGCAGCTGAGGACAGAAGCTCCGGGTGGATCTGTGATTGGTGTTGTCTTAGTAGCACTCGGTGTCATGGATGAAGCTAGTGACAAAGAAAAGGCAGAGATGTAGAGAAGTGGGCACAGGAAGAGGGCACGTAGAGATAGTAGTATCCTAGTGTTGTGAATGCCAAGATTTGCCTCATGCCTACAGCCTCTGCCCCAGCACACACAAGCCCAGGACTTTCCAGATTAGCTGACTAACCCAGTTCAGGAGCTAAGAAACCAGTCTGGTCTAAGGCTTTTCTAGCATATTTTACAATTGATTTTTAAATATATGTGTGCATGAGTACATACCAGCACGTGTGTGCATGTGAGTGTGCATGTGCATGTACATAAATACATGCCAACCTGTATGCATGTGTGTGCATGTGTGTGTGCATGAGTACATGCCAGTCTGTACATGAGTGTGCATGTGCATGTGTGTGTGCATCAGTACATGCCAGCATGTGTGTGCATGTGAGTATACATATGTGTGTGCATTGTATGTGCATGTGCATGAGTACATGTCAATGTGTATGTACATGTGAGTGTATATATGTGGGTGCATATGGGTGTACATGAGTACATGCCAGTGTGTGTGCATATGCATGTGCATGTGTGTGTGCATGTGTGTGTGCATGTGTGTGTGCATGAGTACATGACAGCATGTGTATGCATGTGAGTGTGCATATGCATGTGCATGTGCATTGTATGAGTACATGCCACCATGTGTGTGCATGTGAGTGTGCATATGTGTGTGCATGTGTGTGCATGTGCATGTGTGCATGCCATCATGAGTGTGCATGTATATGTGTGTGTATGTGCATGCAGGTACCTGCCAGAAGAATGCAGAGACTAGATCCCTGCTACTAGAGTTACAGGCAGCTGTGAGCTGTCCAAGCTGGACATTTGGAATCAATATTGGGGTCCTCTGGAAAAGTAAAAACAGTAAATGTAGTTAGTCACTGAGCCAGCTCTTCTGCCCTTACCTATCATGAGGGTTTCCAAACTATGGGTTGCAGCTACAAATTGGAAGCTGGTTCTGGGTCCATGAAATCAACTTCATGGATTGAAGCCTGCATGTCAAAAACAGACTGAAAAAAATAACAGCATTCCAGAGTTGTGCATGTGTGTGTGCGTGTGTGTGTGTGTGTGTGTGTGTGCATGTGCATGCGTGCATGCACACCTGTATGTGTGCATGTGTGTATAGTGGTTGTGAAATGAAGCGCATTTCTTACTAAGCGTCTCATCTAAATATTTGTTCCTCACTCTTGCTTGTTCCCGCATTTCCACAAAGCCCTGCACACATCGTCAAAAGAGCACCTTGCCCCTGATAGGCCTGAACTCACCTGGGCTCGCTGTCAACAGTGTACATGATACAAAGACAAACCCACCTGCAGCCATGGAATCCAAAAATGTCACCTGTGTTAATTGAGATGTTCACTTTAAGCAAGACAGTGAATGCATTATGAGCAGGGTTGGGCTGCCACGGCCCCCAGTGCCCAGAAGACTCCCCCAAATCCTGTCACCATTACCCTCCCAGTCCTGGATACAAGCTGTCATGGTGAAACCAGGGGCTTCCTTTCCAAAGAGTCCCTGGAGTCTCAGAAATGAACTTATGAGGTCACATGTGGGCAAACTATAAACGCGGTGTGGCCCACCTGTCATCAGTGTGACATATAGCATCAGTTCTTTGAACCCCAGGTTGTTTTTTCTTTTTAGTGTTGTAATGACAGTACCAACCTAACAGGATGATACAGAAGCACAAGAAAGCTGCTCCACATCTAAATTTGCTTGTCAGCCTAGACGCCTGTGTCACGGAGAATTTACTGTACCCATTTTACAGATGGGGACTCAGTTGCAGTGACTCCCCAATGTCACACTGCTGCAAAGCTGGCTTGGATGGGCTCCAACCCAAGGTGATCTGACTCCGCGCAAACAGATTCAGGTCATTTTCTTCGATGATGTTATATTGGTGACCCTAATAAACCCACAGAAGTTCATTAATTCTTTATTAACATACACACTGTTCAAGCTACAACTTGGTGACTGACGGTTACTAAACAGATCTAAAAAGGCCATGTCATTGACTCTTCAAACTGACCTTAGACACTGTGGTCTCCGTTTTGGAGATGAGAGACACAGGGAGGTTATACCACTCTGCAGGGTAACACAGCCAACAGCAGAGGTGGGGTTTGTATCTATAGAGCCAGCTGTAGAGTCTGAAAGCAGGTCCACTCTAATCTGTCACTTCCCTTACAGCTAACATACTGTGTTCGCCCTCCAGGATCTTCATCCTATTCTAGATCCCACCAGCAAAGAACCATGATTCATGGTTAGGATCATTAACCAGCAGGGTGGGTGCTGGGATTATAAGAGCCACCCAAGGGTTATATGAACTTTAATAGGCATCCTTTCCTCTCTGGTATTCATAACTCATGGTGAGATCAATGGTGGCTGCTTCAGAGGACTGGAAGGAAGAATGAACTGCTTTGCAGCAAAGCAGCAGGATCTCCATGGTTTCTATCCCTCACTGGACTATGGCCCTAGAAGTCAGGAGGTGATAGAGCTCAGGGGTTAGGGAAAGACTGGTGTGTACAACCCAACAGAGAGTCAAGGTGGAGGGCCAGAACAGAGGGACTGGGACCCATCTTCCTCCCTCCCTCCTTCCTTCTTTCTACCACCCACCAATCCTGTCAATCCAGCTCTGAACAAAGTTGTGCTGGACACCAAGACCAAACATCCAGTTCCCTAGACAAGAATGGAGGAAGAGAACTGGGACTGGTGATGCACATCTTTAATCCCAGCACTTAAGAGGCTAAGATGGGCAGATCTCTTGAGTTTGAGGCTAGACTGGTCTACAGAATGAGTTTTAAGACAGTTAAGGGTTACACAAAGAAACCCTGCCTCAAAAAGAAAAGAAGGAACTAAAGACAGATAGGCAGACAGACAGACAGAAAGAAGGAAAGAGAGAGGGGAGGGGGGGGAGAAGGCACATGAGAACCTTCTATCTTAGGATCTTTAGGAGTCACAAGTTCCTTTTGTTCTGATGTGTCAGCCACTAACTGGTTGAGTTCTCAGCAAGTTGGTGGTGCTGTAGTTTCTAATATTCACAATGAAGGGAAAGGGGAATAGAAAGAGGAAGGAGGGACTTCAAGTGTACAAGACATTGACAGATGGCCTTCTGCCAGTGAGAACCACCAGTCTAGACCAGCTCCTACTAAGGATGGTTGAGGGATGCTAGAGCAAGAGCTGCCACCTTAGGGCTGGGGAGGTGACCTAATGCCTTAAGTGCTTCTCACACAAACCCGAGGACCTGAGCACAGGTCTCCAGCACTAGCACGCATGCCCAGCAGGCATAGTGACACACCTGTAATCTAGCACTCCAGAGGCAGAGATAGGGGTTCCCCAGGCCAGCTGGCTGCTCAGACTAGGCAAACCTGTGGTCTCTGGGTTCCAATGAGAGACCCAGTCTCAGTGCATAAGGCAGACAGTGATGGAGGAAGACACCTCTCTCAGCCTCTCAGCCTCTAAGGGCATGCACTCATACCCACGCACATAGGAATGTGCGCACACACAAATGAACGTAACACAAATGCACATGAGTGAGACAGACACACAGAAAGAGAAATTACCTCACCCAGGAAAGCAGAGAGATGTGTAACAGCAGAAGACTAGAACCAGAACAAGGCCAGGTTCTGTCACTGAGCAGTTGGCTAGCACACAGTGACATGGCTAGGACAAGGGACATGAGGGCCTCTCCCCCAGCTACAGGAGGACCATAGTAACTTCCACAAGGCTGTAGCCCATGGGCAATAACAGACATACTTAAGCACTTCACCTGTCCCTAAGCATTAAAGGTAATTCTGATTTTTCTATATTTTAAGTAATAGAATATGTATCTTTTTTGTAAAGATTTATTACAGGTGTAGGAGTGATCATGTATACATGTATGTGCATACATGCTTATGTGGGCATGTGTGTATACACATGTGTACTTGTGTGTGCAAGTGTGCATGCATGTGTGTCTACATGCATTTACATGCGTGTACATGTATGTACACGTGTGTATGTGTGCACATGTGTGCATACGTGTGTACATGTGTGTATATGTGTGTACGTGTGTGTACGTGTGTATTTCTTGGGAAGGTAGAAGAGGGCACTGGATATTCAGAAGCTGGAGTTGCAGGTGGTTGTAAGCCACCCTGTGTGGTTGCTGGGAACTGAAGCAGAGTCCTCTGGAGGAGCAGCCAGATACTCCTATGCACTGATCCATCTCTCTAGCCTCAAATAGCACACAATCATATAGCTTTGCCTTTTCATATTTACTCTGGTCCAGGATAATTTCCAAAGAGTTTGGTTATTAACTGAAGAGCAGAGATGTCATGAGGCTCCCTGCACACTGTATAGTAAGTGCACTGCGTCTGCTTTCTTACAACACCAGCTCGTGGTATCAGCGTGTCTTCTTTCCATTTTTTTCTAGGCAAACTGGACATTTGTTTCTTGTTGCATATCTATAAATACAGACTTTTCTTGCCTCCTTATGGGGAGTTCAAGTCTGAGGCTTTGTCTGCAACCCCAAGATGGTTTAGTCTAAGAGCTGAGAGGTGCCTCCCCAATAGGGTCCTTTCTGAGCCTTGCTGGGTCTCCCAGATTTTCCATTACAGTTGCCAAGAGAAACTGCTAACCTTTGACATGATCAATTCTAGACACAAACCAGCCTAGTGGTCTTGCTAATTATTTCTGATCCTCCCAAACAACCTTCTCTAAATATCCTACTTCTACAACATACTTCTCCCAGCCTTAATTGATACTATTTGGGAATGAAAGCTTCTGGAAGCTAGAGCTTGCCCTCTACCATATGAATCCACCCTGCTCCATGTAGCCCTCCTTAGCTTACAAAGGACAGGGGAGGGAAGGCTGGGGGGAGGGGAAACCCATCACCAGAAAACTGGGTTAGAAGCATAAATAGAACTTGATATTATGCCTGCATAATATCACGGTGTGTGGACTTTGAGAATGGATCATGTTAATTTGTACAGTTGATGTGCATTAACCATAATGGAATAAAATCTGAGGAAATTGAATCACACATATAGACCTTTTTTCTTTTCTTTCCTTCTTTCTTTCTTTCTTTCTTTCTTTCTTTATTTCTTTCTTTTTTCCTTTTTCTTTTTTGGTCACCAAAGTTGGGCAGCACACAACACTCTTTAAATGTACTGGAAATCCTTCAGAAAGAAAAAAAAACACAGCGTGTAAGTAGAGAGGAAAAGTGATTTTACAGTAGAGAGCTGGCAAACACCTGAGTCAGGTGACTGAGTTCAGCCCCAACAGTCATTAATCATTTTGATACCTCATACCCTTGACACAGCACTTGGCCTTGGGGTCCCTCTCTCAAACCACACTGCACCATGTCATCTTGAGAGAAATGTCAGACCAATCCCAATCACTAGGCATTCCATAAACACTTGACTAACAGCTCCTCAGGATGGCCAAGGTCATGAGCAACCTGGAAAGTCTTAGGAACAGCCAGAGCCAGGAGGCATCTAAAGAGACAAGCGAGCGAGCATGTGTGTATCCAAACATCCCAGCCTGGGAAATGACATCGGGCAAAATCTGTCAAAACCCAAACAGACTGTGAAGTTGAGTTAATAAGCATGTGCCAATACTGGTTCATAAAGAAGGATGCCTAGTAATAAGATATTAATGACAAGGAGACTGGACGTGTGCAAGGGAGTTCCATGCTGTCTTCTGACTTTTATGCCAATCCAAATCCTTACTCTTCTAGTTATTCAACAAAGTGCCTAGAAAAAAAAATAAATAACAACTGAAGCTAAAGGGAAGGTCTTAGTTAGGGTTTTACTGCTGTGAACAGACACCATGACCAATCCAACTCTTATAAAGACAACATTTAATTGGGTCTGGCTTACAGGTTCAGAGGTTCAGTCCATTATCATCAAAGGTGGGATCATGGCTAGGCAGAGCTGAGAGTTCTACATCTTCATCTGAAGGCCGCTAGTGAAAGACTGACTTCCAGGCAGCTAGGATGAGTGTCTTAAAGCCCACGCCCACAGTGACACACCTCCTCCAACAAGGCCACACCTACTTCAACAAGACTACACCTCCTAATAGTGCCACTCCCTGGACCAAGCATATACAAACCACCACAAGGAGAACAGGTTTATTTTGGCTGATGGACTGAGGGTAGGGTTTATTGTAATGAACTCACAGAGGCAGGAGTATCAGCAGCCCAATCGGGAAGCAGAGTCAAGATGAACGCTTAGACTCAACTCGATTTCTCCTTTTCATTCAGTCCAAGGCCACAGCCAGTGAGATGGGACCACACATTTAGGGAGGACCTTTCTATCTCAATGAATGGGAGTACCCAGAGGCTCTCCTAACCAGCTACTCCCTCATTGCTCTGCCTAGAGGCTTTGTCTCCCAGATGATTCGAGATCCTGCCAAGTTGACGATCGATGCTAACTATCCCAGTACCCAACTCAGTATCCTCCAGCCCGGTTGCGTCTTGATGCCCCTGGGGAATATCTCTGTAGCGTCTCATCTCCGTGTTTCCTACGTGAAAACCATAAAGCTGTCTGGAGATCAGGGCTCAGAGAGTGGATGAGAGTCACTCCCCTGAAATGCCTTCTGAACGCACTTAAAGGTGGAAAGTGATTGCAGCTGCATTCTCCGCCTCTCAGGGCCCAGTCCTAACGGTTTGCCATAGAACCACTTTCCATCCTTCAATGTGAACACCCATTTACTTCCAGCCAGCCAGCCTTACTGTTTCAGGATCCTGCTTTTTTTGTGAGGCAAAAGCAGAGTCAATTATTCACACTTTACTCTCTTTCCTGGAGGCAGTCATGACTACCATTACACTACAACACTGTATCTATCTTTGCCCACCCCGCCCGACCCCCCGATTCTGTAGAGATCAAAGATGAAATGCTTAGTGGAAGAAGAACCTTTTGCAGCTCGACTTCTTTGCATTACTCTGGCTTGTCTGTTCAAAGCTCCTTCAGCTACACCCGGGTCACCCATCTGTAGCTTCTGTCTTACACGGGGTATAGGTCCTCACTGGAAATGGCTGGCAAGCCTTTGAGCACTCCTGCTGGGGTAGGCTTCTCGGTAGGGCTGCTGCTGCCTCCAAGTCCTTCATGTTCCTAAGTTACTCCAGTGACACACTAAAACACGCTCTGTGGAGACCTTTCTTCTTCCCATTGACTTTCTACCTGGGGTGAATAGACATTTGTTCATGTCTTCCCAGAAAAAGCCACATGGTGGTATTGACAGCTGCTCCCCTCACATCCCTGATGTCAACCCTTTGTTCTGTATCATCCCTCCCTGCTCCCTTCACACCTGATCCGCCCCTGTAACAAGTCCATCAAAGTTGTCTCAGTATCTCTTTCAGAAGTGACACCCATATCCCACTGGGTCCCTGAGAAAGGCAGACTCCAGCTGCCCTCTCTTACCCTCCTTAATGACAGCTGGAGGAATCTACTCCCAAACTCTAGGACTCCATGGCTTCAGAGTCCTGAAGCCTCGGAGAGAGCTCTGCCAGAGCCTGGAGACAGAGTAAGAAGAATGCATCAGGAGAGGAGAGCACCAGCCGCTGAATGTGGTTAAAGCATTGGGCGGGGTGAGAAAATGGCTACCATAGGCTCTGTGAGCTCAGACCTGGGACATCCACTTCTGCAGAGACAGTCCCTGTAGGCATCGGTAAGTTGCACTACACCAGGGTTTTCTATCATCAAGAAATAAAGATAATTGCTCCAGTTCCGTTTCTCATTGCTGTGATAAAACACTATTAACAAAAAGTGACTCAGGTGAGAATTTATTGTAGCTCGGGATTCCAAGTCACAGTCCATCACTGCAGGGATGTGAAGGCAGGAGCTTGAAGTAGCTGGTGACATCACAGTAAAGATCAGAAGGAACTAAATGTATGTGTGCTTAGTGCTCAGCTAGCTTCCTCTGTCCTCATGGACTCTAAACCTGAAACTGGGGGTAGGGGGTGATGTCTCCCATTCTCAGGCAAGCTCTTCCCATATCAATGATGTAGTCAAGACAATCCTTCACAGACACGCCCAGGGGGCAGCTGATCTGGACAGCCCCCACCCCCCCAGCCACGCTCACCCCAGCTGATCCTAGATGGTGTCAAATTGATGATAATAATAAAAACTTTTATTGATCATAATAAGAGGGTGGCAAGGTGTTCATCTTAAAATAAATATTTTAACAGAAAATCTGTGGTATTTCAGGTCCACAGAACAGGAGACAATTGCCAGAGAAAGAAGATTACCATCCTAATCTCCCCAAAGAGGGGGCACATGGAGACCATCATGTAGGAAAGCATCATCAGGTTGACTCAAAAGCTAGGGGGACAGTAGGCCGGTGGGGGCAAAGACCTTACTGTGATTTCCACTGGATAGTTCAGATAGCTTCTGCAGGTTCTGAGGCACAGAGGCCATCCCATGCCTGCTTACTGGGCAGCCATCTGGAACATAAAAGCTTCAGAGAGGAGGCTGATTGCTATTTGAAAGGTATGTGCTCAGCAGGCTGGTTTGTCGTCCTATGAATTGGCTAGCCCAATGAGGAACAGCCAATCAAAGATCAGCAAGCCCTTAGCCTTGATGGGCATGACAAAGCTACCAAGACTGTCTTTTAAATGTACTTGTACCTTAACTGTGAGATGGGTGTGTAGGAAGATGGGTAGAGTCTGTGCAATATTTCTGAGAGAGGCAGAGATGCAATGTAAGGAGACATTAGAATACAGGCTTCCAGGTCTTGCTGGAAGTCCTGGTGGACAGGTAAGCCCTAATTATTTGTGGTGGTGGGGTGGTGGGGTTGAATAGCTCATATGCCAAAGACTCACCTGTTTGAATGTTTGACCTCTAAGGATGGCCCATAGGAAGTGGCACTATTAGGAGGTACGGCCTTGTTGGAGGAAGTGTGTCACTATGGGGGCAAACTGTGAGGTCTCCTATGCTCAAGCTATGCCCAGTGTGGACACAGTCTCTCTTTGCTGCCTGCGGACCAAGATAGAGAACTTTCAGCTCCTCCAGCACCATGTCTGTGTGCACACTGCCAAGCTACCAGCCATGATGATAATGGACTGAACCTCTAATACTGTAAGCCAGCCCTAATTAAATGATTTCCTTTATATGAGTTGCTTTGGTCATGGTATCTCTTCACAGCAATAGAATCCTAAGACAGGGTGTGTGTGTGTGTGTGTGTGTGTGTGTGTGTGTGTGTGTGTGTGTGTAAATATAGTGCCCCTAGAGGCCAGAAAAGAAGAGTGTATGATCCGCTTTAGTTGAAGTTACAGATACTTAAAAGGACTTGATGTGTCCTCTGGGAACTGAACTCGGGCTCTGCAAAAGCTCTTTAGTCCCTAAAGGCTAGGATAACCCTTAGAAAGCTGATCCCATCCTACCCCAAAACCACCTTTGCCTCTTTCAATCCAACAGCAAGGGTTATTCTGCTTGGGGTCTTCCAAGTCTCCCTTATCTTCCAAGAAGACTACCAGAGGGACTAGCCTTCATTCCTTGGGATGAATGAATGTGATTCAGGGTCCTGTGGAAACACAAAACATCTGCATCTGTAGGCACAAAACCTGTGCTGCTGGAATCAAGTTATCCTGCACCCTGATGCTCCTCTGGAACCCAACTGCCCTGAACAGTGATTTTGTGTTATTATTTAAGTGCTAGTTAGCTTCTAAGTCACTTGTATCATAGAGTCCTCATGTACCCTCTATCCAACCTTCAAACATCAGTTCCAAATGTCTTCTATCAGGCTTTCCCCGGTCCCCTCTCTCATCTTCACAGGACTCTCCTCCTGAGTATGGATACTGTCACCCATGTGGATCACAACCACCTGTAACTCTAGCTGCAAGGGATCCATGAACCTCTTCTTGCCTCCTTGGTACCTACACTTCCACATATACATTCCCACACACAGGCATAATTTTAAAAGATAAAAACAAATACTTAAAAATACTTGTCCCTTTTCTCCTGGTACTTCCAATTTGTGGTGTGAACTCTCTAAGACTTTTATAAAGGTGTCCTTCTCCATATAACCTCCCCCTTCCTCATCACTGTTGAAGAACTACTATGTATGCCTCTCTTTCTGTACCACCGTTACCAGCAAGCTTTGTGAATATGGAGTCAGAGGTGATGAAGTAAAGATAGAATGCCCCAGGCTCCCATCTTGCTCATACCTCCATTTGACTAGCGTGGTGTGAGCTAGACACCATGCTCACTCAATGTCTTCATCTGGGAAATGACAATTGGAGTGAGATTACCTCTTCAAGAATACTCATGTCCTTTCATACCTTGGGACTCTTAATGGTTGATTCCAGAGTGTCTACCGCCACAAAAGTATTGGTACACAGGGTAATATCATCCACTGTCCTTGTTCAATTTCAATAAGAGTTTATTGCTGAAAAATAGTAAAATCTACTAGAGGGAAGAGTGTGTATATGGTTTTATACTAATATACAAGACTGTCTTCTTAAAGATTCAGGAACAAGGCAGAATTACTCTTTATGCAGTGTCACTTGCTTATCTCTACCAGTTTGTGTCTAAAATATGTGAGTTACATGTGCCACCGATGGCCAAAGCTTTGGAAGAGGGCTCACAATTCTGCATCTTCTCCTTCACTTATTCCTGATACAATGATCCTTAAAACAGGTCAACATTCTACAAAACCCCAATGTGTGAAGGCTTCCACCCCACCCCTTGTCAATGGGTCTTTGTGACACCACGGGGCTGAGGAAGTTTTATGTTAACCCACAGTGATCTGGCTGTTATCTATTACTATAGCAACACCTGTCTCGACTGAGGCTAGGCCTTTCAGTCTGCTTCAGCATAGCTGCCACTTCCTATATGTCAGCCCAAGTCTTCAACACTTCAAAAACACTTCATCTCCTCTGACTCTCTCCACAGCCCCCGACCAAAATCCTATTAGCGTCCTTGCTTACAGATGAGAAAACTGGGCCTCCTGGGTGTTCAGTAAATTGACCAACTTCCCGCAGTCACTAAGCAATAGGCACAGACAAGAGCCAAACTCAGCCCATGTAGGATCACCACTGGTGAGCACCAGAACTGGTTCCCATTAGCCCCAGAGCCGACTGTGGCCATCTCTACTCAAGTTCACGCTCGGTGAGTTCATAGAGAGAATTGAAGTAGACCCTGGTCATGCGAATACACAATTCAGCACTTTTCTTTTCCTGTTGTCGAGTCATTTTATCACAGCGCTACTTATCAGACCCTAATGATTCCAAATGGTCAAGCCGAGTCCCGATCATCCTATTGTGTGCCCTTCCCAACTTCATGGTCTTTTTTTTCTAATCCACTGGTAAGGAACCATGCAAGCTGGGAGTATGGACAACCCACCAGGGATCTTCCCTCGATGACCTTCCCTCTCCCAGCATGCAGCAGCTCTTCACTTCATCAATGGACATAGCGCCAAAGAGCTTCTAAATATTTACTTCTACGCCAATAGATTTGTGCCCCTCGCAACTTCTCATCAGACAAACTTCTTTTTACAAGGGACGTGTGTCAGAACATGATATGTAAATGGAGCAGTGCGGGGAGATATGTGAGACCTTATGAGAAAACTCCAAGTAAACAAGACAAGAGTCTTGTAGCCTCCGTTCCTCTGTAACATGGCTGTTCTTGGAATGTGCTTCCCTGCCCCTGCCAGGTGTAGCAGTCAGGAGTGATTTCACTTTAGATCATTCATTACGCCTGGCTATTGTTATCTGTTTGCCCCTCTAGGAATCGAGCCTCTTCTTGCTATAGGCAGTTGGCCGTTGTGATTGCGCACTTTCCCAGGTGACTTTTTCTAACCCTCAGAGTATACGGCGTCTGATGTTCTGAATAAAGTTGGTTATTGTATTAGACTTTACTCTACCTCATTTTGAGGCCCCGTTCTCCCAGGTCCCTGCTGCCAGCTAGAGCAAACAGATGTGGTTAATACAGACACTCCCAGCTGGTCAGAGAGCAGAGAACAAGCCAGGGTGGCCAGCTCTGCCCCACTCAGGACATCTATATCACACACCTTCTTCACGGGACTCAGGGAGTCACAGAAGTGGAGGAAGGGAGATCATAAGAGCCAGAGGTTGTCAGGAATTGCTGAGAAATGGTGTATTTCTGTGACAAGACAGAGCTGTTGTATATGTGAACTCTCAACGGCTGTGGCTGGATAACCAAGCCACTCTGCCAAGAGACCAGCACTAACAAAGAAATAACAGGGTTATTGATGGAATCATAACAGAGAAACTGGGTCCCTGTTGTTTTTGAGAGAATGCTCTATACAACAGCCAAAGAGGAAACATTGCAAAGTCAAAGGAAGGAACCCACTCGCTATGTGTGCTGCAGCAGGAGGACTTCCAGCAAGAAGTCTTTAATCTCCGCAGCAAACATTTCGCTAGGTCTGCATAATGCACGGCCCACAAGAACATCCCCAGGACAGCTGAAATTCAGGGCAGAAGATCAAGTTGACAAGATTGGCTTTGAGGATAAAACAAGGAGAGGGTGGGGGAGGATTGCCTACCAAACTTGTTCCGTATCTCCCTGTGATTACCCTGCAGCAGGTGGTGCCTGGCTCCATCCATCATCCCGGCGTAGGCTCCCATGCCCTGGGTGCCTTTGAAACCTTAAATCTAAGAGCACATCTGCTATTTCACTTGTCTTCCTGAGAAGTGAGTTTGTGAGCAATACACCACACGCGGTGGTTTGAATGTTCTCGGCTTGGAGTGGCACTATTAGGAGGTGTCGTCACTGTGGAGATGGGCTTTGAGACCCTCCTCCTCGCTGCCTGAGGATAGTCTGCTCCTGGCTTTCTTTGGACGAAGATGTAGAACTCTCAGATCCTTCTCTAGCACCACGTCTGCCCGGGCGCTGCCATGTTCCTACCATGATGATAATGGACTGAACCTCTGCAATTGTAACATGGTCCCAGTAAAATATCCTTAATAAGAGTTATCTTGGTCATGGTGTCTCTTCACAACAATGGAAACCTTAACTAAGACAGAATTTGGTACCAGGAACTGGGGTGTTGCTGTGATAGGCCCGACCGTGCTTTTCTTTGAAGGAATGTGGACTTGGGGACTTCAGAAAGCAGTGGACTGCTTTAAGTGGGGCTCAATGGGTCATACGACTAGAACGCACGGAAGTGTTCCTGAGTGTGTTTTGAACGATGGGGACCTAGCTCAAGACGTTTCAGAGATTATTTTTAGTGTGCGGCCTAGAGACTGGTTTCATGAAATACTGGTGAAGAATGTGGCTGCATTTTTTTTTTTTTTTTTTTTTTTTTTGCCATTGTCCGACGAGTCTGCCCAAGGCTAAGGTGAAGAGATTTAGATTAACTGCTTTGACGAAGGAAGTCTCAAAGCAGCCGGGTGTAATTTCTTGTGTGTGGTTACTAAAGTTCACTCTCATGAAGAACATTTTAATGAGGCCACAAGCATTGAGAGGAAAAATACAAAATGTGTGGTTCAGAGAATAAAGGGCACTGGGAAGTGAAGTGAAGCTAACTCCTGTGTTCAAGGATATTAAACGGAATTAAGGGAGTGGTGACCCTGGGGCGAGATCCCACCCAGCTAAACTTACAATTCTGGAGCTGAAGAAGGGATGGATCTAAGCATTGTTACGACCTGGTTATTCTTTCCTTTGGACTTTTAATGTGGAATGAAGTACAATTCAAAAATGGAGGGCACGCCTGTGATCCAGATTTTGAGGAGTCACTGCCATGAAAAGCTTAGGCCCAGGCGTAGAGGGTACACACCTTTAACCTCAGGAGACAGAGGCAAGCAGATCTCTGAGTTCAAGGCCAGCCTGGGACAGAGCAAATTCCAAGTAGAGAAAAGCTTAGGTCCAGGTGTAGTGGTTTAACTCCTTTAATCCCAGAACTCAGGAGGCAGGCACATGATCTCTTGAGTTCAAGGTCAGTCTACAGAACAAGTTCCAGGATGGCCAAGCTTAGGCATTGAAGGAGTTGGAAAACAGAAAGCTGGTGATGGTGTAATAGAACAGGGTAGCATGTTCCAGCCCAAGCAAGCAGCAGAACTTGCCAGCTTTGGCTACGTGCCCTGCCTTTAGAATAGAAGAAGGCACCGGAACAATTGATGCTGGTTAGCTGGAGCTGAGAAATTAGCAGGGATTAAGAAGACACTAGCATTACTGAGGTGATACTCTCTAGGAAGTGTGTTCTGAAAGCATAAAGAAGCTGCATTCCAGAGACAACCAAAGTCTCATGACGGGAGCTGGACTTGGTAATGCGTAAGAGTCACCCAGGTGGTACTGGTTTGAAGGTATGAAAGGGTCATGGGGAACAGCTGAGGCCTGGTACTGTGAGAGGCCAAGGAAGGCCATTAGTGGCAGTACAGTCTTAATTATAGTTGACAGCGCAGAACTGAAGGAGTCATGTAAAGGAGTTAAGGCTTGGCACCATAGAGGGAGCCTAAGAGGCTATTGGTGAAGCCTAGTTGCAGAGGAAGACCCCAGTGTATTGGAGATGCCAGTGCCATGGGATGATCACCAAGAACAGCAGCGGCAGTGGAGTGGAGTCAGCCAGAGTCTAGAGTGCCACAGAGGGCAGAGCTGGAGCCCTCTAGGGCTGACCCAAGCCCTTTGGAGGAGCCCAGAAGATCGTGTGTAGATATCAGTCATTGGAATAAGAAGCTGTAAAGTCAAAGTCACCTTGGATACTCCAAGGTGTTAGAGATGCCAGAGCCATGGGGCACCTGCTGAGGAAAGCTGCTAGCAGGGAGAAAGAGAGAGATGTTTGTTGCAGTCAACAAAGATGAAGGAGTTGGAGATCTGAAGAGCGCTTTGACATCAGACATGGAAATGCTGAGTTTGGAGTTTGCCCAGCAAGCTTTTGGTCTTGCTTTGGTCTAATCTTTCCTCACCATGACACTTTGGGATGGAAATATAGATCCTGTATGATGTTGCAGGTATGCGATCTGTTCATAGGGGATTACAGTCTAGAGATGGCGTGAATCTCAGAAGAGACTTTGAGCTTTGGACTTTTAACATTATCGAGACTGTTACAGACCATGGGACTTTTGGAGTTGGCTTAAATGTATTTTGCATTATGCTATCACTAGGTATGGTCCCCATGGACTCATGTGTTTGAACAAGCCTATGGGAGCCAGGGAGTAGAATGTGGTGATTTGGATATGCTGGACCCAGGGAGTGGCACTATTGGAGGTGTGGCCTTGTAGGAAGAAGTGTGTCACTGTGGCGATGTCACTTTGAGACCCTCCTCCTAGCTGCCTGAGGACAGTCTGCTCCTGGCTTCCTTTGGATAAAGATGTAGAACCCTCAGCTATTCCATGCCTGCCTGGACGCTGCCATGCTTCCTGCCCTGATGATGATGGACTGAACCTCTGAACCCGTAAGCCATTCCCAATTAAATATTGTCCTTTATAAGAGTTGCCTTGGTCATGGTGTCTCTTCACAGCAACGGAAACCCTAAGACACACAGCCAGTCACCTTGAGCAGGTGACTTTGGCTTTCTAAACCTAGTTTGGTCTTCTGTCAAGTGGATTGCGTGATGCCTAACTCATGGGTTATGGTTCCAGAAACACCACCACATGTGGTGGTTCAACTACTTGTGACCAGAAGGAATGATAATTATAGACTCAAACAGGGTTGATCACATTCTGAGAGCTTTGCTTATACCACAGTCCCTGAGGTCAGCCAGCTTAGCCTGCTTGCCAAGTTTCAGACCAGAGAGAGATGTTGCCTAAAAACAGCAACAACAGTGGTGAAGGGTACCTGAAAAAGAACACCTGAGATTTACCCTCTGGCCCCCACATGTATGTGCACACATATATACATTCACTTGCATTTATGAACAAAGGCATATGCCCATGCTTACTTGCACACACACAAAACCCAACTGACCAATCAATGAACCAACACAATGGCATCCTTAATCTTTACAGCAAGATTAGACGGTGGGTACTATTGTCTTCCTTGTCAAGATATGGACAGGACACAAGGAGAGCTAGCTATTTGCCCAAAGTCATTAGCTCAGCAACGAGCCATTTACAAACATTGTCTGAGCCCAGTCTATACCCGTGGAGAGAACATGGTTACCACTCCCATTGTAAAGGTGAATATTCCGAAGCTCCAGCACTCCATCGAGGCAGCCAAGGACACCAAGAAAGCAAGCATCACAGCGGAGAATTCAGCCTTAGCTAGGCCTATGCATGCCTCTAGCCTTCGTGCCTATAAATAAAGGCAGCTGCCCCTTAGGAAAGCTAATCAACGCTGATTTGATTATTAGAGTATGCAGAGGCACAAGGCTAGGAGCTCAGCACGCATCCTCTTACGAAATTGTCACAGTGAATGCTTGTCCCCGTTTGACATGCCAGGAAACTGAGGCACGGAAAAGATCACAGATGAAGTCACAAGTAGAAACTGGCATGGCTGGGGAGCAGACTCGGCCAGTTCCGATAAGCTCTGAGGAGCTCAGATCAGCTCTAGGATGAACTATGGGGGTTTGCTGGACAAGCACCTTTGCCCTGCTGTGAAAACCTCAGGCCCTCTTATTCCACTGACCACTATCACAGTGATTTGCTGAGAGGTGAGAGGTCATGGTGGGCTGCTCAAAAACAGAAGGGACAAGGGAATAGTTGGGGGAGAAGCAAAACTCAATGTGATAGACAGGTAGCTGGGCCAATAGTCAGCAGGCTGGCCCAGCCCTCTATCCTTGGTGCCACCCCTTTCATGCCCATGCAGAAGGAGTCCTTAGACCCACATCCAGACATGTCCAGTGGGTTATAGGGCTAACAAAGGAGATACAGAGGAAGAGTATTTCTACTTCCTTGGAGATGCAGACTCTATGAATCATGTCTATGTTCCCTTGCAGGAAGAAACCTCAGCTGCAGGCTCGGAGGCAGAGAGGCCCTCTTTGGCTTTCTGGGTTAGGAAGATTAAGCTGAAACCTTCTGAGATGACAAAGGTGTCATGCCTCTGGGAGGCTAGAAGACCAAGTTGGGCCTAATACAGTTGAGGTTTGCCAGTGGGGGGGGGGTGAATTTCCTCCATCACCACCACCCTTGCCTTGGTCCAAGGTAGGCCCAAGATGACCCAAAAGCAGGGCACACTCCCATGCTTTCTGTAGACACTGAGCTGAATTCCAGCGTTGTGAGGAGGAGGCACACCAGCAGGGAGTTCGCTCTGCAGAGCCCTGGGGCATGTTGGGTGATGGTTGATCATGACCACCCCTTGTTCTTGCTTACTACACACTCAAGAGGGCCACCTGGAACAGACGTGAACCTTTGAGGTACCTGTGTAGCCTTGGAGGCTCTCAGTGATCCGGCCATGCCTGCCTCCCCAGCTTCATGTCCTGCACCATGCTAGGAAAGTCTGCCCATACACAGCTCCCCTGTAACTGGAGCTTCTGCAAACCTGAACAACTACTCCTCTCCTTGTCCTCAGCTAGGGCTGTTCCTGTGCCTAGCATACCCTTGCCCTGTCCTCTCGCTGCCTTCCTTTATCAGGATGACTCTGACAGTCCCTTAAGATGGGATTTCAAGCTGGTACAACCATGGTGGAAATCAGTCTGGTGGTTCCTTAGAAAATTAGACACAGTGCTACCCAAGGACCCAGCTATACCTTTCCTGGGCATATACCCAACAGATGCTCTAACATACAACAAAGACACGTGCTCCACTATCTTCATAACAGCCTTATTTATAATAGTCAGAAGTTGGTAAGAACCCACACGCCCTTCAACAGAGGAATGGATACAGAAAATGTGGTTCATCTACACAATGGAGTACTACGCAGCTATCAAAAACAATGACTTCATGAAATTCATAGGCAAATGGATGGAACTAGAAAGTATCATCCTGAGTGAGGTAACCCAGTCACAAAAGAACACACATGGTCTGCACTCACTGATAAGTGGACATTAGCCCAAAACTCAGAATACCCAAGATGCAATCCACAGACCATGTGAAGCTCAAGAGGAAGAAAGTGTGGATGCCTCGGACCTTCTTAGAAGGGGGAACAAAATACTCACAGGAGGAAATATGGAGACTGTGTAGAGCAGAGACTGAAGGAAAGGCTATCCAGAGACTGCACCACCTGGGGGATCCATCTCATATACAGAGACCAAACCCATACAATATTGTGGATGCCAAAAGGTTCGTGCTGACAAGAACCTGATATAGCTGTCTCCTGAGAGGCTCTGCCAGAGCCTGACAAATGTGAATGCTGGCAGTCAACCATTAGACTGAGACGGGGTCCTCAGGGGAGGGAGTAGAGAAAGGACTGAGGTAGCCGAGAGGGTTTGCAACCCCATAGGAAGAACAACAATATCAACCAACCAGACCCCTCCCCAGAACTCTCAGGGACTTAACCACAAACCAAAGGGTACACATGGAGCAGCCCCTGGCTCTAGTCAAATATATAGCAGAGGATGGCCTTGTCGGGCATCAGTGGGACGAGTGGCTCTTAGTCCTGTGAAGGCTCAATGCCTTAGTATAGGGGAATGCCAGGGCAGGGAGGCAGGAGGGAGTGGGGGGAGAACACCGTCATAGAGGCAGGAGGTGGGAGGATGGGATAGGGGGTTTCCGGAGGAAAAACTGGGAAAGGGGATAATATTTGAAATGTAGATAAAGAATATATTCAATTTTTAAAAAGGGGAAAAAAGGAAAAAAATCCTCCCCAATTCCCATTGTGTGCTCTCCCAGTTCAGGATTCCTAGTGGTCACCGGTTACCACAGAAACCTGATCTCTCAAGGTTCCAAAAGGCTATCATCACAGAGCCAGCAGAGCCATGCTCACCTCTTCAGCCCTGGTAGTTTTTTTCTAATCCTCGACATGCCTCGTCTTACCCTGGCTTGTCCCAGTCTTTGTCGTGGTGTGTACACGAGGGTCTCATACTGTGGCTTCTCTGTAAGGACACCTGCCACTGGACCAACTCCAATGTGACATGACCTCAAATGCACTGTCATTACTTAGAAATGAAGTCATCTTCTGAGGTTTCCAAGGGGATGTGACTTTGAGGAAACAATTTGGAACATCTGACCCAGTGTGTGTAACCAGGATTTTATACAGGTTTTATAACTTGACATTATAAAAGAGCAGAGCTTTGACTATCCTGGGTGTTTTGTTTTGTTGTTATTCTAAATGAATTTGCAAATTGTTCTTTCTAACTCTGTGAAGAATTGACTTGGGATTTTGATGGGGATTGCATTGAATCTGGAGATTGCTTTTGGCAAGATGGCCGTTTTTACTATATTAATCCTGCCAATCCATGAACTTGGGAGATCTCTCCATCTTCTGAGATCTTCAATTCCTTTCTTCAGAGACTTGAAGTTCTTGTCATACAGCTCCTCCAGCAGCATTACAGAGCAATAGTGATAAAAACTGTATTGGTACCCAGACAGGCAGGTAGATCAATGGAATAGAATTGAAGACCCAGAAATGAACCCACACACCTATGGTCACTTTCAACAAATGGTGCTGGTTCAACTGGAGTTCAGCATGTAGCAGAATGCAAATCAAACCATTCTTATTGCCTTGTACAAAGATCAGGTCTTGGACCTCCGCATCAAATCAGATACATTGAAACTAATAGAAAAGAAAGTGGAGAAAAGCCTCAAACACATGGGCACAGGGGAGAATTTCCTGAACAGGACACCAATGGCTTATGCTCTAAGATCAAGAATCAACAAATGGGACTTCATAAAATTACAAAGCTTCTATAAGACAAAGGGCACTGTCAATAGGACAAAACAGCAACCAACAGATTGGGAAAAGATCTTTACTTAACCTACATCCGATAGACGGCTAATATCCAATATATACAAAGAACTTAAGAAGTCAGACTCTAGAGAATCAAATAACCCTTTTTAAAAATGGGCTACAGAGCTAAACAAAGAATTCTCAACTGAGGAATATTGAATGGCCAAGAAGCACCTAAAGACATGTTCAACATCCTTAGTCATCAGGGAAATGCAAATCAAAACAACTCTGAGATTCCACCTCACACCAGTTAGAATTGCTAAGATCAAAAACTCAGGTGACAGCAGATGCTGGTGAGGATGTGGAGAAAGAGGAGCACTCCTCCATTGTTGGTGGGATTGCAAGCTCGTACAACCATTCTGGAAATCAGTCTAGAGGTTCCTCAGAAAATTGGACATAGTGCTACCTGAGGACCCAGCTATACCACTCTTGGACATACACCCAAAAAAATGCTCCAACATATAACAAGAATGCATGCTCCACTATGTTCATAGCAGCCATATTTATAATAGCCAGAAGCTGGAAAGAACCCAGATGTCCTTCAACAGAGGAATGGATACAGAAAATGTGATATATTTACACAATGAAGTACTTACTATTCAGCTATTAAAAGCAATGACTTCATGAAATTCATAGGCAAATGGATGGAACTGGAAAATATCCTGAGTGAGGTAACCTAGTCACAAAAGAACACACATGGTATGCACTCACTGATAAGTGGATATTAACCCAAAAGCTCAGAATAGCCAAGATACAATTCACAGACCACATGAAGCTCAAGAGAAAGGAAGACCAAAGTGTGGATACTTCAGACCTTCTTAGAAGGAGGAACAAAAATACCCACAAGAGGAAATATGAAGACTGTATGGAGCAGAAATGGAAGAAAATGCCATTCAGAGACTTGCCCCACTTGGGGATCCCCCCCCCCATATACATACAGCCACCAAACCCAGACAATATTGCTGATGCCAAGAAGTGCATGCTGACAGGAGCCTGATAGAGCTGTCTCCTGAGAGGCTCTGCCAGAGCCTGACTAATACAGAGGTGGATGCTCACAGCCAACCATTGGACTGAGAATGGGGTCCCCAATGGAGGAGCTAGAGAAAGGACTGAAGTAGCTAAAGGGGTTTGCAACCCGTAAGAAGAACAAAAATATCAACCAACCAGACACCCCCAGACCTTCAAGGTACTAAACCCCCATCCTAAGAGAACACAGGGATGGACCTATGGCTCCATCTGAATATGTAGCAGAGGATGGCCTTGTCAGGAATCAATGGGAGGGGAGGCCCTTGGTCCTGTCAAGCATGATGCCCCAATGTAGGGGAAGTCAAGGCAGGGAGGTAGGAGGGGGTGGGTGGGTGAGGGAGCACCCTCATAGAAGTGGAGGAGTGAGATGAGATAGCGTGTTACTGGAGGGGAAACTGGGAAAGGGGATAACATTTAAATTGTAAATTTAAAAACAATCCATAAAATAAAATAAAATAATAAAATAAAATAAAATAAAATAAAATAGCAGAGCATTCTATGATAGTCAGAGGCAGTATCAAGGAAAGACTGAAGCCAGATACAACTTGTGCCAGACCAAGTACAAAGAAGAGATAGTGTTGGAAAAAGTATATGAGCTACTGACTAAAAGCCAGGAGCCAGTGACCCTACAAAACCAGGAAGTTCGGTCTTGTGCCTGGCAGAATTGTCCTTCAAGATCTTTACCACTCCCCCCACTCGAAAGTAACCTGGCAGTGGATGATTCGTTGCCCCTGTGTCATTAGCTACGAGACAGAAATAACAGCGTGCCACTTGGGAGGTAGGAGCTGACATTTTTCTCAAGGAGTTTCCTATTCTGCCCTTAACAGTTCTCTGCTCTCCCCACTTTTCCAAACAGTGAGGGTCCAGTCAAAGTCAGCACTGCTACACAGCACGCGTCACACACAGTTCGAAGGCAAATGTTAATAATCTCCCAAAGCAAAGGCCAGTGAAAGCGGAGGCGCCAGAGGATGATGACTGAGGCACCTGAGGGAGGACAAGAATCCAATACACGGAAGGACCGTGGACTAGAGGACAGTGTCCGGGAGGACAATCCAAGGCACCTGAGGAAAGACGATGACCCAGTGCACTGAATTACCGAGGCATCAGAGGACTGTAGAGGATGGTGACCTAGGCACTGGAGGGAGGATCAAGGCACAGGCACGGAAGGTCCCTGAGGCACAGAGAATGAAGCCCCGGAGCACCAGAGACGACTGACTACCCGAGGCACCGAAGGATCACTGAGTCGCAGAGTCCGAGTCGCAGAGTCTGGCCTCCGGATATCTCTTTCTGATTTCTTGGGCCCCCCATTTTTATCATCAGTTAAAATGTGAACGGCGACTGTCCCAAGCCCCCTGGCCTGTCTGCAGGTTAGCTGTGGGGGACGGGGAAGAGGAGGGTGAACATGTGTGAATGTGCTGTACCTGGCCCCGAGTAAAACCCCAACTCATGCCATATCCTTTTTCCTTTGAAATAATTTCACTAATCACATTGTTAGCAAGTGTACTTTTATTTTTTACAACTCCAAAAGGATGATGCATATTGGCTCTTCAAGTAAATATATTTCTTATTTCTTGCCGCTAGGAGCCAAGCCTTTCTGTTTGTAACACTTAACGAATAGAAAATTAAAGAAAAGCTACACCATCCCCGATTTGAATGTGAAATTCTGGTATGAATTCAGGATGCGCTTCCCCTTTAAAAAATGGTATTTCCTAACCAGCCTCCTTAAATGCCTATAGGTCATACCTGACACTGGGAGGCAGCTCACAGTGGCCTATTTGCCTGCATGAATGGGGTTCTGAGTTTTATCCCCAGCACCACACACAGACACACACACAGAGACACACACACGGTATCCCAATACCCAACCTTAAAGCCATGAACTCTCTCAAAATCCAGACTATGGCCTCCCAGACCATTGTTCTGTTTTTGTTTTTGGTTTTTTTTTTCTGTTTTGTTTTGTTTTGTGATTCCTTGGGGAAATAGCTGAGCCTTGCTTTGAGCAGAGAATATATAAAGGGGGTCTGAAAATGTTCCCAGATCTGAGGATGGAGAAGCCGTGAAGATGTCAGGGAACCTTGGCTAAGGACTGGAAGGCCAAACGGAGGTGGCATCCACTAACTAGAGGTGGGGTCGTCCGAGGATCAATAATGATTTCTGAGTCTGGGGAGAATTCGCCATTGATTAAGTATTTACCGCACAAGCTTGAGGACTTGAGTTCGCTCCCCACTACCCGACTTTGAAACCAAGACAAATGTCAAGTGTGATAACTCAAGTTTGTCAACTCCTGCACTGGACAGGCAGAAGCAGGAGGGGTCTGGAGCTCACTGGCCAGGCAGACTAGGCTGCTTAACAACCCCCAGGCCAACGATGGAGCCTACCTTAAAAATACAGGGTGGAGGCAAGAGCTGAGGCTGGACTTTGGCTTTTGCATACACATGGAAGGGCACGCACACACACACACACACACACACACACAGGAGGGAGGGAGGGAGAGAGAGAGAGCATCAACATAGTCACATGGGATCACGAATTCATAGTGGAGTACTGAAGACGAATCCTCTCTTCAATGTCCGGGAGGAAGTCCTAATTAGCTCTGATATTGAGGCGCAGAGAAGTGAAGTGTGTCACCCCACGTCACACAGCTTCTGAAGAGGGAAGACAGAATTCCACACCGTGTCTGTGGCATTGCAAAATGGGCGGCACGAGCCTTCAATAAAGTTTAATGTTCCCTCCACTGTTCCCACCACAGCAAGGCTAACAGGCAAAGAATTAGACAAGGGAAAGCATGCGTAGTCCCATCCTACGTCTCTTAGTCCCTGGTTACAAGCAACAGATGTCGGAGGGTGAGTGTGGTGTGATACATACACGACGCGGTAATGGCAAACCCATTATAACCACTCCTGCGAAAATCCAGGAGGGCCATAAAAACCACTCTATGGTTTCAAGGTGGGAGCTGGCAGTGGCTGGCTGCACATCCACGGCTCTTCCCGATGCCTTCCTGCCTTCTTCCTCCTCAGACGAAGTTTCTTAAGGAGCGGCCTGGGAGCCCTTCTTACTTAAGCACATTTTAAAATACAGATCTATGGGCTTCGTCGCAGACCGGATTGATTTCTGAAGCACAGAGCCCTGTAATCGGAATTTTTTTTACCTGAGCGCCCTAGGAAGATGGTTGAAACGCAGCTCTTCAGTAAGTGCTGCTCCTGTGGGTGACTTTTCCCAGATAGATGCAAACAAGTGCCTCTTCGACCTAGATGTGGCACCAGTTCCAAGCCAAAGCAATGCCTCTCTGGTCTAGCTTAGCAGGTCATGGGTTCATTGCGGATTACTCACAGATACATGGGTAACCAAACAACGGAAGGATCTCTGAAAAGCCCATCCCAGCATGGGTGAGCACTCGGAACAATTGCATCATGGGAGTCCCCTACAGCTTGCAGGCGCTGCCACCCAAAGGCTCTGCCACCTATATCCAGTAATTATTACCACTAATAAAATCACGGGGCTGGAGCTTGGAATGTTTCTGTCGGAGGAAAGAACCACACAACTGTCTACTTCTCATCCGAGGGACCTCGGGGCTGAGGGGCGGGTCACGTGCAGAGTTTGCCTCGCATCCCTACGGTCCCAGCACTGGGAGGAGGTGGTACTGGACAGATTTTTCTTCATTGACTCCTCACCTCCACTTCTTCATTTCGCCAGAACTTCTTTTTAGTCAGTGATCTTTCTACAAGACAAATTCCTATTGAAATACTTTTGAAAAGCCAGATATGATGGCGTATACCTGTAATCCAGGCTCGGGAGCCTGAGGACAACTATATAGTTGATACCCTCTGTTAGTGTTTCCTCCCAAAAGTCCAATGGTCTCCCGGCATCTTCACTTAGGATAGGCCCACGTCGTTTCAGCTCTTTAACAATCCCCAGATTCATCTGCCACTTCCCCACCACACAATTTCCTGTGCCCCGCCCCCCATCATGGAGGACTCAATGATCCTTTCACCATAGCCAGCACCCACTCTGATTCGGCCATCGACTATCTCTGTAACGCCCTTCTGGTTTTGCTCCCCTTGACTGTCCTTGGTTCTTCTGGCTTAATTCACTTCCTGTGACCTTATTACATCCCACAGGGATCTTAGGATGATTGGCAGATGATGTTTATGTGGTTGGTTTTAAAGGAAAATGGCCCCCATAAGCTCATAGGGAGTGGCACGATTAGGAGGTGTGGCCTTGTTGGAGTGGGTGTGGCCTTTTTGGAGTGGGTGAGGCCTTGTTGGAGTGGGTGTGGCCTTGTTGGAGTGGGTGAGGCCTTGTTGGAGTGGGTGTGGCCTTTTTGGAGAAAGTGTGGCCTTAATGGAGGAAGTGTGTCATTGGAAGCAGGCTTTGAGATTTCAGATGCTCGAACAAGGCCCAGTCTGTCTGTCTGTCTGCCACTGCCCCCCAACCTGCTCTTTGCTCTCTCCACTCTCTTGTCTCCTGCCTGTCAGTCTGGATGTAGAACTCCTGACTCTTCAGCATCATATCTACCCGTGTGCCCCCATGCTTCCCACCATGATGATAATGAACCTAACCTCTGAACCTATAAACCAGCCCCAACCAAATGTTGTCCTTATAAGAGTTGCCCTGGTCACAGTGTCTCTTCACAGCAGTGGAAACCTAAGACAGTCTAGTGTCATCAGTCGGACGATGCAGCACACAGGCCATGTCTTCTCCCCTATTGTGTCCCTGTCACCTGGCAGTCCCTGAAAGTATAGGTTCATTAAATGAATGAAAGAAGAAATGGCGGCCCCTTCTCCATCGTCATTCCATCACGGTATACATTAGCTTACCGATCCTCTGATTTCTTTCTACCTCCCCTTGTTTCATGGTCAATGATAATCTTGTACACCCACATTGGCTCAAGACCCCCCCCGGACTCTGAATACCCTGCCCTGTGGTATGCCACATTTGCAGAGCTCTTCAGAAGTAGGAGCTCCGGACAACTCTTGGCTGGGGAAGCAGGTGGTACCCATACGCTGTGAGTGAGTTCATGCACAGTCCTTACTGAAGAACGGACCACAATCATCCAATCCTATCCTACCTTCCAGGAGCCTCAGGACAGGTGATTGGTCCAGGACTGAGTGCTTGATGCATGTTCTCTTTTGAGAATATGAGCCGTGAAAAAGCATTTCCGCAAAGGCCGTTCTTGGCATTCCATGATCTGGACGAGCTGAAGCATTGGATGCAGGAAGAACAGAGCGTCCAAAGATCATTTCAGGGGTTGGGGATTTAGCTCAGTGGTAGAGCGCTTGCCTAGCAAGCACAAGGTCCTGGGTTCGGTCCCCAGCTCCGAAAAAACAAAAAACAAAAAACAAAACAAAGATCATTTCAGACACAAAGGGAGGGGGTCCCCTTGGCTTCCGATATCTGTGAGTAACGGTGGAGGAAGCTGTCGTACACAGCCCTTGGTCTAAGGAGCCCTTTCCCTATCTTCCCAATAAATCTCCCTTTTTGCTGGAGTTAACGTATACGTTTTTGTTCCTTGTATATAAACAAGCCTTGACCAAGAAAAGGGCCTTGAGCATGAATCCTAGTCTGGATGTTAGATGCTTCAGGTAAAACTCTAAGTCCCAGAGTCTCAGTACCCACACTTAAAAGATAGATACTAACATGTAGGATCTAGCGGGAAGCAAACACATTTGGTAGCTGCATACTTACTGGATAGAGGAACTGTTGGTTCAAGTTCCTTGCATAGTGAGCAAAGTAAATATCATGGTAGGTGACCAATGAGACAACATCCAGAGAGAGATGAAGCCGCTCCCAACTGAGAATCACAATCTCTTGAAAGTACAACTGCCTGTGGGCCTCCTGCCTAGGGCCAGGACAGGTACAATGCCTTCCAGTATCTCCCATCCAGTATCTGAGAGAGAGAGGGCTGGAGAGAAAGTTCAGCCATCCTGTGGGAGATGTGTTTTGGAGGGGTGTCATCTCTCTTATGCTCTGACTATTATGTCTGGGAGTTCCAAGCGTAGGAGCAGTATCTGTGTCACTAGTCATCCATCTCCTGAGGGCCCAGCTTGCCTGTCCTGCTCACAGTAAGTGATACCCATTTTTATCCATGTGTCTCTGTCTTTGCAGTCTCTTCCTGCCTTGATGGTTCTGTCCCTGCCTTTTCTATGCTGTCTCCTTTGTCTCCCCTTGCTCTTACTTCCCTCTGTCCTCTGTCCCTGTGTCTGTCCCGTATCTGTCTCCTTCCCACCTCATCCCCCCCACCCGACACACACTGGCACCTGCCCCTGACCAGCTTCCCTTTGTCTTGGTCCTTCTCCAGTTGCCTGGTAACCGCCTTCCCCACCAGCCCCACAGAAACCATAGCAACGGGCAGCCTGGAGATGCGGCCATTCATCTTGCTTTTGTCCTGTGCGTTTCCGCCACTGCAGGCCACGCACGTGGATGCTCCAATTACAGGTACTCAGGCGGGATGCCTTTGTCCAAGGCCCATTCACAGCCAAGTGGACTCAGGGAGCAGAAGCTGTCGAAAGCTGCCACACAAAGTGTCTTTGTGCCTCCTCCAGGTGCTCCCTGCAGTGCTCAAGGACAGCAGGATCTTCAAGCTCACGCTCAAAAGCCCACATGACAAACAAAGACAGGGATGGAAGAAAAGGGGTAGCAGCAGACAGACAGACGTCCAATCCAACAGGCCCAGAAGAAAAACCCAAGGGCACAGGAACAAAGAGGGGTGGGGAGGCATGACAATTATCTGCACAGGGGCAAGGGCTCTGTCCCAGCTCACTGAGTATTCCCTCTGGACCCTGATGCTCTCTCTGTCCGTCCTTCAACACAGATCACTTTAAAGCCACCTAGATCTTCTCTCTAGCCTCAATCCCATTGCTGCTCCCCTTGGAGTGAAACCTTTCCTGAGCACTGTCACCACTCAGTATTGATTGGGTCATCCGACTCCCTAGGCTCTGTGTGTGCATGTGTGTCAGTGTGTGCGTGGCATGTGTATATATGTGTGTGTGTGTGTGTGTGTGTCTGTGTGTGTGGTGTGTGTGTCTGTGTGTGAGTGTATGTATGTGTATATGGTCTACAGTATCTGTGTGGTGTGTGTGTGTATGTGTGTGTGTGTCTTTGTGTGTTTGGGTCTCTGTGTGTGTCTGGGTATACGCCTATATGGGAGAGGAGGATATGTGACATGTGGCATATGTGTCTGTGTATCTGTGATCTGTGTGTGTATGTGTGTGTGCCTATGTGTATGTCCTATGTGTGTGATATGTATAGTATGTGTGGTATGTTATATGTGTGTGGTGTGTGTGTGTGTCTGTGTGTGAGTGTATGTGTGTATGGTCTCTATGGTGTGTGTATATGTGATGTGTGTGGTATGTGTTTAGGTCTGTGTGTGTGTGTGTGTGTGTGTGTGTGTGTGTGTGTGTGTGTACTCGTGTGTGTTCATCTCTATGGGGCACTGTATCAAATTGCTCCAAGCTGAGATATCTTAAGTATACCAGCTCACAATTTGGAAGCTACAAGTTCGATGTCAAGGTGTGGAAAGGGTCCCCCATCCGAAGAATCCAGAGGGGATCCTTCCTTGCCTCTTCCTAGCTCCCAGTAGCAGCTATCTCTAAGTTCTTAGCTTCTACCTGTCTCTATGGTTACATGCTTCCTCTCTTACATGGTCTTCAGTCCCTGGGCTAGGATCTTGTTTTAGGAAGACAAGAAATTAGAGAGGAGAAAACACTAGCCAATTCACTCTATACTGGTTGACATTGACAAATCTTTGTTCATCATCCTGACTCCTACAATCAACCAGTGAGCAGACAGGCCTCTGCATTAGTGACAAAGGTGCCTGAGAAGAGACTGTGGAGGAAAGGATTCCTTTGGCTCACAGTTGGAGGAGATACAGTCCCTCATGGTCGGGGAGGCGTGACGGTATGAGCAGAGCATGACATGGTTATACAACAGGGAGCAGAGAGAGATAGAAGCAGGTGCTTAGCCCATCCACTCTCTCAGTTCTATTGTCTCAGCCCCAGTCCATGGAGCGGTGCTACCTACCTCTAAGGTGGTTCTTCCAGGGCCAGTTAACCCAACACGGAAGCTCCCTTGCAGATATGCCCAGGAGTTTGTCTCCTACATGACTCTAGATCTTGCTGAGTAGACAAATTAACTGTCGAGCCCTCCAGGAGCCTTCCTGTTCCTCATTCTAAACACAGGGATAGCAATGTCCTGCAGGAGGTCACCAAGGAGGTACAGACAAAGATGCAGTGTTGGGGGATTTACAGGCATTAGTTACCAGCTGATAGGTGTGGGGGAGAGGTCGTAGCATGAGGGCTTGGACCCTGATCTATGACATAATCACTGAAAGACTGATGTTCTAGTGGCATTACTGAGAAGTGGTGGTAACTAGGAGGTAGAGCCCAGCTGTAGGAAGTAGATCATGGGGAGTCTTTAGGAATATTTTGCTCTTGATCTTCCCCTCCTCTCCTCTTCCCTCCTCCCCCTCTCCCCTTCTTTTCCTTTCCTTCTCCCCTTCTCCCTCCTCTTCTCCACTTCCTTTCCCTCCTCCCCTCTTCCCCTTCCCCTCCCCCTTCTTCCCCCCTCCTCCTTCTCCCCTTCCTCTCCTCCTCCTTCTTCCCCCTCTCCCCTCCCTCCCCTCCCCTCCCCCTCCTCTTTCCCTCCTACCTCCTCCTCTCCCCCTCCCCTTCTCCCTCCTCCCCCCCTTTCCCTCTTTCCCTCTCTACTTGCTGGATGCCTAGGATTGAGCAGCCTCTATTCTGTCCCATGTTCCCAAGGCTATGAGGATCTGCCTCCCCTCCCTTACTTTCTCTCTTCTCTTCTTTTCCCTCCCCTCTCCATCCTCCTCTTTCCTTTCCTTGCTTTTTCAGTCCTAGGAGCTTATAAACATATTCATGGAAGTCAAATGCAGTCTCCCTCTTCACATGGCCTTCTTCCAGAGTTCTCCCCTCCCTTGTTAAAAGGATACTAGACATAGGATTCAAGATCGACCCAGATAATTCAAAATGATCCCATCCTGAGACCCTTAATTACACCTGGGAAGATTCCATGTCTAGATGAGGCAGCCTTCCCTGGTGTTGAGGGTTTGAGGTGAACATGTCATTTGGAGGACCACCATTTAACCTCCTGCCACAACTATATCTACGTTTTTCCTTTTCTTTTTCTCCTTCTTTCTCTTTTTTCTTTCATCCCCTTACCCTTCTTCATTTTTCCTCTCCTCCCCCTCCACCCCCTCTTCTCCTCCCCCCTCTTCTTCTAAAGTTGTTGCCTAAACTGACCTTGAATTTTGAACTTGTAATCCCCCTGCATCAGCCTCTTAGATGCTGGGATTACAAGTGTGTGCCCAAGTTACCGTGTTTTTTTTTTAAATTAAGTTATATTTTAATAAATCATCTTGGGGATGCATGTATGGAGATCTTCTAAGGGAGAGTGTACTCTCATTTCACCGTGTGCATTTTGGCAACTGAACTCAGGTGGTCAGGCTGGGCAGCCTCTATCCAATCCTTCACTGTGATTTCTGTCGTTAAGGAAAGAGTCTGGGTTGCTGACAGTTTCTGCAGTCAATATTTACAAGAGCCAAGGATCCTGCCGTTTTAAAATGTACTGATTTTTATTTCATTTTCGGGATGATGCTGGGAAAACAGGTGTCACTGTTCCCATTCTGAAGTCAAAGAAAATGAAGCAAGAGGCGTTAGGTGATTGCCTTCAACTCCCCTGGGACAAGCCCATCACTCTCCAAACGTGTATCCCACCCCCTCAAACAACGCATGGTTCATGAATGAAGCCTGCAGCTCAGGGCATGCCCTTGCACTCTCATGCTTAAAACTCCTTTCTGGTACTCCCCCCTCCAACCTCATTCAGACCTGCCTCATCTTTCATGTTCCTGCCCGCTAGAGAGCTCCTCTTCTGGGATCCCAATTTGCCCCACAGGGCTGTGCTGGTCTCCTCCTCTGGTCTCTAAGCACACTCTGATTTTTCACTGTTGGTTCCTATCTCCTTCCCCTGATCTTCGAGACCCAGAGGGCCAACTCCAAGGCAGATACCGCTGCCAGGTCATCACAGCTTAGCACGCTAACCATGGGGCAAGGACTCCATAATAGGGATCGCAATTAAACCACAGGTAAGGCAGCACTGTTGTGGACAAATGCAACAGAAACATGTCTTACCAGTTTTCTCATCATCCTTTGTCTGAGATCCACCAAAATCCCAGCTTATAAAGCACTAACGATTGTTTAGCCCTGAGGGTCAGGTCATTTCAAAGGTTCAAGACTGGGGAATTGGCAACACCCCTCCCCCAACGTGGTAAACGGAAACCAGGAGATTTGGTCATACAAGCCAAACCTTATCAAATATTAATGTGTGCAGGAGTCACAGAGTGTGGGAACTTGCTTGTTGGGGAAAAAAAAAAACACACCCTCATTCAGCTGTAACTGTGGCAGTTTTATGCAAGTCTGTGAGGCAGGATGGGGGGAGCGGATGCTGCAGCAGACCCTGAGCACTCTTAAGCATCAAGGTTGTAGCTGATCTGAGTGAGAGGTCGGAGCTAATAAGTTTGGTTTAGAAATGCTGACACGGACTTGGTGGTGGAGTGATTTTTCTATGAATGTCAGTGAGGCGCATCTCACGGAGCCAGGAGCAGGAACGGGAACCAAACAAGATGTGGATGGTTGAGGAATATCTACACTTGGGGAAAAGAAAGACAAATGAAGACATTCTCTTAGGAGAGAGAAAGAGAGAGAGAGAGAGAGAGAGAGAGAGAGAGAGAGAGAGAGAGAGAGAGATCAAATCAGAACCTGAGTCTGCCCAAGAGAATGAAGACAGTGAGTCAAGTACCTGGTCAGGAAATGCATGACCTTCAATCAAGGCTGACACAAAGGCCTTTGTAGAGTGTAAGAGTGTGCAGAGGACGTCACCGATGCCTACCTCTGGTAACTTAGGTGTGTGTGAGTTCACTGGTAGCTCTGCCTGTCTCCTCAGTCTCAGTCATCGCTACATATCCCAGGGAATGTGTGAGCTTCAGGGAGTCTCACCATGGATGTACAGACCATCTAACATCCTGGGTGGCCATCTTGGGAAATAGATACCTAGCCCACTGTCTCCATTTTCCTCATGAGGTGGCTCTAATGCTGGGTTTATGGCCACTGTGCCCACGGCAGCAATCCACGCAACTGCATATCCGTCACGTTACCCCTCCCCCTCACTTGCCCACTCCCTCCTCAGTGCTTCTTGGGACCGTCTCCCTTACAAACGGCTTGCACCTAAGTCTCTGTTTACAGTAAGGCAGCGAGAAGGCATGATGCAAGGGTACATCAGGATAGTCACTCGCACGCCAAGGGTACGGAGGAGATGCTCAGAAGCCTCATCTGCTGCCCAGGAAGGCAGTGTACTGAGCCAGACAGGAAGTGTAGGTCTAGACTCCCAGACGGTTTCTGCGAGTGCCTCCAAGTACCGCCTCTTCCACTACCAATCACTTCGGTGCCTACAGAGCATTCGTGGACACTGTCCCAGGACATGAGGAAAGCTTCAGGAGGGTGAAGTTTGTCCTCCTTGGCTCCTGTCTCTGAAGAGTCCTTGGCCACAGCTGAGTTCACCACCATCCATAACCCACGAGCACAACCAATAAAACTGACTGTAAAACACTTTGCAGAGCCAAAGCGCCACATAAATGCTAAGTAAGAGAATTAATCTTAGCTACTCATGCTGCAGGTCTCGAGTGCGTTGGGACTGGGCCAAGGGAAAGGGAACATATGTCTGTCACCCCTCACTCCCCCTCTGTCCTTCATCTCCCCGCTAAGATGGGTATGCACATGCCCAAGCAGCATGCGGGGGGCCACATGGGCACTGCTGACATACATGTGCACCAACATACACACATATGTGTATCTTCACACATAAATATATATGCATACACTGGCATGTACAACTAAAGCATGGTGTGCAGTCACCAATGTATTACCCAGCCATCTCTTCATAGTCATGCACACCCCTAACACAAAGGCACATGTGCACATGGAACTCCACACATGTATACAATATACTCCACATACACATACAACACATACGCCTCATACACATACATACCCAGACTTACTGTCATAGCCCAGGTATCCTTGTGGTTTTTTTTTTTTTTTCAGAGTTGGGGACCAAACCCAGGGCCTTGCGCTTCCTAGGCAAGCGCTCTACCACTGAGCTAAATCCCCAACCCCTCCTTGTGTATCTCATGAAGTGCCGTAGTTCACAGAAATGCAGGAAGGAAGGGGGCAAGGAAGAAGAGAAAGGGGAAAGGGTGTGGGAAGAAAATTAGGAAGGGTGACAAAAAAGAAAGCATGAAAGAGGGAAGGGGAATTTAAAAAGGAACCAAAGGGAAGAGGATGGGGAGGGGAGGGGAAGATCAGAGGGAAGGGGAGGGGAGGGGAAAGGAAAGGGAGAGAGAAGGAGAGAAGGACCAGAGGGAAGGGAGAGGAGAAACAATGTGTAGGAGAAATGGAGAGGAGAAACAATGTCTAAGCTTACTTAACCCATCTCCACCAGATGTGTGAACCTGATAGCCCTTAACCCCTCTGATTACTTTCCTTTATACAGTGGAGTGTTAACAGTTACTAAAATCAGGTATTTTTCTGATGATAACAAGTTATGGTGGAGACAAAACTCCTCAGGGTCAAGAGAGTGTGGTCTCAGGAGACAGTGGGGGATGGGAGAGAGAGAGAGAGACATCGAAGATTACTGTGCTGCGGCAGGGATGAGAAGGAATGGGAAGAAGAGGGACAAAGACAGAGGGGCCTGACGGTCCATGGCCATTCCCCACAGCTGTGGTTCTCAGCCCTGGCTGAGAAGAATTTGGGGAGGGATTTTTTAAAATCCTGATACTGGAGCTAGAGAAAAGGTTCAGGGGCTAAGAGTGCTTGTTCTTGCAAAGGACCTGAGTTCAGTTTCCCAGAACCCACATGGTATTACACATCTCCACATGCCCTCTATTGGCCTCCTTGGGCACCTGCACACATTTTCACACACATATGTGCACACCCATGAACAGGGACACGAAACCATTTTTAAAATATCCTGATATTCAAGCCAAACACACGGGACACCGATTCCAGCCTCGGAAAGAGATCAGCAGACAGCAGCCTCCATTTTCCAAATTTCCCACAGAAGCATTCGCTCTTGTTTTCAAACACGAGAGAAGAGGCTCTTTCTAGCCTTTGATACCCCAACCTCCACACCCTAGAAACCTTCTCTTGCTTACATAAAGTAAAACCAGAGGCAAGCCTCTTTGTCAAACATAACAAGAAACCAAGCATCCAATTTTGCACAGCTAGAGGGCATCCAGCTGAGTCCACATAGGATTATGGATTGCTACTGGTAAAAGATGAGACCACAAGCATTCCAACCCATAGGAGAGAGACACACGCAGAGTCTGCACTTGAGAGCCTCTGCCTGGGTCAAAGGGGAGAAATTCAGACCCCTGGTCATCTGTCCCTGGTGTGAATGTGTTTTTCTTTTGCAATGGTGGTTTGAGTCAAAAACCTGGACAAGACAGACAGGAATGGTGTCCCAGCTCCCAGGTCAGCAATCTACGCACATTGGGGTTTGGAGTCAGCCAGGCTGAAGTTCAATGCGGGAGCCCAAATCTGCAGCTGAGAGGCCCTGGGTCCAACACACCACCCCTCTGTAGAGCTAACACATCATTTGTACACGGCGGAACAACACATGTCCCTCTGGAACTGTCTTAGAGCCTGAAAGGAACAGTTCTGCAATTGGCCCTGGTGAGTAATCCCACAAGGCTGTGCGGTATCTTAGGGGGATGCTGACTTCCGGCCCTTTGGGTATTGACTTAACGTTTCTGTTGCCGTGATGAAGCACCAGAGCCGCTTTGGGAGGAAAAGGCTTATCTCAGCTTATCCTAGCACAGCCCATCTCTGGGGCTACTGCTGACCAGACCGCTCCCCAACTGTGTGCTCAGCCTGCTTTCTTAATAGCACCCTGGACCCACCAGCCCAGGGACGGCTCCACTCACAGTGAGCTGGGCCCTCCCACATTAGTCACGGAACCAGTAAAATGCCCCCACAGACTTGCTACAGGCCAATTTGAGTTCTCTCAGTTAAGCCTCCTTCTTCCCAGATAGGTCTAGGACTCTGTCACGTTGACATAAAAACCAGCCAGCATAAGTCCACGAGTTCGGATTCTCCCCCAATTCCTCCCCACCTCTCCATCCACTTAAATCTGCACCCTCCCCCCACCTCTCTCTCATTAGAAAACAAACAGGCATCATAAATAAATAAATAAATAAATAAATAAATAAATAAATAAATAATACCAGAATAGGACAAAAAACCCAGAAAGCTAGTTTGTGCAGGCATTAAGTTTTTGCAACCTACTTTTAATAAATGTTCAACCTCTCCTCTTGCCCACCACTCAGGTAGTGGAAGAGAAGAGTTATTAGGATATGGGGGAAGTGAACCAGTTTAGCAATAGTTCTTTTGGGGGCGGGCTCGATCTTTTTGGCAGCAGTTCAGTCCTGTAGCGAACACCAAATACGACTCAGCAGCTGCAGACCCGTCCTCTAGATAGGCAGACACCACGCACAAAACAGCAGCTGTAAGTCAATCCTGAAGAAAGCAAAAGTCTCAGCAACCGGCCTGAGGCGAGGGTGCAGAAGCAGCAAGCTGCCACGGGAACCTCATGAGCAGTTCTTGGGTGAGTTTCTCTCAATGGCGTACATAGAGCTTAACAACTCTATGTAGGGCAAACTGATACCTGTGCGTCGTTAGCGAAGGATAGCGAGGCGGTGCAAACCAAACCAATGCTCAGCGCTCATCTCCCACTGCCTGTGGGGTCACATTTATACCCCTTCATCAAGCTTCCTTTCGCGTGTCTGCTATATCCAAGCATCCTCTCACCCGTGTGTGCCTCAGGAAAACATCCTTTCAACCGTGTGCCTCAGCAAAACGTCACTTGACATCACTGACTTTCCAAAAGAACCCGAAGTTTCCACTTCAAGTTTGGGTTTTCGTTATTTTCCTAGCACACCACTTTAATATTTAAAATTTCCATACACACCGCAGGTATTTTGATGAGAATCACCCCTCGATTCTCATTTCTCCAAGATCTCCCCCTATCTGTCACCACTCCCAACTTCATATTCTCCTGACTTTTATTTTTGTAGCCACTGAGTCCGGTGGGTGCTGCCCACGGACACATGGCTGTGGAGCTAGTGACTGAATCATGGTCGACCTAGCAGGGGCCACACCCTTTAGGAAAACTGACGTTTGGTTCTTGAGGAACTGCCACGCTGATCCCCTTAGCGGCTGCTCTGACTTATAATAGCCCAATTATGGATCTCATCCGTAATTGTATAGTCAGCCCAAGTGGCCATTAAGAAATGAACTGATAACATGTTCTATATAGAGATTATTGTCAGCAGAGTGGTAGTTAGCCATGAGGTAGAATAAAATCAAGTGATTTCTTGGGAGAATTGATAGAATTGAACATCATCATTCTGAGTGGGGCTTGGAAAAATATTTCTAGTTTTATCTCACGTGTGGAATCAAGATTCTTAAAATTATGTATACATACAAATGTGTGTGTGTGTATGGTGTAATAGGATGACTGTGGATGAAAAATCAGGTCTAGAGGGAGGAGTGTGGGTAGATGATGGGTAGAAATGGAAGATAAATATAGCATATATTCTTTCAAGTGTGAAATCCAGATTTGTATAAAGCCCCCCAAAATAAATATATATGCAATATGTCACCAAGAAATAAAAGGCCTTGTGGTAGAAGAAGTCCATTCAGAGGTGGGAGAGATCACCAGGAGTTAGAGGAACATGAGGACAAGTGGGTATATATGATTAAAGTATATCATATTCACGTATGAAAAAGTTATAGTGCACCCCATTGTTTTGTACAACTAATACACACATGTAAAAAGCTTAAATAGAATCTATGAAGAATGCTAGCTTTCATTCAGTAGCTGGCTTAGTTCCCTCCACCCAGGTGTCGACATTTACGGAGTTACTGAATACCCAGAGGCATCCCATCTTGGCACCTCTTCTTTCTCCCTTCTCTCCCATGGCATCCTGAGCTCACCCAGCTGTCCCACCTCAGCTTTGCTTTGGTGGTGCGTCAACGTGCACACAACCCAAAGCGAGCCTAATGATGACAGAGTTTTTGTTTTCTTGAACTTTCTTCCAGGATGGAATCCATGCAAAGTTCTGAGGGGTGACAATGAAGACTAGCTTACATTTTTCTGTGTGGAATATTTTTTCCACTCAAAGGAGAGCCCTTGTTGCAAGAGTAAGCTACAGAGTCAAGGCTGCATTCTGTCCCCTGTTATGATAAACATTCAACGTGTCAGAGCACATTTAACCTGTCAAGGCTTCCTGATTTCGCTACAACATGAATCCCCTTTCTCTTATTTTTTTGAGACGGTGTCTCCCATCACTAAGGCTGTCCTGGAACTCACTACATGGATGAGGAAGGCCTTGAACTACTGATCCTCTGCTTCCAATCTCCAGAGTGTTGGAATTATAGCAAGGTCTAACTAAATAGCCCAGGCTAGCCTCAAACTTCAAATCCTCCTCCTAAGAGCTGGGATTATAAGTGTATACCCACACACAATTCAAACTGATTCAGAGGGTAAGTAATTATTTTGCTAGAGATAGATACATTGATAGATGACTTATTGATAGATAGATACATAGATAGATGATAGATACATACATAGATAGATACACAGATAGATACATAGATGATTGATAGATAGATCGATAGATACATAGATAGATAGATACATACATACATACATAGATCAATCGATCGATAGATCGATAGATAGATAGATAGGCAGGCAGGCAGACAGGGAGATAGGCAGATGGACAGACATACAGATAGGCAAGTAAATAGAAAAATAGATAGGCAGATAGGCAGAAGGACAGACAGACAGGGATGTGGGGGTGGCATAGCGCAGAAGGGGGAGCAGTTTTGGAAGAGAAAGGGAACTAACAAGAGGGGTAGAGATGGGGAATACTGGAGGGGGATGAATTAGAATAAAGTAAAATATAATGAACCCAATTCATTCTGTATTTTCAGAAAAGGACACTTATTAAAAAGATGCAGGTGAGCCCGCAACAAAAGAAAAAAAAATCAGCCCCGAGATTAGGGGCTTCCCAGCATCCTCTCACCACCAAGGCCGACCACTCGCCTGATCATTGATTCTAGTCTGCTCTGACTTTAGTCTAAACAGACGTACAATTTGTCAGGCTTTGACTACATGTCCTTGGGTGGCCAATGTGATCTGCCAAGGACTTTGATGTAGAAGGGGTTCTCAGAATCAGACCCCAAGTTTTAATCATGAAGCCCCAGCTGCTAAATCTAAACACAATGATTCCCCCCATTCCTTGCGAGGTCAAGATTTGAATCTATGAAGTATCTAGACTCTGTGCCCTGAACCCTAATCCCCGGTGGTTACACCGAGGCTCTAAGGGGCACGGTGATTCACCTATGTTACCCAGGACAGAGAGCAGAGACCATGCTGTACTGGACGGATGGTCTGCATCTGATGGCATGACGATCCTGCTAAGCTGATTCCTCCCAGACCTGTCATGTCCCATACAGACCTGTGACACAGACACTTCTACTTCTCCTGACAGCACACCCTCCGAGACTGCTGCTCCTGTGTGAGGGCCAGGGAGACCGCTGTAAGAACTGCTCACCAGGGAGGCCCAGCAGATCCTAGTGTCACTTGCCAGCCTCAGCCCTTGACACCGTCTAGGGGAAGCTGTGGTCTCCCAGCCCCTTGATGCTTATGCTAGAAGCAAGGACAAGATGGGGAGAGGTGCCGCTTGGATTTTCTGCAGGGGATGCAGGCTAGGAGGTAGCTTAGAGCGAACGGGACATGTGATGCCATGACAAGGTTCCCTGTGGAGCCAAGGGGATGTCACCAGTCCCTGTCACTGCTAGAGAAGCCAGTGAGGTCTGATCTGATCACTACAGGAGTGCCAAGGGCGCTGGAGCTGAATAGATTCATGGAATGTGTAGATTCTGTGGGACATTTCAAAGACCTTGATGACACAGGCTGGTCTGATGGAGCACCTGCAAGATGGGGCTGGAATGCTTTCTCTGCCTTTCTCACCACACACAAGGACCCATCAGTGAAGAATGGAAAGAGGTGCAGTGGTTGGGGGAGGGGCGGTGCTCAGGCCCATACAGCCAGGATTGAGTGAAAGGCTTCGAGTTGGGGCCTCAAGGGAGACAACGAAAACTGTCCTTTGGATAGGAGAGTTATTGGAAGACAGGGAGGAAGATGGTAACCAGGTAGGGATCCAGGAGGCATATGGGGCAAAGAGGGGGTTCCTTTCTTATGGGTCCATGAGGAAGTGGGAAGGGGCTGAGGCACACAGGGGTTGATGAACCGTCACACATGCAGTTAGACTGTCCCTGCTAATAAAGCTTTCTCGAGCACCTCCAATCCAGACATTTCTAGCACTTAAATCCAGAAGTACCACGATTTCGTCAACGAACTTTAAATTCTGCTACAAAGCTGCGAGTGCTCTAATCTCTGCTTCGCCAACAGTTGGCCATGTGACCCTGGGTCTCGATCTTCCTGACCTTGGTTTTTGTACTTCTTTCAACCCCATTGATAGTGGCAATCTAGGGTCTCTGCAAAGCCCCAGGGACGGGGTAGACATCAAAGAACCTTGCAAATTAGAAAACGCAGGGAACGGCTGGGTATTAGTATTGTTGGCGATATTACATTCTCAGCGGGGCCAAAGACAGCCTGAGGCACCCTGGGAGCTGCAGTGCCTGCCCTCCTTCCTAGGGACGCGCTGGAAGAAGGAAGCAGCTGGGAAGATTCAGATAAGGTCGCATTTGCATTCTTCCAGCCTCCCTTGCCCAGAGCTCAGCCAGCTGAGCCAGGCACAGGGCCAGCAGCTTCTGCAGAGGATGGAGGTGAGGAGGTTGAGGTGAGGGAGCTGTGCTCCAGCCATGTCAACGCTGCCACGGTCGGTCGCATGCCAGTCAAGGCACAGCACCCCAACTATCACTTCCTGACAGCCTTCCTTGTACCCAGATTCCTTGGTCTGCACATCTCACTCGGTCCCTGGGACAGCTCCATGAAGTAGATTTATTCCTGCTGCACGGACAAGACAAGCAGAGATGAGGGGGTTAATGAGTGTGCCCACATTTACACAGCCAGGTCCGGTAGGTCCACACCTCCCAGTGCCAACTTCAGACCACAGTGCTAAGATTACCAGTATTGAGCGCCATTCAAGCTGCCTGCTATAACAGGCTTTTGGAAGCTGCTTCTGTTGGCTGAGGAGACGGCTCAATGGGTAAAGGTGCTCGCCAAGCCCAACGACCTGAGTTCCATCCATAGGACATGGCAAGAGAGCACTAACTTCCACAGATTGTCTTCTGACCTACATACACACCATGCCAAGCACGAACACACACACACATACACACACAGAGACACACACACGTACGCATACACATGCGTATGTACATACACTTGTATACACATGCACATGCACAGCATACATACAAGATAAATATATTTGTAAATGAGCAAATAAATGTACAGTGTGTATATATGGGGTGTGTGTGTGTGTGTGGTGTGTGTGGTGTGTGTGTGGTATGTATGGGTGATGTATATGTGTGTGTGTGTGTGTGGTGTGTATGGGTGATGTGTGTAAGTGGTGGGCATGGTATGTGTGTGATATGAGTGTGGTGTGGTGTGTGTACGATGTGTATTGTGTTGTGTGTGTTGTGTGTATGTGCTGTGTTGTGTGCATGTGTTGTGTGTGGGGTGTGTGGGGTGTGGGAATGGGTGACTCGTGTAAGTGGTATGCATGGTATGTGTGTGATATGAGTGTGGTGTGTGTGTATGATGTGTATTGTGTGTGTTGTGTGTATGTGGTATGTTGTGTGTGGTATGTGTGTGTGTGTGGTGTGTTGTGTGTGTGTGTTGTGTGTGGAGTGCTATATGTGTGTGTGGTGTATGTGATGTGTGTGTTGTGTTGGGTGCGAGTGTTTAAAGGAACTTCTTAGCGCTCATGAAGTAACCAGACAGTAGGAAAGCCCGGCATCTCTTGCCTTCGTTTTTTGTCAGCCTGGCCTCCAGAAAAAATGACCATTTTTTTGGTGGAAATTCAGGTCCTCAATAAAGACATTTCAGAGGAGCTAGCAATTCTCTGGGGGAAAATAAAGAAGATCCAGAAGAGTAGTGAGCATGGGTTTCTGTGAGAGCCTTGGGGAGACACAACAGAGAAAATGAGACAGGGGATTTGGGGAACAGCCTGAGGTCTGTACGAGTCCCTCCCTAGCCAGACCTTCTCTTTGCCCTGCCCTGTGCTGGTGCCACCTGTACTCTGTCTGTGAATCCCCAGTGTGTGAGCAGTGGGTGTCGCCGAGAGAGATTCAAACAATACAAGAAAGTTAAAAGTAAGAGGTGTCAGGGCTAGAGAGATGGCTCAGTGGTTAAGAGCACTGGCTGCTCTTTCAGAGGTCCTGAGTTCAATTCCCAGCAACCACATGGTGGCTCACAACCATCTGTAATAGGATCCAGCACCCTCTTCTAGTGTGTCTGATGACAGCTACAGTGTACTCATATAAGTAAATCTTTTAAAAGGAAGATAAGAAGTGTCTTTGAACTACAGTGATTCCAATACTCAAGAGGTTGAGGCAGGAGGATTGCCACAAGCATGGGAGCATCCCTGGCTACATAGGAAACACTCCCATCTCAGAGAGAAAGAGACAGAGACACAGAGATAAAAGAGAGAAATGAGTTCCTTCAAGTTCCAGGCTCCCCCTCACAGTGCTACCATGACTAGATCCTTCCACAGCCTCAGCCCCCCACAGGCTCTGCCCCTGCTGTTAGCTCTCCCAAGCTGGTGGTCCACAATACTTCCTATATGTCAGTCATGGAGATGGGAACACTCTCAACTATCTGTATGTGCCTCAATACCACATCCATCTTCAGTCTTTCTGACTTAGCCAGGTCTTCTGAGACTTCAGTAAATTGTCATCAGAGTTTATTCTGACACCCGGCTGTTCTCTTGTGATGCCCTGAGCATAAGGAGGTGGTGCTGGGTCAATGGCAGTTCAAAAAGATGGACTGTCCCCGATCAGCTACTCAGGAAACTGCCATGGTGGGGGAGGGGGGCTTTAAGGAACCCCTGGTTGGTTCTGCTGTGTGATGTCATTTCCTTTAGGTAAAGGACTACTCAGCTTCAAGAAACAAGATCCCAGCTGCTTCCTCCTGGCTCACAATAGGCTTGAGGACAGTGCTGCCAACGGCACATGGTGGAAGACGAGAAGCTCATTTTTATTGTCACTGTGACCAGACATCTAACAGAACTTAAGGGAAGAAGGGCTTCTTTTGGCTCATGGTTTAAAGGGATTCATCCATCACCATGTAGAAAGGCATGGTAGCTGCAACGGTCTTAACTGTAAACTTGCCATGGTGGAGAATTAACCCTGGAAGAGTCTTAAAAGGGGATTGTCTAGTTCAGTTGAATCTGCGGGCACGTCTGTGGATGACAGCCTTAACTGTTAATTGGTGAAGGAAGACCTAGCCCACCGTGGGCAGCACCATTCCCTATGCAAGCAGCTCTGGGTGATCCAATACAAGAGAAAGTCAGGTGAGCACAGGCGAGTAGTATGAGTGCATCCCCTACTCTCTGCTCTTGACTATGAGTGTGGGGTGATTAGCTGTTTCAGTTCCTGCCTTGGTGTCCCCCTAATGATGACCTGGAAGGGTAAGTTAATCTACCCTTCACACACGCACTGCTCTTTGCTGGTCTCTTATCAGAAGAACAGAGTCAAAATGAGGGTGATGGCTGAAGTAGCTGAAACATTCTTTGCAGCAAACCTGGAGATACAACTTGGAAGGTCAGGAAGAGGGGGACTCCGGCCAAAGTAGGGCTGGGATAGAACCCTCAAAGCCTCCTCTCAGCCACACAGTTCCTCCAACCAGACCTCACCTCAGAGTTCCACCGCAGCTTTCCAAAACAGCAGCAAAAGCTGGGGAACAAAGGTTGAGGGGCATCACAGTCAAAGCACAATGTGGTGCACAGCTCTCAACACAGTGGCTCCCTCCTTTCAGCTCTATGCCCTTAAATTTGTAGGGCACTTTCTCCTGAGTTCACACATTGCAGCCTCCCTCCCTGTGACCCTGCAGCATGGTGATAAAGGTCATCATGAACACACATGCGCACACATGTACACACAATACATGTATGCATGCACATGCACACACATGAACATGTATGCATATACATAAACAAATGCATAAATGGGGACTCGAACACCTTTAATATTCCAGGCACCAGGCAAGGCATTTTACATACCCATTAACCCATTTAAATGGTGAGATGATTGCAATAGTTTGAAGATGTTTGGGGCTCAAGATTTAAATGGCTCACCCAACCTCACAAGGCTAAAAATGACAGATTTGGATTAAAAAGAGACACATCCCAAGGTGCCCTGTTTACAGCAATGTATTGCATTGCTTTAGTACCTTCCAAAAGGAGCCTAAACCTGATTGATGAGAGGTCCATTTGCAACTGGGATCGGTTCCTGTTTGGCGGCTGTGGAACGACGCAGCCACTCTCACAAGGGCTTTCCTTACATGTTGTTTTTCCATACAACACACTCTGAAATAGGCAGTTTGGGGAAGTGTAGGCTTATATTCTTTTCAAAACCTACTTTAATAAGTGTACTTAAATGTTTTAACCTCCCTTCTAGCCCACAACCCACCAGAGGTCATGGAAAGGAAAGGCTATTAGGGGAAAGGAAGATGTGGGCCTGTTTAGAAATAATTCTTTGGGGCAGATCCAATCGGCATTGTCAGGATATCAGCAGCTCAGTTCACATGAATCAGCAGAGGTAGCCCCATCCACTGGTAAACACCATTCATGAATCAGCAAACTCCAGTTTGATCCAGAAGAAACCACAAGGCTCTGCCAATTGGCCCAAGTTCTTGGACATGGCAAGAAGCTTCGGGAACATCACCAGACATTCTTTGGTGCATTTCTCTCTATGAAGTCACAACAGACAATGTCCAGAAAAGAGTAGCAAGGTGAACCAACACCACACAGCTGCGTTGGCCACTGTCTTTAGGGTTGTATTTTTACCCTTTCCAAACATCGTATGTTCTTTCAAGCATCTGCTCTAGCAAAACATCACACGCCCTTTTTTCCAGGAAATTTCCAGAAAAATTCCACATGTCTGTCCTCAGCGAAAACATGCTACCACATGTCTCCTTCAGCAAAAAATATCCTCTCGTAGACAGTTTCCAGGAAAGCATCACGTGGCACATCTGAGTCTCCAAAGAAACCAGACAAGTCCACGTCAGGGGAGACAATGATGAAGTGAAGTTTCCAGAGACAAAGAGGGTAACTCAGCAGCTTCATCCCTTCATACTCTGGCGAGGATTGAATTGTCAATTCAACGTGACCTGGGAGGAAGAGTCTCAATGAGAGATTATCTACAGCAGGCTGGCCCGTGGGCAGGTCTATGGGGAGCCACCTGACTGCTTTAATTGATTTGGGAAGGCACAGCCTGAAAACTGGCAGTACTATTACTTGCTTGGGGTGCTGGGTTGTTAAGAGTGGAGATAGCTAAGTATCATTCATGTGTTCATCTGCGTTGTTGACTGTGGCTGTGATGTGACTAGCTCCTTTAAGCCCCTGCTGCCTTGAGTTCTCTGTCACAGTGGACTGTAAACCCGAGATGTGTGAGTTAAAATAGCCCCTTTCTTTTCTAATGTGCTTGTTTTGTTTGGTAATTTTTATCGTGGCAACCTGATAGTAGGTTTTTTTTTTTTTTTTTATATCCAGTGGGAACTTCCTCTTTGAAGCAAAATTCCTAGGCACAGGACAAGTAGTCACATTGCTCCATGGAGAAAACCCAGGATGCAAAAGGAGGTTGTCCAGTCTTGACAAAGCCAGGATTCTCATCAACGCAGACTGGGTCCAAATGCTTTTGCTCACACCACTACACTGGGGTGGTTATCTTGTAATAAGAATCCAAGTAATGAAGAGACTTTCCCAATGTCACACAAGATGGTGTTGCTGACGCCAAACTTGACTGTTATGGTTTAAATGTGAGATCTTCCCCACCCCTCAAGCTTGGGTGTTTGAATTCTTGGTGTTCGGATGCTGTTGCAGATGGGGGAGATGGGTCATCATCAGTGGTTTGGCCATGTATCACTTCAAGTGGAACTTTCCGCTTCCTGCTCAGTGGCATGCAGCACACAGCTGCCTTATTCCTTTCAGCTACAATAAACTGTACCCCCTTCAAACAAACAGCCGAAATAGATCCTTCTTAATATTGTATTTTATCAAAGATCCCATCTTAGGAATGAGATAAGACGCTGACACAGCCAACCAGCACATTTTGCTGCTTCCTAGCGGCTCCCAACCTCTGCCTCACTTCCATCCCCATCCATTTCCTCTTATGGCTTCTGCCCTCAGTTCTGCCCAAAAGACAGCTACAACTGGGAGATGCATCTCACCCATGAGAGAGATAAGGGAGAGATTCATGAGCATGTGGGTGGGGGATATTTGATCTTACCTGCCTGAGGTGGTGTGTTAACAGAGTTCCCTAAACTCTTGGTAGTGTCTGCCTGCAGGAAGGACGGAACAACTGTGCAAACATCCACCAGAGGATGTCTCTGAAGAGTTTTTCCTGGCACCAGCAGCAACTACAGGGCAAGTGCTTGAGCCTCCTTTGGGGTTTATTCTCTAAGTCTGTGGTTTGCATTCTACAACAGCTGTGCACATAGAGGAAAGTAAAACTTCTGGGCAAGAAACCTTCTGAAGCAAGGTTCTGTGTGTGTGTGTGTGTGTGTGTGTGTGTGTGTGTGCATGTACATGTATGTGTGTGCATGCATGTGCATGTGTGTCTGTGTGTGTGCATGTGTGTGTATGTACATGTATGTGTGCATGCATGTGCATGTGTGTGTGCATGTACATGTATGTGTGTGCATGCATGTGCATGTGTGTCTGTGTGTGCATGTGTGTGTGCATGTATGTGTGTGTGCACGCGCACGCGCACGCGTGTGTGATTTCAAAAGCTCTCCATACTTGGCTTAGTTTGGTTATTGGCCACTCTATCTACCTTCCCCTCCAAATCTCTATGACCCAGGTTCTGCTGTCATCCTCCCCTGCTTCAGTAGGAGAAACCAGGGCAACATCACACCAGGCTGCTCACCAAGGCCACACAGCTCGTCTAAGATTGAAGCCAGGACTCCAATCCAGGAAGTCTTGTTCCAAGGCTTCTGTTCCATATGGGGTCATCCCATTTGTTCTCCGTGGTTCTGAAACTGTATTGATACAAGCCAACCACGCGGGACACTGGCTCAAGTCCAGATCCCTGGGCATCTGCTGCCTCGACTGGTATGGGTGACTAACAGACCACATTCACAAATAGATTAATTCATTTCCACAATCTATGGGCTAAAGGACTATTGCCAGACTAAATGGTGTTTGTGTGTGTGTGTGTGTGTGTGTGTGTGTGTGTGTGTGTGTGCGTGCACTGCTTGAGGACAGAGGAGGAAGAATTCTAATACAGGCTGCCATTTGCTGAATGCACATCTCCACATCCTCCAAACCCTCGTGATGGGTAGCACCTGCTGGTGTTTAATCATCAAAATACCCCATAAATCAGGGGCATCATTATCTCTGTATCATGGAAAACCCATAGATGTAAACTGCCTCATTTACAGCCTGGCATCTCACAGGTCTGTCTGGTCCTGCTGTGGAGTCTTATCTTTACACTTTTATTCATCCATTTACATGTGTCTGTGAGAGGCATAGCTCACATGTTAAGGTCAGAGAACAACTTGTGAGAACTGGTTCCCTCCCTCTACCAGTGGGTCATGGGGATGAAACTCAGGTCTTCAGACTTGGCAGCAGGCACCTTTCTCCTTAGGAGCCATCTTGACACCACTGTACCATCCACTGCGGCCTTGTCTGTGGAAGCCTGGTTTCATGTCAAATTTACAGGTTAGTGGGGAAACCAAGCTGTACTTTTGTACGATGACAGAAACACAATGGAGAATGAGAATAGGAGCTGGTGGATAGCACACGGTGTGTGAATGAAAATGAGTGCGGGGAGGGGGCTGTACTGCTTCAAATTAGTTGACAGCCTTGATTGGCTTCCCGAGGAAAGTGATGTGTCATAGGGTCTGTTTGTAAGTAGTAGGGTTTGAACCAAGTAGTGATGGGAGTTCCGTCTGGATCAGAATGTTCCTGAAAACAAAAATACTGGTGTAGGAAGTCGATGAGGAATGAGATTATCTTGCTTACTCTGCATCCTGACAGTCAGGAGAGCTCACTTCCTCATCTCCCTCAGATGTGCAGGTCTTAGCGGACCACCCCACTGCCATGAAGCCTGCTTTTAGGGTCCCGGCTCTGCTTCATTTCTCTGAGGCTCTTTTGACTTCACAGATAAAACCCTGCTTTCATCTACCTCTGTCCACTAAGGACATAAGCTGGGGAAGGACAAGGATTCCTGACAGTTTTGTTCGCTGCTGGCTCCTTAGGGTGAATAATGGCTGAGGGCAGTGAGACGTGTGGGTACTCCGGAAGAGTTAGTTGAAATCTGAGCATGGGAAATGGGAAGAAACAGGCAATAGGGAGGGCCGAGGGTTCAGAACCATGGACAGAGACACGCCTCCCAAACCTGGGGAGCATTGGATGGGAGAGCTAAGGTTCAGAACCACGGACAGAGACACGCCGCCCAGACCTTGTGCAAACCACTGAATGAGGAGGGCGGAGGGTTCAGAACTATGAACAAGAGATGGGATGTCCAGAAGTTGGGGCGTTTCCTGATAGCCCAGCAGATGTCAGTTGGAGCGGTCTAGCAAGAGCAGAAATTTCATTCCTGGCTCCTTCCTCACTCCTCCCAGTCTCTTCTCTTTCTCTCGCCCTTCTTTTCTCCCCCTTCTCCCCATTTCCCCCTTTATCTTTCCCCCCCCTCTTCTTCTCTTTCTTCCCCTCCACCCCTGCCCTTTTTCTAGATCTCCATAGACTCTCAGGCATAGGCTGCCTAGACACAGCCCCAGGTCCCACCAAGCTACACAAGCCACCACCATTGCAGGCGCCAGCACATTCCCAGATTCTTCATTCCACCGAGCTTCGCTGCACAAGCCACCCCGGAAGCCTGATGTTCTCTCATTAGTTTGAGTTCAGGAGGTCCAACACAGCCCATAGGGACAACTTACCAATCAGCCCTGAACCCAAGACAGACTCCTCAACTCTTCTCTGACAGAACATCTTTGGCAGACTCCCCTCTCTTCCCCCTCTCTGTCTGGTGAGTCCTCGGAGACTCCAGCCAGACTGTTGTGATCCATATTTATCAGCTTGGGGCTGCCTTCCTTCCCTACCATTGCCCTCAGATTCTCCCCTGAGTTAATTGGGGAAGATGGATGGACGACGGCGCCCTATGTAACTCAATTAAGATAAAAGCCCCTGCTTTATGGCCGCCAGCAATAACTCTTGGTGCCGACATGTCTGATGCGAGCCACCCTGTGGAGGAGGCAAGGGTCTCAGCAACTGCTCTTGGTGACAGAGCGTTCCAGTTCCATGAGCCCCACACCCTGGACAGATATGGAAGGTGGATAAGCCCACTCATTGCTGCTGGGGATCCATGGTTTCTATATATAGAACATAGTCACTTCTAACCACTGGTTCAAGCCCCCATGTCTCTCCACTGCACTGGTAGTGCAAATTTACCTGATCCTAATATTTCTTCTTCCTATACCCCATTCCCAATGCAACATTACTATTTTGTATTCCACTGGGTACGTCAGCCAAATTAGGTCACTCATGGAAGCCATCCAAAATCCCCCTATGTCATTCAAAGGAACAGCCACAGTCGACATGACGGTTCTTTCAGTTTAATCTCCTTTCCCCCTCTGACCATAGATCTTCCCACGCTCCCTTGCTCGCCATGTCCTGACCACACTCCTTGAATCCACCCAGCATGCTCTGGGCGCCTACTTTTTTTCTGGCTGTTTCTCAGACCACAATGTCCTCCCCCCAGGGTCTCTCCCATGACTCATCTCCACACTATTTAAAACTGCCACACACTGTGCCAATAATCATTATCCTGACCCATTTCTTTCCTCTGGAGCACTTGTCATTGGGCACTGGCTAACTCATCTCCCCACCGTCTCCTTTCCCTCCCAGTGTGGGAACATCACAGAGAGAACAGTTTGTCTCATGGCCTCCTGAAACCACAACTCCTTGAGTGACATCTGGCACACACAGAGCACACCACAAACACTTTCTGAATAAAAACAGCTGTGAATCAGTAAAGGTCTAAAATGTGTTTGTTAAAGGCGGCTAGAACAAGAAAGGGAAACTGAGGCAGAAGTCTGAAGATGTCTACTAAGTTTCCCTGATGTACAACATCAAGGACTTAGCAGTTCCCGAGCATAGCCTGATCATATCCGTTCTTATCCAGACAGTTATGTATGAACTCAATAAACTTCCTGCCTCTGCTACTTCCCAGCTGTGAGAAGCTCCCCCTCCAGGAAGTTCCAGAAAGATCCAGAATCCCTCACATTCCATGAAGCAGACAACTCGAATTTTTTTAAAAAAAAATGTGTATGTGTGTGAGTTATGTGTGTGTCTATGTGTGTGCTGTTCCCACTGGTGCCAAAAGGGAATGCCACATCTCTCGGAACTGGAGTTACACATGGGGAGTGATGTGAGATTTGAGATGAGGAAAAGACAGGGGTCTTTTAGGGAAGAAGGAGAGAAAGGCAGCTGTCTCTCCCTCTCTTGCCCTCAGACTTCTACCTCAGTTTCCCTTCCTCTTTCTACCTACCTTCAAACATACATTTTTAGGCTTTTACTGATCTGTTCCTCTGTTTATACTGAAGTATTTATGGTGTGCTCTCTGTGTACCAGACATCATCCCAGAGGCCGGATGATGGAGAAGACAGTGAGACAAACTGTTGTCTTGGTTCTTCCACTCAACCCAGTACTGGGCACCCATGAATGGCTGATTACTGTGAGATGTCTGGGAGCTGGAGAGATATAGCAGACATGAGGACCTGGGGTTTTTTTTTTAGTCCACATAAAAAAGCCAGCTGTGATCATGGGAGCTTGAAGTCCAACCTCTTAGGAGACAGAGATAGATGGGTTGGTGCCCCCAGATGAAATATTTCCTCCCAATATCTATATAAGAAAACTTATGTCAAACACTGTACAAATGACTGTCATGTGTGGCAATATGTACAGACACCCAAGGCACAGAAAGTGTTCAAGGTCACACAGCTAAGAGTTAGCAGAGCAGTACTTGAGTGCAGGTCTTTGCACCATGATGCCTCTGTTCTTTTCCTTCTGCCCCCACTCCCTCTCTCCCATATGCCCTCAGCCTGGAACCTCCTGTCTCCACTCCATTCTCTTCATTTCACATATAGTAAGACCTTCAGTGTTCCAAGCCTGGACAGCAGTAAGGTTCCCCACCCATTGGAAAAACCCCAGAAATCAGTGTTTCTCTTCCTTATTATCATCCAAACCATGAAGTAGCTAAAGCTTTCTCAAGACTTTTGTCTGAAGGGTAATCCTGGAAGTGGAGCCCCACCAGCTACATCTTAGATCTAAATGGGAAGGGCGCGCATGCGCGCTCTCTCTCTCTAATGTGCACGCACATACATGCACACATACACATGCTGCACACATACATAGGTGCACGCACGCACACACACACACACGCTTTGTGGATTTGCTTTGGGACAGTTGTAGGAACCCCACTCCACATTACATCAGCGTTGAAGTCAACATGGTGTCCATCTTACTGCAGGCATTTTGGTCTTTCTCTATAGGATGGGCTCATAAACCAGTGAATCCTGGTGTGCCATCTAGCTACAGAGGAGCAAAATGCTAAAGTCTATAGACTGAAAAGCAGGGCCTCACATGTATGTCCATGCATGTGTAGAGCATTGCCCAAATCTGTTGACACTGTTTCCCACATGACAGTCTCACCTTAGCACCCACATCCCCCCGGGGCACTCTCTGAGCTTCTCGTGATGGGAACACAAGGGTTATAAACATAGATGGAGGACCTTTGGCCTCTCGGTCCAAAGGACGCTTAGCAGCATCCCTGGCTCCAAGACCATCCAGCGTTGCCTTGGTCTGTGACCTTCTGATACCCACCCCACCCTCTCTGAAGGCTGATTTCCTTGTTCATGAGAGACGAGCGATTCAGACTGACCTAAGATCAAAGAGTCCTCTTTGGGTGTCAATATTCTGGATTCTAAACTCCATCCAAGCAGGACTGGAGAGAAAGGCAGGCCCGGGTTTTACACCTCTCATTTCCCAGTGCCTCCCTGTATCATACAGCACGTCTGTGGACCTAGCTGTTCTCTCAGTAAGTTTCTTACACAGCGCAGGCCTCTGTGGGGGATGCTTACGTCCTAGTTAAGGCTGTTGTTGCCGTGATGAACCACCATGATCAAAACAACTTAGGGAGGAAAGGGTTCACTTGGCTGACATGTCCATATCATTGTTCATCACTATAGAAAATCACGACAGGAACCTGGAGGCAGGAGCTGATGCAGAGGCCATGGAGCAGATACCACTCACTGGCTTGATCCCCATGGCTTGCTCAGCCTGCTTATAGACCCCAGGACCACCAGCCATGGGCTGGGCCCTCCCCCATCAATCACTAATTAAGAAAATGTCCTACAGACTTGCCTTTCTCAAATGAGGTTCTCTGATGACTACAGCTTGTGTCAAGTTGGCATGAAACCACCCAGCACAGCTGATCCCTCGTCAAACTGACATACAAAACATCGCTGTAAAGCCACGACCTTTTCTTTCTCATGTATTGTCACGGTCTCACATTAAAAACATAGGTAACATTCAGAGTCCCGCAGATTTACAAATTCAAATGCCTTAAAACTCAGTCCAGTTAAAATATCCAGTCCCTTTTAGAATGACAAATCTCTTTTAAAAATTCAAAGCTTTCTTAATTGTGGGCTCCTATAAAAAAAAATAAAAATTAGGTTAAATGCTTTCTTACTTCAAGAGGGAAGGACCGGGCCACAGTCACAATCAGATCAAAGCAAAACCAAACTCACAACAGTGTAAATAGCACAGTGCCCAATATCTGGGACCCACTCACGGTCCTCTGGGCTCCTACAAAGGGCTCGGTCACTTGTCCAGCTCCACCGTCTGCAGCATACAGAGTTTGACTTCTAGTCTCTGGCTGGCTCTACCCCACTGCTGCTGCTGCTGCTGCTGCTGCTGCTGCTGCTGCTGCTGCTGCTGCTGCTGCTGCTGCTCCTGGTGGTCATCCCATAGTACTGGCATCTTCAAAATGCTACAGTTTTCTGCAACTCAGCTGCACTGTCACCAACAGCCTCTCCTGGGCTCTCTTCGTGGACTCCAGCTCCGCCAGTGTCAAGCCTCAACTTCTCTGCCTGACCGTATCAGTCCTGGGCTTCCAACTACCACTGAGGCTGCACCTTCACCAATGGTCTTCCCTGGTTTCTCACAGCGCCAAGCCTCAGCTGCTTTCTATGATCTCTTCACGCCTTCAAAACCAGTACCACCTACGTGACTCTCAGACTATCAAGTTCAGCTGTCAGCAGGTTGGAAGACCTTGGCTGTCTCTGGAACACAGCTTCTGGGTGCGGACTCTCAGGAAACCCTCCCCAGACCATTTCACTTCAGTGATGCTGATTTCTTACCTCTGGCTAACCAGCATCAATTGTCTCTGTAAAAACAGGGTTTCACCTTAGTGGTTCTGGTATGTTGTTAATCAGTCAATTCTTCAGCCCCAGATAACCAGACTCAAAAGTCCCAGTAGAGTCTTTGCTCCCTTCTGAAATGCCACAAGCCAGGCCTCCATCTTCTTCATTGCTCTTAACATTCTTATCTTCCCAGCTCCTACAGAACTGCTTCCTGAACTCTCAACACTCAATGTCTCTTCTAGCCCAAAGTTCCAAAGTTCTTCATAATCCTCCCCAAAACAAATGGTCAAATCTGTCACAGCAATACCTCACTATCCTGGGACCAAGTTCTATCTTTGTCAGGGTTTCTATTTTGCAATGAAAAACTATGACCAAAACAACTTGGGGAGGAAGGGGTTTATTCAGCTTACATTTCCTTATTGCTGTTCATCATCGAAGGAAGTCAGAACAGGAGTTCAAACAGGGAAAGAACCTGGAAGCAGGAGCAGAGGTCATGGAGGAGTGCTGCTTACTGGCTTGCTCCCCATGACTCACTCAGCCTGCTTTTTTATAGGACCCAGGATCAACAGCCCAGGGATGGCTCTACCCGAAATGGACTAGGCCCTCTCCCATTGATCACTAATTGAGAAAACGTCCTACAGCTGGATCTTATGGAGGCAGTTCTCCAACTGAGGCTCCTTCCTCTCTGATGGCTCTGGCTTATGTTGAGTTGACACACAAAACCAGCCAGTACAGACACAGAGAAGTTGAATGATTTGCCCAAGGTCACACAGAAAACGAGTTATCAGATCCGTAAATGTAGCTATGCCCAACTCCCAAGTCTGTGCTGCTCTCCCTGACCTTCGACTCCTTCTCGTTGAATGGACCTTTCGGAAGGGTCTAATGGTAGATGATAGGAATTTTCTAGAAAGATTGATGGAGGGTGAGGATTTCAAGATAGACTTGGAGGTCTGAAGGTGAGAAGATATACTCACATCGCCCTTACTGTAACAAAATACCCGAAGAAAATTCGACTTAAAGGTAGAAAGCCCCTAGCTTTGGAAATTTACATCTATGGTTACTTGGCTCTGTTGTTTGGCCTCCTCCTCATAACCATGAAGAAACCAAGAGAGGGAAAGGGAGAATCTGGGACCTCAGTCTACCTTTGGAAGGCATGTGGCCAGTGACTTAACTCCTTCCCCATGAGCCATGCCTCTTAAAGGTCTCAACACTTTTCGATGGTTCTATTATCTGATACCAAGCCTTTAACACAGGACCCTTTAAGGACAGTCTAGATATGAAGCACAGTAGAGAGACAGAAAGTGGATCCCGAAGACCAGAGGATTCACACAGAGCCCTGGGAGAAGGTCTAGAGGGGGGCTTTCTTTATCCTCATCCCCTGATGAGGATGGTGAGGATGTGGTATTAGGAGGCAGAAACCCTGGGAAGGCCCATCCATGCTGGGCCACACATCAAGGACTTCCTAATGGCATAGGCACCTCCTGCCACAGAAGCCATGGTCACAGGCCTTTTGATGATGAATGATGGCATCTTGTATTTAAATGTGTTAAGCCAGGGACCTCCATCTGTAGTCGCTGAAGGAGGAAGAATTTGAGGAGCCACTGAAACAAAGACCCTGGGACCCTTGTGGCTGCTGTGGTCTCCGTAGATGGTTCCTTGCACCTCTTTGGAAGAGAACTGGCCTGGGTAGCACATTGCCACAAGCATAGAAAGTTCCACCAAATTATCCTAATATGCAGAGGGGCCAGGAGAAAGGTTGGTCCCACCCCCGCCCCGAGAAAACTCAAGATGGAGGGTGGTCGATTCCAGACTTTATCTGCAACTTCTTTAATGGATGGAAGCTAAGGGTATTTTCCCAGAGGAAGAGACAATTATGAACAATTTCATAAGCACAAGATTCTGCTTAGCATTCTGGAGGGGTCACGGGCTCCCAGAAGGCAAACAATGAGCAATGACCCTAGTCCCGCCTAGTATTCAGGGAATTTCAGCAAGAGGAGCTGGGGACCTTGGTTTGAAAGCCTCCGTTGCCTGGGAGCCATCTCCAGGGCCTTCTTTATTCTCCACCCGACGCCCTTAGTCTGGGAAGAGAAGAATTTGTCTCTACTCCTAATTATGGGTTAAGACACAAATGATGCAAATATTATGCTAAATGAGTCCCCTTAAAATAGCAGAGAGCAGAGACTGCAGAAGAGGCCCCGTCCTTCTCATTTGCATGAGTCAGATGCCTTCTCCTCCCCACCCCTGTTGTTGATGTTAATCTGAATCCCTGAAGGAGTCACCTTCTCCTCCCCAGGAAGGTGTCCTGTGAGAGACATGGATGATTGCCTACAGCCAGTTAGTATTTATGCACCCAGAGAGGCTGGAGGGAAGCTAGGCCTTCTTGATGAGGAACTCTGAGGAGGCAGAGCTTCCTGTCTGAGGGACTAGGAGACGTGGAGAAGGGAGGAAGGAAGCATGAAGGGAGTTTAGGCTGCTGTTCTAGCTTCCTTTCTGTTGCTATGATAAACACCCTGACCCTGAGGAACTGAGAAGAAAGGGTTTATTCAGCTTATACTTCCAGGTCATAGGCCATCACTGAGGGAAGTCAGGGCAGGAACTCCAGGTAGGAGCCTGAAGGTAAGTCTGCTCACTATTCCATCCAACATTACCTTCACAAGGAACTCATTTCACAACCAAAGAAACACAGCAGGAATTATGGAGGACACGGTTTGCTGTTTGCTCACAGTGGTCAAGCTCAACTAAATTTCTTAGAAAGTTCAGGACCACCTGCATAGGGAATGGTGCTGCCCAGAGTGGGCAGGACCATCCAATATTCATGAATAATCAAGATACTTACCCCCATAGACATGTCCAGAGGCCAACCTGATCTAAACAGTTTCTCACTGGCAGCTTCTCCTCCCAAGTGACTCGAGGCTGTGTCAAACTGATAGGCATTCCGGTTAGGGTTCCTTTTGCTGTGATAAAACACCATGAACAAAGCAATTTGGGGAGGAAAAGGTCCTTCCTTCCATGATGAGTAGGGGTGTGGAGGCATAAACCAAACAAACCCTTTCCTCCACAAGTTGCTTTGGTCATGGTGTTTTAATCACAGCAATAATAACCCTAACCAAGACAACTGTCATTCTGACCCAGCCCAGAGTCACGTGGGAGGAGAAGCTGCAACTGAAGAACTGTTTAGGTCAGGTTGGCCTCTGGACATGGGGGGACTATCTTGATTATTCATAAATGTAGAAGGGTCCTGCCCACTGTGGGCAGCACCACTCCCTATGCCATAGTGGACACAGACAAGCTCCCACTGGTCCCCACTGTTCAGGGCTCTATATATAGATGACTGGGAAGTTCACCTTGGTTTGCTGCTCACCTGACTGTGAATCTTTGTTTTTCAAATGTAAAAAGAAAAGTAGCAGGAGAGTCCACAATAGACCTCACATCTCCTGTCAGCAGAAAGGAGTGGTAGCCTAGACGCGAGAAGCAAAAAGTATTATATTTGGATTTGGCTGCCAATGTTTGTGAAAACTAAGAAACAAGGTTTCACTTACCCACCTATCTCAGTTGATCAAGATGCAGACAAGACTCTGAGAGGAAGGACCCCCATCAAGCAACTTCCAAGGATCAGCGGATGGCCAGAAGCCCAGTAACTTATTCTCCCCTTCTGTTAAGAGTCAGAAAACAGCGGGGCTGAGCGATGGCTCAGCTGGGAGAGAGGTTGCTGCGCAAAATGAGTTCAAGCCCCAGGTCCCAAGTGAAAGAAACACTGGGCACAGTGGGATGTGCTTGCAGTTCCAAGGTTAGGGAGATTAAGACAGGTGGATCCCTCAGGCTTGCTGGCCCTCCAGTCAGTCAAGCTGAACCAGTGGGCCCCAAGCCAGTGAGAGACCCTACCTCAAACAAGTGAAGGCCAGAGAGATAGCTCTGCAGCACTGGCTGCTCCTGCAGGGGGCCTAGGCTTGATTCCCAGAGCCGACAACCATCTGTAACTCTGTCTCTGTCTCCTCAGGCACCAAGCGCACCAGACTACACAAACTCCTTCCCTTTCCCCATACACTGCTCTACGGGTCATTTCAGTCCATGCTATGCAAGGTGAAAGCACACACACCATTAGCCTAACATCAGACACTGTACTACACTGATTTTATAGGGCTTGATACATCCTGTGACCTCATGAGATCAGACATGATGGTGGCCTCTTTCCCAATGTCACCTAGAAATCTTTGAGGGTATTGACATGCCAGTTCAGACCTCATGCTCCTAGGAGATTCTCCTTTAATTGACCCAACGTGAGGTCTGTCAGGTAGAATTTACTTAAAGCCCACGTTTTCCCTATTGGCCATTATATTTGAGCGGGGGCTGGGCTACAGAAATTATGGCATCAGTGTGACAGCAAGCGATGCAGAATGGAGAACTAACACCTTAAACCCATATTTTTTTAAGCTTCAGAATAAAGAAAATCCCAATGTATTTGACCAAGATTTAAAAACAGTAATTTTGCGCCCTCGAAATCAAATACTAAACTGAAAAGTGTTAGGTCCGAAGTGGGCGGGTCCTCAAAATGGCGGTGCTGATAACAACATCCTGAGGGCTCTGACTCAGTAAACGGAAGGACTGCTATTGGGTGGACAAGAGGCCTAGATTCAGCATCCCTAAGGGGACGTTCTGGTTACCGTGAACCCTCCTTTATCCACTCTAAAAGCCACCTAACTCAGGCAAAGGCCTCTAGTCCCCATCAATGCCAACAGCCTGTATCGGCTCAAAGACACCGCTCCTCCCCCACCCTGCTGACTATCCATATGAAACTGCTTGCTTTCCCACCATTTTGCTTCTCTCTGACCTCCCACTCCCACCAACCCCACAAAAGATAGCCTTGGCAGTTGGATCCCCAATAAATCTGCCTCTACACACAAGGGTGGCTCAGTTTTATGGTCTCACTCAGCCTTCACAGACAAAAAGAAAAAAAAAAAAAAAAAAACACTAAACAGCCAGCTTCCAAGAAAGAAACAGAGGTAAATATGGAACAAAAAGGAGGAGTGTGTCCATCTTCAAGTTAGTCTAAGCAAACAACAGAAAGTGCTGTCATATACCAAGAGTTCTGGGGAATCAACAACATAAAAATAAAATATCAATAAAAGAAAATTGACAAAAGGTAGAAAGAAATAATTCTCAGCAGAATGAATACATGTATCAAATAAGCTTTGGGTTGGAAAAAAAGCAAATCCAGCCTTTCTAGTAATTTTTTTTAAAAAGAGAAAGAAATAAAAATGGAACCAAAGATATACCAACCTTAAAATCTATTCAACTAGGAGAGACAAAAATAGAAGAAAAGGAGGGGGGAAAAAACCCACCCTTCCAGGCTGGCCAGGGTGAGGGAGCCGCTCTCAGCATGGCAGAGGAATATGAATTAGTTCCACCTTTCTAGAAAGCAATTTGGCAGAATAATCCCAATTATGTTAAAAATATATATGCATATGCATCTCGGCATATAAAAAAGACCGGGTAGATATAAAACAAATGTTAACAGCAATTTTCTTGGTGTAATAAGATTAGGGTGATTTTTATTTTCTCCTTTATGCTTTTCTGTAGTTTCCAAATTTTCACACTGAATACGAATCACTTGCATAACGAGGAGGAAAGAAAAGCAACGAAAGAGGGGCGTTTTTAAAAACCTTGTTATATCCTTTTGAAATGTACTTCTTATATTTATTTATTTATTTTTACTGCTTCACTGCAGAATGCTTGGTTTCGCTGAGCTTTTTTTTTTTTTTTTTCTTAAGAGTTTTCATCCTGAGAGTAGTCAGCCAATAAAAGAAACAGGTTATTCCAGTCTTTCTGGGGAGACAAAAGGAAAGAAAGAAAGGGAGGGGAAAGAGAGGGAAGAAAATAGGGAAGGGGAGAGGTGGGGATATAGGGAGGGAGGGAGGCAGGGAGGAAGCACAGTAGCTCTACCCTCAGCAGACTCCTGTGGGCTTTACCCTCTCGGATGAAGCACGCTAATCCTGGGAGGTTTATACTTGGTATTTTTAAGTAGAGACCTGCACTCATCCCTCCTGCACAGTATGCCATAGTAATTATTTTCAATTTGACTAGCTTTAGAATCACCTAGGAGACACACCTCTGAGCACCTTTAACAGAGAAGGAAAGGCCCACCTTCAGTGTGAGTGGAGCTGTCCCCTGGCCTGTGGGTCCCTAAGAAGGAACCATGAGCTGAGCATTGGTTTGCACCTCTCTGTGTAGTGTGAGTTTTCCAGGAGAGGTGTGAGCAAGCGTCCTTCTCACCAAGCAGGGCACTGAGGACCATTCCACCCAAGACTAACTTAGGAAGCACCTGAGTATATTGGAGCTACTTATAAAAGGATAGATGACAGACACTTAGAGAAGCTTGGGTGACTCAAAGCCACCTGCACCTCCCAAAAGCCCACCCCAGCATGGGCAGCTCAAGGAAGCTGCACCCAGCATGGTTAGTCAAAGAGCCTGCTCTCCCCAGCAATTGTTACTGCTGCTACAACCTTGCGGAAGGGCCTTCTTAATCTTGCAAGTTTCAGGCACTTCCTAGACCTTATGAATTGTATTGACCTCACAAGCCTTAACAGGTTTTATTTTCGTTCTGTATCTTAATGAGCCTCCCTCCAGCTCTGAAGGTTACAATGTGAAGGAAAGAACCATAACGTGCCTCAGTGTCCCGCCACCATGCCTTTCCCACTCAAACTGTGAGACAAAAAGAACCAAAAAACGTTGTACCTCGCCCTGCTTCTCTGCTGGGGTGCCTGAAGCAATGCTGGCTCACTGCTGCAAGAAGGCAGGGCAAAGTCTGAAGCGGAGAGTCCACAGTGGTTCGTGGTCTCCTGTGTACCTAGGCGCTGCCATTTTACCACTGGGAGGCAGGAACAGGGTTCCCTTGTCCACGCTCCCCCTCAGGGTGTCCGCACACCTGGCAGGAAATGAGAGGCCGAGCCATGGACTGGCAGAACCTGTCTGATTCAGACTGAATGCAGAGTACTGGAGAGGCTGCAAGCGAGAAGGCCTTCCTCGGGATTTCTAGGTGCGCTAGCTCTTTAAGATGAAGGTCTTCCCCACGGCGACCATTAATGATGAGATGGTCCTTGCTTCTTCATACTGGTCTATTTGATGATAGGTGTGAATGCATACACTTTCCTCCCGGTGAACCAGGGATTAAATACCTATAGGAAGGAATGCCCAGGAAGGGAAACTCATTGGCTGAACGCTGGAGGGGGCGGGGCATGGCCATCTAGGTACCTCATTGGGTGTTTGTGCTCTGTGACCCAGTGCCCTTGGTCCTCAGTGGGGTGTGGTAGTTACTTGTTCTAGAGCAGGTAGAGGCAGGAATGGTAACGAATGGCTCCACTCCTGTGGGTCTCAATTCTGAGATTCCCAGGGTTTGAACCCATTCAACCTTACCACTCTTATGCCTGTACAAGGTCCCACATGTCTTTCTAGGGGCTGTAGAGATGGTTCAATGGGAAAGATGCTTGAGTTCAGATCCAGGCACCCATGTAAATGCTGGGTATGGTAGTGCTCACCTATAACTGGGGAACTAGGACATAGAGACTGATGACTTCTGCTGGGGACTCACTGGCCAGCTAGACTAACTAAAACAGGATCAGTGAGAAATACTCTCTCAAAATCAAGGTAGAGAGAGACTGAGGGAGAAGCCCAGTGTCAACCTCTGGCCCCCATATGCTCCCGGATCAGTGTGCACTGACCAGCCCCCAGCCCCACTCCCCATGAACCTTCCTTCCTTCTTTAAGTTATTGTGGTCAGGCATTTTATCACAGCAACAAGGCAAATGTGAAGTACAAATTAACCGATGACAGCATCTGGTTTGTAGTGTTCAGCAATGAGAACTCACACTAGTCAGTGGGTTAGGTGCCCAGACTGAAGAAGCAGTGTTTCAAGAGAAATCTATTCCATGTGGAGAAAAGTAGGGCAAGGTATGTCCCACGCCATTGTTCCCACTTTAGAACCAGAGCCTTGGAAACTCAGAGCTAACAACGGACAATGTCCTGCTCCCTTCATTCTTGGATGTCACTCTCCTGCTGTAACCATAGGACAGAAGGATATCCATCCTCCTGTCCACTCATCCATCATCCATCTATCGATCACCATCCATCCATCCATCCAAGCATTTGTCCAAGCATCATTCCATCCATTTGTCTATTCATCCATCTATCTATCCATCCATCAATTCATCTACCTATTCATCTATCTGTCCATCCATCTGTTCATTCATCTATCCACCCATCTACCCATTCATCTATCTACCCATCCATTCTCCTGTCTATCCATCCATCCACCATCCACTTATTCATCCACTTATTCATCCATCCATCCACCCATCCATCTACCATCCATCTACCCATCCATCATCTATCCATCATCCATCCACCCACCCATCCATCCACTCATCTATCAACCCACCCACCCATCCATCCATCCGTCTACCTATCTGTCTATCCATCCATCCACCCATCCATCCATCCTATATCTCCCTAACAACTGTATCATCTTCCACAGTCAAGGCACATGAAGCTTCTCATGTCATGGCAGCACATTGATCATGGGAAAATGTGAATACCATCTAAATTTCTCTGAACTCCACATGCCCAGTCACCAAGAGGCTGGGCACAGGTAAGGCTGCCTGAAAGTGGGCCAAAAAAGAGATTTTACCTGCCAATGCATGCAGAATGGAAGTCTGTCTTTCCTGTGATATTTTCTAACACCAGGTTACATATTGGGTGCTTATCCTTATGACCAGAGACATTGGCAGTCAATCTCCCGAGAGCTAGGGCTCCTAATGCCCCTTGCCTCCACTACCCTGCTTTTATCATTACTGCCAACACAGCCATACACTACTCTGAAACTGGACACGCACTCTTCATGCCAAGCCAACTATCCCAGAATGAGGTCTGCACTCTCAGAGATATATCTGTGTACTGTGACCGGTGAGTTGGGGGACTCTCCACAAGGGGCTGGGAGGATCCAAACAGAAGTGTTTGCAGATACAAGTCTGTCATTTGCTACAGGGGCTTGTCTCTTGCTTTTGCTAGGACGCTCCAACCAAGTGCTCCTAAGTCCCAATCAGAGGGTTTCTGATGATGCCACTTGCTCTTGCTCACAACACCCCTTAATGCCAGCCAGCCAAAGCCAGCCATGTGCCCACGTCAGATCCTAGGAGATGGCAAGAGCGGCCCTGTTAATAGATGGGATGCTTCCCACTGTTTGATAGCCAACACCTTGGTTTTGCCTCAAAGGAGGAAGAAGGGAAGACCGACCTGCCATAGCTGTAGCCTTCCTCTCTTTGATGCTTTTGCAATGAGGGAAACTGAGGCTGGCTCTATCCTTATCCTAGGCTGTTTATGCCACAGGTTAGCAGGCCACTTCCAACACTTGTCCTCAGAGTGCTCACCTGCAGACTCATACCAAACTCTTCATATCGTGTGAAGTCCGCTCTCTACTGCAAATGGAACGCCATATACCCAGGCTCTACTGGGCAGTCCTCCATCCTGGCCTGCCCTAGCTTCAATGACCACATATTCCCCAAGTACCAGACACCCTTTCTCCAGCCCTCTCCCCATCCTCTCCTCCTCCTCCCCACCCTCTTCCCTTCCTCCCCCTCCTCTTCCCCACTCTCTTCTGCTCCTCTTCTTTCCCTCTCCTGCCCCTTATTTCTTCCTCCTCTCCCTCTGTATCACTCTTTCTCCCTCCTTCCCTCTCATTTCTCCCTTCTTCCCACCTCCTTCCTATTCCTTTTCCTCTTTCCTTTTTCTTTTCCATGTTTTTCCTACAGGCAACCCTGGCCTCCTCTCAGTGCCTTGAATGTCTCACCTAAACCTTGACACAGGACACTGGTTTCTGGCACCCTGGCCTCTCCCTCATCTGGTGATTAATTTTCTATGCCAAACCTAGTGTCTGTGCTTTTAACTCCCTGGTTCGGTCCATGTGTCCCTGTGTGTTTTCACGGATGCGAATCTGTCCTTCCCAGCAGCATCCCCGATTATAGCCAGAGACCCGCGGGGTGATTGCTTCATCTGTCTCCTCCGCTCAAACCATAAGCTCCCTGGGAACCAGAGCTGTGCAACACGGTAGTTTACAATTCCCAGGTTGTGTCCCTCGTTCCATGTGTAAGCCAGAGTGACGACAGGGTGTTCCTCTAATTTCTTTCTGCAGCAGAGAGAGAGGATGGCAGAAGGAAATCCAAGATCAACCACTGTGAAGAGCATCACAACACCTATAACCACAAAATACACGGATGTGATTTCAGGGGAAACATTTCCCTTCCCAAGTTGTGCTATAAAGTGTTTCCAATCGCCTCTTCAGTTAAGAACAAGGCAGATTCCACCGATTATAAACTTACCCGCAGCTGGGAGAACAGCAGATGAGCTGCAAGTGTCCACTTGCATGAGTGCAAATCTCAGGCAGTCACGAGAAGCACCTTACCCACAGTGCACTGCAGCAGACTCTGTCTGCATAATGTGCCCATTCCTGGTGCTGACTGGACAAGAGATGAACATCTCTAAAGATGACCCAATCAGATTTTACTGCCTGGGCACATGACCAAGGAACCCGGGGTCCTGGTGTCCAACAGCTCTGATCCGCCTAGGAGATGAAGGTAGAGAAAAGCCTTTGTGGAAAGGAAGGCGGGTCTTCCTTGTTTTCTCTTCAACCTTTCTGCTGCCCTTACACACCTGCCCCTGGAGTCCGTAGCACTCCCCAGTGCCACTCTCCAAACAAACGCCCTTCAGAATTTCCAAGGTCGAGAACATTTCTACAGCTGTGGCCCCCAGAGCCAGGGTAACAGGTGTATTGATTTACCCCTCCACCCCCCGGCACGAATGCGTGCTTGCACATGCTGCAAGTGTTTTCTTCCATTGTCCTTTAAGTCTCACACGCTCCTTGTCCCTTCCCTCTAATCTCCTCCCTGGCTTTTATGTCCTTCTAAAATGTACATATATATTAGGATATATATGTGCAATATACAAGTGCTTTAACGTTCCCTTGCTATTTCCCCTCTGGAATAGCACAGCTCCATAAAACAGAACTTTTGAAAACTTCCTACACAACATAGCCATCCAGAAGTAAAAGACCATTGTAAGTCATAAAGGTGAAAAGAAAAAAAAGCCACACAGCAGAGAAGACAGTCATAATGTGCATGGCCAAAAAAGGGTTAAATGCAAGAATACTTTCAGAAACACAAGGCTGGGAGGTATCTAGTTAGAGAAAGGATCTGCCTTACAAGCTCCAGAGCCTGAGCTCCAGCCACAGAATCCATATATACAGGCACGCACACACATACACATGCCCAGGCATGGTGACACATGATCACAATCCCAGTGTTGGGGAAACTGAGACAGGCTGGTCTCTGGGACTCAATGGGCAACCAGTGTAACCTACTTAGTGAGCTGTCAGCCAGTGAGAGATGTTAACTCATAAAACAAAGTGGATTGTATCTGAAAAGTCACCCAGGACTGACCTCTGACCTCCACACGCATGCACACAAGTGTGCATCCCACACAAACACACTCACACAAAGGACACTGGAAACCGAATGAGAAATGAAATAAAAGAAGGGGATGCCCATGAGAGGAATTGAGGAAGAGCAAGAAGAGGATCTGCCAACCAAGAAAAGCGATCCAGGCCAAGAGAAAGGACATACCCAAAAATGATTGAGTCCTATAGGGATTAGGCTAGGGGAAGAGAAGCAAAAACTCAGTCCCTATGAAAGGGAGGTTTAGTGTAAGAGGTAGGGCGCGAGGTGTGCTGGGAGGAGCCACAGGTACAGAGGGATGCTGGGAGAACTGGGAGGAGCCACAGGTACTGAGGGATGCTGGGATTGCTGGCCAGTGTCCTGTGTTAATAGAAACCTCAGCCATTTGTCCTGGATTTCTGAAACCTAACAGAAACCCAGGTAAGAAATCCTCTCAGTTGTACTCAAGGAAATGTAAACTAAAACAAGACAATATTACACCCATCCTTCCAGGAAATATGTGAGCATGAGATGGTTTTTCACCCCTCCCTCTCATTAATTAAAAGAGCACCATTGGCATGTGATGCCTCTGGGAACTTCAGATAAAGCAGAAACACAACAGAATCTCCATCCTTCCAGAGTTTGGAGACTGAACGTAGTAATAAAAAGAAAATGCCTATGGTGTCTTCACTTGTTCTCTATCACCGTAACCAACAGCAACACACAAGGGGAGGATATATGTGTTTGGCTTACAGGTTACAGCTCACCAGAGAAGGAAGCTGGGATAGAGACTCAAGGCAGGAACCTGAAGGTGGGAACCGAAGCAGAGGTGGAAGGAATGCTGCTTACTAGTTTGCTCACCTGCCTAGGAATGGCACCGCCCACAGTGGGCGGTGTCCTCAGACATCCATTAACAAGGCAATGTTCCTGTAGATATGGCCATAAGCCAATTTGATGGAGACAATTCCTCAACAGATTCCCTCTTCCTAGGTGTATCAAGTTGACAACTTAAGCCAACTGACAGCACAGTGTATGGCCGGTTAGTGAAATCTGTTAAGGTAAAAATTTAAGGCAGAGAAGGACATGAAATTTGTGGGGATGCATATGAATTTCCATTTTTAAGTAGATTGACCAGAGGAGGAAAATAAATACAGAGAGTGGCAGGGATGGCTCAGTTGTAACAATGCTTGCTTTGTGCCTGTGAGTGTGGGTTCCTAGAACCCATGTAAAATGCCCGGTATGGTGATATGGGTCCGTTAACTCAATAATGGAGAGGTGGGAGTTGGAGACAGGAGGATCTCTGGAAGTTCACAGGCCAGTTAACCTGGCCAACTTGTTGAAGTTATAAGCCAGTGGCAGACTCTGTCTCAAACAGAAGGTGTAGGTTCCTGAGAAACCATCCCAGATGTTGTCCTCTGACCTCCACCTTTATGCATGTATGCACCCACGCTCACAAGAATGAACATGCATGCACATGCTCACACACACACACACACACACACACACACACACACACACCTGGAGGAATCAGACATGATTCATGTAATATCTAAGAAGCATCTTCGATGAAGAGATTGGCAAACGCAGAGGTCCTGAGGTAGAAATTCACCTCTGTCCTCCATCAAAGATCAGGAAGAAGTGAGACAAGGTGGCTGTCATTTGCGATCCCTGCACCCCAGAAGCAAGAGGACCAGGCTGAGCTACAGGGGAGACCCTGCCTAGGATAAAAAAAAAGAAGAAGAAGAAGAAGAGAATAGTGGCTGGAGTGGCAGGGATGGGGGACGACCTCACGGAGACACAGTAGACACAAGTCTTTGGGTCCTGGTAAGGGCTTTGGGTTTCCCTCAGTGGGCAGGGATGTTTACATGTTTGTTCACTGATAAATTCCCGACATCCATATGAGTGTCTGACACATAGCGGGTCAATAAACAGTTGTAAAAATAGATGAATAGTGGTAAAATAGAGCTATGAAATAGTTAGGCCACAAGGCTCAGTGGGGCTTTTAAAGGCAGATTAGAGAAGACTATGAAGTGTAGGCTCTCAAGCTGGTATCCATGGCTGTCCCATCCTCCACACCTATCCCCTCTTCCCCATCCTCATCCTTCACCATCCCCCATCTTCCATCCCCCTCCATCCCCCATCCCCTCACCCCACCCCTCATCCTCCAGCCTCCATGCCCCATTCTCCATCTCTCCTTCTCTTACACACACACACACACACACACACACACACACACACACACACAGAGAGAGAGAGAGAGAGAGAGAGAGAGAGAGAGAGAGAGGGAGAGAGGGAGAGAGAGAGATTGCAGCTCTACATCCCCGTTGGACATTCATGAGAGACGTGGACGGCTCTAGCCAATGGGAAGCAGCATGGGGGTGTAGTAGAGGCTGTCAGAGCTCAGAGGCCATGGAAAATTCATGGAAACAAGGGCCATGGTGTGAAGGAAGACGCATTGGTAGAAACTGAGAGGAAGACCGCTGGGGAGATGGAAATGGCCTTCATGCCCACCCTCAACCACATGCAGGACCCTCTCTGCCCAGAGTGTGTGCTGAACATGCATTCTTGCAGGGAACAGTCCCATTCTGCAACCCGTGGTGACCCCACTATGCCATATGCAATGGGAATTGGTCCCCGCCCCAGTAAAGGCCCTGGCCTAGACATTGAGTGGGTGCTAGTCAATGAATTTATGCCTGATTCATCCAGTGCCCGCCCCCTCCCCATCTCAACTGTCTGACTGAGACTCCTGCACTGCGTTCACATGAAAAGGGCTACACAAAGTATACATGGGTAGTTGGATAAATGGATGGATAATAGAGAAGCCGTGTGTTCGGCAAGTGGTACAAGGAGCCCAGAATAGCCTTGGCTGAGTTATGGTCAAGAATAGATTTAAGGACTTGAAAGGTGGCTCAGTGGTTAAGGATGGTTAAGACTGCTCTTCCAGAGGTCCTGAGTTCAAATCCCAGCAACCACATGGTGACTCACAACCATCTGTAACGGGATCTGATGCCTCCTCTGGTGTGTCTGAGGACAGCGACAGTGTACTCACATACATAAAATACATAAATCTTTAAAATAAGAAAAAAAAGATTTAGGGGTTGTGCAGGGGAGAGTTCAGAATGGACTAGGGGAAACTCTCTCTGTGGGCTTCAGTTTGTTTCCCTGCAAAGTGCTAGTAAACAGATTTGCTACGTTATGCTGTGTCTAGGGCACAGTACATGCTCAGAAAACTACTCTGTGAACATTGGGGGCCTTTGTCGTGAGATGGGGAGAGGAGCTGGCCTACTGACTCTGGGGGAAGTCACTGAGATGTGGGGTACTGTGGGGGCCCCTGGACAAGCAAGGTGGGGGCTCTACCTTGCAGGGGCTCTGAACTGGGACTAAGGAGATAGATAACTCCTTAGCTGGGTAGAAGTGTATTAGACCATGTGAAGGGGCTTGAGAGATGGTTCTGTGTGTAAAGAACTTGCCTGGCATGGACCTGAGCTTAATCCCCAAAATCCACTTTAAAGGCGGGACATGGTGCTTCATGCTTGTGATCTCAGCTCTGGGCAGGCAGAAAAAGAGAGATCTCTGGGATTTCCTGACCAGTCAACAGTAAGAGACTTCATCTCCAGACAAAACAAAACAAAACAGCTGCCCTCCAGCCTCTGGATATCCCCACTCACACACCCTCACATGCACACATAGATACACAAAAAGAAACTAACCTATTGAGAGAGGGCCCAACCACTGACCTAATTAATTCTGTTTCACTTCCCTCTCGTCTGCTTGGTTCTGAGTTATTCTTTCTTCCTTGCATCTTGGCTTTCGGGGTCAGTCACAGGATAAACACCTTCGAAGCTGAGATTAAAAAGAAAATTTTCCTACCCACCAGTGGAAGGGATTTTTTTTCTACACTGTGAATAACTGTCTTCAAGTGAATTTGTTGTTTAGATTTGATTTTTTTAATTACAGAGAATTAACTGTAAATCTCTATAGGGTACAGTGCGATGGCTGAGACAGGTACACATCTTGCCAGGATCAACGCAGGTATCCAGGCTTCCCCACATCTCAAATACTTGCCATTTCTTTGTGATGAGGACATTCAAAAATCTTACGTTCTGACTACCTTGAATAACCCCATGCACTACTGTTAACTGTATAACCCTAACAGTCCTCGGGAACTAACTCTTCCTTTCTGCCTGTGATGTTGATTGGCAGTGACAGGAATGAACCCGAGATGGTGTTGTAATGAAAACTGATCCAAGGACAGACAGACAAACATCGCATGACTTCAGCTGTAGAGCCCGAAAGAGCTGAGTTCACAGGGGCAGAGCGCAGAATGCTACTGTGAGCCTGGGAAAGGCGGGTGATGGCTGCCTGTCAGGTGGCTCCGGCCTCACTGACTGGAGAGCTGACACTTGAGGACCAGTGCTTAGGTCATCAACCTCTCCAAGCTCACGCTCCTCACTCAGTCACCTCTGGGTCATCCAGTTCCACGAGTCTGAACAGGGCATGGGCAACTTCCTGTTTAATGAAGATCATTTATCTTAATTGTATGTCTGAAGCAATTTCTGTTGATAGCGACCCACGCAGGACTCTGTAAGAAAGCGGGACTTCAGGGGAGGTTATCCGGGGCTGGAGGGGTGGGCTCAGCAGTTAACACACACCACTCTTGCAGACGGCCCAAGTTCAGTTCTTAGCACCCACATCTGGCAGCACACATCTGCCTCCAACTCCAGCTTTGGGGGATCAGACACCCCTTCCTGGCTTCCAAGGTCACCTTTACTCACATGCACATTCATACACACACACACACACACACACACACACACACACACACGCTAAATAATTTTTCAAAGAACATTAGCTCTCCTTGCTTGCATGAGTTTCGTGTTTCCTATTTTTAAGTATCTGCCTGTATTTATCAAGCGTTTTACAGGGGCGGGGGATTCAGTTCAGTTTGTAGAGTGTTCACCTTGCTTATTTCTCCAAACCAGGGGAGGCTGTTTTCCTTATACTAAGGATTAAAGTACCAGGCCATAAAGACACCAGCCATAGGTCCTAACGCAGTGAGAGTCTGGACTGACACTCCTCCCGAAATGTGCGCCCACCAGCAAACCACATTCCAACCCCTCTTGCATTATCCCAAGTTCAGGCTCTCTCTGAAATGCATGCGCATATATTAAGAAAACCAGTATCTAATTTCTATGTGCAGGACACTTTTGCCCGGGGCTGCGTCGTACAATTTGCTTACTTACTGTGCACTTTCAGGAGCATCTGAGGAGAGGGGACCTGGGGGCCCGAGCTCTGTTTGTTTTCCTGCAGATATTCATATTCCCCCACTACCTACGTTAACAGATTGAGACTCACGGGCATTCATGAGTGGTGTCTTTAATACAGCTCTGGAATATTCTCTCTATAAATTCTTAAGAACGGGCTTATGGATTGCCTATTACCTACTGGCATTATGGGCTATTAATAAATCAGTTACGGGGATGTCGTTGGGTTTTTTTTTTTTTTAAATTGAATTCCTTCCTTGGGTGTCCCCGTTCCAAGCAGCTAAAATATCAGTGAGAGGTGAACCCGCCCTGTTTTCGTGAAGGCTGTGATTTCCATGGAGCAGAGGCAGGGAAGTGGGTTGGGTGGGATCCGAAACGGTTCAGATGGAGGAGGGAAGAGAAGTCCCGGCCCTTACCAGATGGGAGTTGTTGCAACATTTTAGTGCCCACCATCAATCTCCCAGCATCCTCCAGCAACAGAGGCTGAGTCCACAGCAGCCTGCTGTCTGCTCTTACACCCCCCTGCCATTTCTCTGTCCAGACTTCTCCTGGCTGGCTATGCCTTTACCACTTGGCTGCTCAGCATGGCATCCTGGGGTGCAGCTGCTGGGTCCAGGTGTGACCACCCCACCTCCCTGACTCCAGTTCCCCAGCTCCCTGGGCCCCTCCCACATGCAGAACCCACAGAGCTTCCTGCCCTTTCCAAGCTAATGTTCCATTATAGAATTCCCTTCTATAAGGCATGATCTGGAAGTCTCTGGGAGTTTGGTGTCTTCCTTTGCGAGTGGCTTTCCCAGAAGCCTTGCCCCCTCCTCACCTCTCCTCTTCCTCCTCCTCTTCTAGTCTGTGTGTGTGCACGGCGTGCATACGTGTGTACATGTATGTTTGTGTGTGCATGTATGGGTGCTCGAGTACATGTGTGCACATGTTTGAGGCGGTCAGCGGTTGAGGTTGGCCAGCTTTCCCAATCACTCTCCACTCGACTTGCTGAGGCAAGGCCTCTCCTCAAATTCTCAGCTTGCTGATCCTGACTACTGTAGCTGGCTAACCCTCGGGGAGTTTCTTGTCTCTTCCAGGATTACAAGCGAGAATCGGAGTCCACCCAGCATGTGCAGGCTCCCTGGAGACCTGACCTCTAGCTTGCCCATCTGTGAGGCCAGTTAGCCACTGAGGCTCTTCTGATTGTCTTCCAGGGGCAGGACTCACAGCTGCCTAGGATGGGTACCCAACCCCACACTGTGAGATTGGCTATTGCCTACATCACTGGAGACCCCATGGCAGCAGGGCTGTGACCTGTTATTGCTGTACACTGAATTGTTTTCTTTTAAAGAATTATTTATGTCTATGAGCACGCTGTCACTGTCTGTGGCCATACCAGAAGAGGGCATCAGATTTCATTACAGATTTTTATGAGCCACCATGTGGTTGCTGGGAATTGAACTCAGGACCTCTGGAAGAGCAGAGCCGACAATCCTCTCCTACCAGCCTTCTTAGATCTAGGATGACAAAAGAACACACACACTCACACACACAAGCACACTCATGCACACACATACACACACACAAGCACACTTATGCACGCATATACACAAGCACACTTATGTATTCACACACACATAAGAGCACACTCATGCACTCACACACACACAAGCACACTCATGCACTCACATACACACACAAACACACTCATGCACACACATACACACAAGCACACTCATGCACGCGCACGCACACATACACTTCTCCCTGGACTGAGCCACTATGGTCTGTAAATTCGTTCCCTGGAAACGCACTTCCTTAAATGGGCCCTGTAGTCACTTTAGAATCTCATCTCATTGAGCCTGTTCTCTCTGCCCCAAACCGTTGCAGCTGTCCCTTATGCCCGAACAGGTCACTGAGACTAGTACTGTTTGGTCATTGTCCTACAGAAAGTTTCACTGACAATCAGCTGTAACTAGATGCAGGAAGAGTGGTTCTGGAAACAGACCCAGTGCTACACAGAACTACTGCTTATTATAGTAAAGCACCTCACATCTGGACGGCTCAATCAGGGCGTGTCTCTCTGGTAGCTCTCCTCACAGAGACCTGCTAGGAGATGCAGTGGGTGTGGCACATACCTGTTATCCCAGAACTTGGGAGGAGGCAGGGGTCTTATGAGTTTGAAGGCAGCCTGTGCTAAATAGTGAGCTCTAGGCTATCCCTTTGGACAAGAAGGAAGAGAGAAAGAAAAGAAAGAGCAGGAGGGTAGGAAAGGACTAGTGTTCTCCTCAGCCCATTCATAGGCAGTGCTTACAGATATAACTCAGTCCTTCAGTGATTCTAGATTCTAGAACAAAGTCTTCTGAGGTCATGTAGAACAATTCCCACTTGAAAATATGCCCAGCATCTTTATCAACACTGTATTATTTATGTCTCCTGTGGTGGTTTGAATACGCTGGGCCCAGGGAGTGGCACTATTGGAAGTCGTGGCCTTGTTGGAGTGGGTGTGGCCTTGTTGGAGTGGGTGTGGCCTTGGAGCAGGTGTGGCCTTGTTGGAGTGGGTGTGGCCTTGTTGGAGTGGGTGTGGCCTTGTTGGAGTGGGTGTGTCACTGTGGACATGAGCTTAAGACCCTCATTCTAGCTGCCTGGAAGCCAGTATTCTGCTAGCAGCCTTCAGACAATGATGTACATCTCTCAGCTCCTCCTGCACCATGCCTGCCTGGATGCTGCCATGCTCCTACCTTGATGATAATGGACAGAATCTCTGAACCTGTAAGCCAGCCCCAGTTAAATGTTGTCCTTTATAAGAGTTGCTTTGGTCATGGTGTCTGTTCACAGAGATGGAAACCCTAACTAAGACATCTCCTCAACCCCCAAGCGGTAGCCAGAACCAGAGTCCATCCCTAACAGATTTGAGGATGCCAGTGTGCTGAAGGCTAAACACTGTTGGCCAGCAGCAGCAGTCACTCAGCGCTGGGATGGTTAACGTCATGGGTCAGTTAGACTGGACTGTGGTGTGCCCTGACGTCTGGCGGGCTGCGTTCCTGAGTACGTGACACCCCCATTCATTCATCTCTTACTTCTCAAACTTCATTTCTTCACTAAGTTCAGACCTGAGATTCGGACTGGAGATTGTGGAGTTGTTACAGGTGACCAGGCACAGGCGGTAACAGTGATGATATTTAGCTTAGTCACAAAGTCCTATGGTGAGGATAGGGTGTGGAGTGGCCCAGGCATTCAGTAGGCACTGGTGGCCTCTGGGTAGGCAGTAAGGGGAGAGCCAGTGAGCAATATTTTTCCCAGTCTTAGTGGTGACTTGCCCTTCCATTTATGACACGGTCTCTTAGCTCTGCTTTGCAGGTGAGTTCCAAGAGTTAGAACCAACACGTTCTTTCTGACCACATAAGTGAGAAGTCTGTAGTGACGAGATCGCTGGGTGCAATGAGAAACCTGGCCCCACGGTCAGAAAAGAGGCTGAGGCTCTAACTTGAGATTCAGTGGCATTAGCTTGGGACGCAGTCGTAGGGCGGCAGCAGGCTGTGAAAGGTTCCCAGTCAAGATAAGGTCGAAACCCCAGTCAGTGACCCTGAAAGGGACGGTAGGCATTTCCCTAAACTCCCAGGAGGCCAGACCCCTCTCATGGAGCCACACCCCCCCCAGAGAGGCTTGTGGCCATCAGTCAAGTAGAAGCAGGACCACGCCCTCCAGCATGTAGATGAGGTCTTCCCAAGCTCTCAGAACAAGCCAATAGGGTACCTACTGTCAGACCCTGACCCACCCCAAAACTGTATATAAGAATCCTATCCAGAAGGATTAAAGGTATGAGAGAACTACTCCATTGTTTGAGAGCTTCTCTCGTAAGAGTTGTAACACTGCCGCTTAGGGAAGAAATCGGCTCTCCCCAAATCGCCTCCAGAAGCTCCCCGGCACCCCTCCCTGGCCAGTCAGTCTCCTGCTGGCTCAGCCCAGCCTATGTCTTGGAGCAACTGAAGCAACGGAGATGGAAGTGGAGCAGCTACAGCAATGGAGGCAATGGACTCCCTCCCTGCTCGAGTTCTCTCCCCTTCACGTGAAACCCCTGCACCCAGGGCCGGCCAGAGATCTCCATGGAAGGTCTCCAGTATGAAGGACAACACCCAGTAACAACGTCATCTCTCTTCTCAGGCCTCAACAGTCACATGCGCAACCGGGTCACATGAAAGACAAGTGGAGACTTGGGACTTAGGAAGAATTAGGTTCTAATCCTACCTCAGAGGGCTAAGCCCATGTGGCCACATAGTGGCTGCACCCCTCTAGTTATTCAGCCCACCCCACCCCACCCCCATTTTTGCCTTCTTCCCTACCCTAGGCAAGAAAATCAGGTCTTCAGAGGTGCCTGAAGACAGGGATGGCTATGGCCAAGGAGAAGACATCTCTAGGCAGACAATCTCCCGAGACGGAATCAAACACCCTTTACTACCTGCCTCAGAGACGAGATGCAGGTGCTCCAGCAGCCACCACTGTAACCATGAGGAAGAAAGCCACCCAGAGAGAGCTTCGAAGGCTGGAAGCAGGAAAGCGCAGAGCCCGAGGCCTCGGAGGGTACTCTTAGAAAGCAGCAGGTTTCCTGTTTCCTGGACCAGTTGACCCCGCCCCCAATGTCAAACGTCATATCCGCCTGCCCTAACCATCACACTTCAGTTACCCACAGATGTCCACCCTGATACCTGACCTTGAGTCAGCTGGTTGTTTGGGTTCAGTGGGTTTTAGGTGTGCTTCCCAGTCCTGTCAACAACCCATTTCAGAAACGCAAAAGCCAAAACACAGAGAAGGTGAGCAATTAGCCCAACATAACACAGCAAATGAATTTGAGAGCTCTCTCTCTCTCTCTCTCTCTCTCTCTCTCTCTCTCTCTCTCTCTCTCTCTGTGTGTGTGTGTGTGTGTGTGTGTGTGTGTGTGTGTGTGTGTGTGTGTGTGTGTGTATCTGTCTGTCTGTGTATCATGACTGGCAGACACACAGTCACAAACATAATTTTCACCCTGCCCAGCACACCAGTGCAAGGGGATACAACCCCGAACCACTCACATACAAAGCAAACACTCTATCACTGAACTAAGTCCCCAGCCTTAAATTTGTCCTCCGGAGCCCAGGGCTCTTAATTATAACTTGCATTTTGTTCTCCTGAGTTTCTGTTCTCCTGTCTATAAAATAAAACAGCAGAGAACAGTCATGTGAAGAAGCTTAAGACTTTTGGGCTTAAATCCTAAGAATTATCTATTCAAATCCTGCATCTATCCCTTAGTGCTGTGTGACTGAAGAAAAATCACTAAACCTCTCTGAGCCTTGATTTCCGTTTTAGTAAGTCTTGAACAGAGGGGTCTATCTCATAGAGCTGATCTAACCATCCTGTTAGGATGCTGATCAAACACAGAGCCCGGTGTGAGGTTCTCTGTGACTCAGATGACCTCTCCTGGCCCCTCAGGCACAGAGTTTCCATAGCATCTGTGACTGCCTTGATGCTTAGCGTCCTCCCTGAGAGGAAGGAACTGCAGCTGCCTTCTATGTACACAAGACAAATTGAATCCAGGAATGTTTCATCTGAAACCAACATTTTTTGTTTTTTGTTTTTTAATTGTTTACAACTCTGATTACTCCCGGCCAGGGCTACACCCAGACATGCGGCCCCTCCCTGAGGCTTCTCTGGACCCCAAAGCTCTGCAGAAGATGTCAGAAGCCTGAACGCAGCGGGGAGGGGCCGCAGGAGAGGCGCAAGCTTCAGAGGGTTACAGAAAACAATGAAATCGTAATTTTTTCACAGCAGATTTCATCAGCGTTGCTTGAGTGCACTCCATTAGGTCTCATTTATTAAATTTTGAGGAACATAATTTAGATATAAGATTCTGGACAAACAGGTTTTGGAATAGCTGATTCCGGGTGCATCGCCGGGCCCCCATGCGTGGAAAATAGGCTGGTGTTTTTCATTTTGATGGTCTCTGGAGAGACCTCATCTACAGCTCGTGTAGGGAAAGGAGAGTAGAACTGGAGGACCAGAAGGGGCTCCATACCATGCTTTGGAGCTCCCACTGCCTCCCTCCCCCACCCCCATCCCAATAGCCATTTGGAGAGATTCCCTGCCCTGTAGCATAAAAATCTCTCAGGTCCAGTAGGCACACCTCTCCATGTTGTGGGATTTCTAAGCCAAGAGGACGTGGGTGGGCAGATGCCAAGGACCCACACAAGACAAATAGCTCCTTTGTTCATTGTGGGGTCTCCATTGTGCCTCCTAAGACGCTCCTTCATTATCTTACAATCTCCTAATTGCTAATGTCTCCACAGCAAAACATAAATCAGGATCTTTTGGGATCCTGAAGTGGTCTACACTTTTATTTTGCAATCTTAAGGTCACTGGGGGCCCTCCCAACCTACACCAAGTCCCAAGGGCTTCCTCTGCCCTCTAAGTTCATCCTGGCCATTTATGCAAACAAGAGATGGGGAGAACTCCAACACAGGCCCCAGACTTAGTCTGTAAACATTACTTCCTGCCCATCCCTGAGCCACACAAGACATTGAAATGTTTTGGACAGGAAAGCTGACCCTGAGGGAGATGATGTGTGGCTAATTCCTCAGAATTGAGACATCCTCTCCAGGAAGTTGGAGAAAAGCTTGGGCATTTTATAGAGCCTGTCTTAGGGTTTTACTGCTGTGAACAGACACCATGATCAAGGCAACACTCATAAGGACAACATTTAATTGGGACTGGCTTACAGGTTCAGAGGTTCAGTCCATTATTATCAAGGCAGGAATATGGCAGCATCCAGGCAGGTATGGTGCAGGAGGAGCTGAGAGTTCTACATCTTCATCTGAAGGCTGCTAGCAGAATACTGGCTTCCAGGTAACTAGGATGAGGGTCTTAAAGACCACACCCACAGTGACACACCCACTCCCATGAGGCCATACCCACTCCCACAGGGCCACACCTCCAACAAGGCCACACCTCTTCCAACAAGGCCACACCTCCTCCAACAGGGCCACAGCTACTCCAACAAGGCCACATTTCTTGATAGTGTCACTCCCTGGGCCAAGCATAACAAACTATCACAGGGCCCAAGGGGGTCAGAAAGCCACCTCAGTCACAAGGCTATTGAGGTAGAAGCAGTTGTTGGGAAAGAGTCTCTTCCGTGAAGGTACCTGCATATTGTTCAGTGATCTCCAGGGAGGGATGCATCCTCCCCCAGTCATTGCCCTCGTTGAGGTGTGTTTCCTGATAACACAGATGCTTCTGGGTCATCTGTGCTCCTGTAAGAGACCCCAGTAAACTCACCAGATCGCTGAGTTGGGCCCAGAGGAAATGGTTTCCTTGGTCTGTCCACAGTAGCCTAATAGACATTGGCTCACATCTCTCCAAGAAAGTCACACAAGAGAGGGGTGCACTTGTCCCAGGATCACTTGGAGATCCAGTGGCAAAAGTGGGGATTAGGCCCTGATGGCAATCAGAAGATTAGAGTAACAAACTTTAGATGCAGAGCTCTTTGCTATACTCAGTTCCAAGGAGAGTTTGACCTTTTGTGAGGACATATCCAAGGTTAGACCTTGGGACAAGATATACACAAGCTGGGATACAGAGGAGGGGATGGTGGGGGCTTGTAGACTCCTGATAGATCCAGAACCCTGAATCGTTTCTCAAATTCCAAGGGGAAGAACACCCTCTGTTTGCCTGGTATCTGGCTTTGGACAACTTGGATTGGTGTGAGAGCCATGATCCCCATGAGGATGTTGTTTACAGTGCAGACTTACTCAGCTTCCCAAGCAGAGGATGCGGCTGTCTTGTAGCTAAGACTTTAAATCTGGGTTCAGAAAACATTAGATAAATGCCAGATTGGCTCCGGTTCAAATCCCACCCCCACCACTTGCTGCTCCCTGACTCCTCTTATACATGGAGCTAATTCCAAGCCCCACATCCTTTCCTTGTTTGATCTACAAATATCTCACAGTTAGGGAACTGCCCACCTTCCTCCCAGACTCTCTTGGTCACTGGCAGCCCTCTCACTGAAAGCCATTGATGATGGAGTCTTGCTCCTGTAAGCCTCAACAGACACAACCAAAGACATAATGTGCACCGGCAACCGGAACCATCATGTAGTCCGCCCAACAGAGTGAGACACAGCTGTCCATTCCATTCATTCTTTGGTGGGTATCAGTAAGGCAGGACTCTACCTCCCAAGCTCCCAGGGTCTTCCTAACAGGATTAAGGTCCAGCTTCCTGAAGAAGCAATAGACAGCATGATTATCCATCTCTACTTTTCTTTCCCACCATTGAACACAAATCCTCGTCTCCAAGGCTGCTTCTGGAGAGATCCAAATGAAGAATGTCCCTGTTGTTCATGAAATCTCAGGCATGTCATTGAAGCCCTAGGTTTCCTCATTCGTAAATAGGACTTCTTTTCGTATGGCGCCATGTTTTTGCACATGAGGTGAGTCCAGATGAGCTAAGTCGAGCTTTGAAAGGTACCCAGTAGTCAGAGAACACCGGAAACAATGGCTCTTACTATGCTCAAGGTCTAGAGAGGGGACCTGGCGACTCTGGGACTTCAGTGCAATGTTTGCTTCTTAGAGCAGATAGTCTCTGGGCCCAGAAGGCAACCTTTCTACTGTGTTCTTTTCATTGTGCGTTACAGCTAGGTTCTCCTGGTTGCCTGGAGCTCGCTCAAGCTCACACAAGCAAGGACGTCTGGTTGTGGGATATAGATGATCATCTCACACCATCATTGTGTGCCAAGCAGGGAGCAGAGTGGTGGCAGGGGTTCAGACTGGAAGACACTTTCTAATGGCCGAGCTATACTTGTGCTTCTCCGGATGGTCGTACATGCCCTCTCTCGAAAGATCCACCACTAACACTGTCTCCACCACAGCCCCTCCCTCTCTCCCACTCTTACTCCTGTTTGTGTAACTCACCAGTCCCACTGAGAGCCCTGTGGGTTCTAGTCCAGTTGGGAAATAATCAAAGGAAACACCCCTCCTATGTCCAGTTTGGGGGCATTCTACAGTATGGGCTCTCCTGCCTTCCCATACCACACAAGCTTAATAAGAGGGCTACGGAAAGTGTGTCACCTTACAAAGAAGAACCAAAAGCAAAAGCGGCCATGCCTCAGAGCAGGACAACTCAGGAAACAGGTTGCAGAAGACATAGATCCAGGTGTTCTCAGGCATTGGCCCCAACACCGCCAACACACCATCTATTCATCCCCGGGAAGACTGACGGGGCAGGGGTGGGCTGGAGAAGAGTGAAAGCTGTTGTGTGAATGGAACCATGTGGCAGACTGAACAGCACACAGGTGAAAAGATTTGTTTTCCTGCATTCACAAGCCAACCAGCTCTACTAAACACCTAGTTAAAAATCCCCGTTTACCCTCATTCCATAAAGGGGCAAGTCATAGGTCATGGGCTGGCTGATCACTAGCACACTTGGGACTATCTTTAGTCAGCCGCCTCCCTCACTAGAACACCCTTGAAGAGTAAGGGACTGTACCCAAAATGCTTGCTGCTACAACCCCAAGATCTGGAATTTGGCTGTTGGTTCCAGGTATGAGCAATGATTGAATGATTAAAGAGAATTGAATACCTGAGTGAATGAATAAATCCAACAGATGTTCATGAAAAGCCCCCTCCCTTGCTAAAGCACTAGACACCCCCTTCCCGTCCAGTCTTGCCCATAGAATCATCTCAAGCCTCAAATGTGCACAGCACCCTGGGAGAAGCCCAGCAGAGTAGCAAAAGTGTGCTAACCTGGAAGGAAACTGAGTGAGCAAGGGCACAGCCTCCCAACCCCATCACCAAAGCAACTTAACCCAGCGTTCCTTCCAGCCACATACTGCGAGTTTCCTCAGAGAGTATGACCGACACAGTTTTCTCTGTATAATTTCATTTCCACCAATGCTTCAGCCCCTCTTGAGACTGAACCACTCCCCTGATCACATGACTCTGAGCCCCTCGTGAATGTCCATAGACAGAAACTCTCCCTCCAGTTTGCTCCCGTGGGCATTAGTTAACAGAAATCTAAGCCAGGCCTGGTAATAAAAACAGCTTGTGCAAATGCTCATTTAAAAGGATTAAAGTACCCATGCCCTAATACATGGGTGCAAACTAATGACCCTAAAATATGGACAAACACCCATGAGATCTCAGACTTTACCCAGAATGGAGACAGGATGATACAGGAAGCACACAGTAAAGTCAGTCCCTTTGGGAGATGGATGTGACTTCACGGCTGAACCCAACACAGGGTCACAAGGTAGCTTTGCAAAACAAGGTGCTTGTTGGTGTGATTGGAACGAGGTGGCAATGCCTAGATGAACCACACACAGGACTTCGAATTATCCTCAGCAGTAGGCAAAGGCTGTGGAAATCCTAATGGAGAATACACAGGGCAAGTAAATCAGACCCAAGGAGCTCTTGTAAGATCAGAGACAATAGGTGTTCAATAAATAGTGGGCATGAACGAGATGCAATTCATACATCCAAGGCTGTGACAGGTAGAGACCTGGAGGGACAAACTCCTCAGCGAGAATCCCCAGTACCTTGATATTGATGGGCTTTCTGCATGCAGCCAAAGTCGGGAGGTTGCAGCTCTGGACTTGGGGAATACTGGTTTGTTCTTCAAGACTCTTAAGACCCACAGAGCAGCCAAAGTCATGGGGCTGTAGCTTTGGACTTGGGGAATACTGGATGTGTTCTTCAAGACTCTTAAGACCCACAGAGCAATAGAGTCAGAGTTAGCCTTCATTCCCACATGGCTCATGGGATGAGAGACCAGAGCAGATCCCTCCATTTGTACTGATCTCAAATACCCTTATTTTTCCGTCCATTTTAAGAAAAAGCTTTGCTGGGCACAGCACTCTTGGTTGACAGATATTTACTTGTGGGGCCTGAAATATACATAATTTCCTGCCTTCCTGCTTTGAGAGCTTTTATGGTGATGGGTCTGACATCCTTCCAGTATCTCTGCTTTTGTGCGTGAGTCTGGTTTTCCCCTCTATGGATTTTAGATTCCGTCCTTACTTTGTATTTTTGACGTCTTCACTGTGGCTTGCTGTGGGGACGTCCTTCTCTGCTCATGCGTTTGGGTATAAATGCCTCTTGCGTTGGTTGTCAACTTCGTTCCCTAGATTGGCATACTCTCCTGCTATGACTTTTTTTTCCCCTATGATAATTTATCTACTCTATTCGTTGTTTATCCCCCACTCTTTCTGTCCCATGGGTTCTTGAATGTATTCCAGAATTCTTGGAATTATTAGTCATGTCCATTGACTTTTTTTCTTCACATATGACCAAGTGTATCCATGTCTTGCTTTGTCCTGAGTCCCAGGATATGGTCTTGTCTGTTGATGGCGCTTTCTCATGTTTTTTTTTTATTTTAATGGGTTTTATTTTCCATTTCCAGAATTCCTGTTTGGCTCTTCAGAGGTGTTTTCAATCTGTTGCTGAATTTATCGTCTATATCTCATACTTTCTCTCCCCCACCTTGTGGTTCCACTCACTTTAGATGCCATCCTGTCATGATCTTGACTTAGCCAGTTAGGGTTACCATTGGTGCAATGAAACACCATGACCAAAAGCAAGATAAAGAGTAAGGGTTTGCTTGGCTTACACTTCCACATCATAGTCTGTAGGATGACGTCATCACACAGGTGTAGGCAGGTACAAGATAGAACGAGGCCTGTCATTGGATGAGAAGGAAGGATGGGCAGGAGAAAAGTTTTGGAGAGAGGAAGAGACTGGAGCAAGGTGGAGAAGTTGCCGGGAGAACATGGAGGCTGCTGTTAAGATTCCTCTCTGCACATTTACAGGTTGTTATGAATATTCGTAAGGGATGGATGTATATGGAGTTTTTGTGTGCCTAGATGAGCAAATTATATATTATCAATTGGATCAGAGGTTATGGTGTTGTGTGTTCTTTCATGTGGCGACTTAAGTTCAAGAGAGCATGTGGTGGCTGGGGACACTAAGCCGACACGGAATTGGGATGTATATTTCTGGCATGGTGGCAACCTGCCCTGGGAACTAGATGGGTAGAGAGATTACTGCCAGGCTCAGAGAGAAGCCTTCAGCAGTGTGGTATGGGATTGAGCAAAGTGGGTGAGAGGCTTTGCTGGATCTAGTGGGGGTAGACAGCTTTTTTTTTTTGTTTATAATTTTACAGCAATAATAGTCCACCATTGAAGGAAGTTGGGATAGGAACTCAAACAGGGCAAGAAACTTAGGCAGGAGCTGATGCAGAGACCATGGAGGGGTGCTGCTTACTGACTTGCTCCCCATGGCTTACTCAGCCTGCTTTCTTACAGAACCCAGGACCACAAGCCCAGGGATGGCTCCACCCACAGTGGGCGGGGCCCTCCCCATCAATCATTAATAAAGAAAATGCCTGCTTGCCTATAGCCCCGTATGTCAAGATGCCATAAAACTATTCAGAGCAACTGGATGTCCTGTTTGCTCATCCCTTTATCTAAACTTCGATATCATCATTGATACTGTTTTAAAGTAGGATTCTGAACTCTTCTTCAGGCGTTTCACTAATCTAGGTGATGTGAGGGGGACTGGGGTGTTGGGGATGGGTTATGATGGGAGGTTGTCTCATTCTCTGTGTTTCTTTGTTGTCTCTGCATATCTGTTGGGATTCATACCCCCTCCCCATTTTAACACACCTTTTCCTCAGACTCTGCATTGTTAATTGGCTCATAAGAAAGGTTTCCTATCGCTAAGGGAGAAAAACCTGGAAAATAAGTGGCAGTAACCACTGAGTCGCCCCTGAGCACCGGCAGGGGATGTGACTCCTAGCAAAAGTCACCGGGAAGATGCTAGTAACTGTGGCGTGTTAAAGACTTTCCTAAGGCTGTGATAAAACGCCCGAGACCAAAATTGACTGATTGAACAAAGAGTTTATTTTGGCTCATGGTCCCACGGGGATTGCAGTCCACTATGGCAGAGAGGCATGGCCCGCATGGTGGCAGGAACCGGAAGCTAAGGGCTCACATCTTCACAAAGGGGAGAGAGCAAACTGGGCGTGGCTAAGGGTGTGTAATCAGAAAGCCTGATCCTAGTGAGACTTCATCCAGCAAGGAGGTGGTTGCACGTCCCTAAACAGCGCCACCCACTGGAGACATTGGGTAAGAGCTGCACCTAGCACCTGCCTCATGGTTTATGTAGTTAATTCTCATTATCTTTCCACGCACCCTGAGCATTCTCTGACTGAACAGCTGCCATTCCACACTAGACTTATGAGCGCACCTGTCTATTAGGCTCCAAGCCATAACAGGCAGGTAAAATTCCTTACTTCCTTACTTCTGTCTATGTCTTCAATAAACCTCAATACCCTGACATATAGGAAATGCTCAGACAGTGTTTGTTGAAAATAAATGAATGGCAGAATGATCGTGTGAAATAAATATTCTGTATTCTGCTCCACGGTCTTTGTGATTTTTGACACCTAGATTCACAGTGTTCCCTCCTGACTGTCACTGTAAAAGACAAGTTAGAAAAGCTTGAATCCTTCTGGTTGGCCCTGTTTACCACACCTGTTTGACCACAGGAGCTGGAGAAGAGAAAAGAGGCAGGTCCCATGGCAGATGCTGCTACTCCTGAGATGAAAACCCTGGAGAATGAAGAACCTGTCCCAGTTTGGAGACACCAGAGCTTCAGAAACGTCAAAACCCAATTTTCCTAGCTAATACCATTGCCTGAAGCACTCTGGCAGCCCTTTTCCCATTTTGTGTTGTAAGAGGCTGTTCTGATATGTTCTGCTGCCACAGACAGCTAAAGGCAAACTGGAAGGCAGACACAGTGGTGTATATGCAGGCTCCCTTCCAATGCCTTGTAGAGCATTATATTTGGCCAATTTAGGAAGTAAATCAAAATAAAAAGAGACCAAGTAAGAAAAACCAAACTTGTCATGAACCAAAAGACAGCTGAGAGACCATGGTGTCCTTCAAAGCCAGGGTCTTTAGATCAGGCAAATTCCAAGCCTGCTGCTGCTTACCCAGGCAGACATCACTAATCAATTATAGCACGCTTTCACTTTAGCCAGTGATTCAAAAGCTTCCCATCCCATTGATTGGAGCGAGACATTACTAATCTGTTAGACAACGTACAGCATTAAACTCCCCTCCCAAACCTGACCTAGATGTTCATACTAAGTGTGTAATCTACAGGAGTAGAACAGACTTCCTTGCCTGTTTCCTAATGATGCTGACTGGGTTGGGGGGGATGAGTGGGTGGGGTTAATGACGTCAGCACAGAACAAACCATTTACTTCTTTTGCTGCTCTTCTCGCATACCCCCTCCACTTACATCCATCTCCAGGACACTCCGGCTTTCTTAACCTCATTTTAATGGAACATAACACACAATGGCAGGACTGGAGAAATGGCTCCATGGCTATGGGCATGCTTTGTTCTTGTGTTTAATTCTAGGCACTCACAGCAGCTGCTCACAACGGCCTATAACTCCAGCTCCAGGTATCCGATACCTCTGACTCCTCAGGCTCATACGTAGATGCACGTGTATCTACCATAAATAATAAAAATGTAAATAACAACAATACACTACGACAAAATGCAATCTGTGTTCACTATAAACTGCCCCCGAGGGGAACCGGGAGATGGCTCAGTTGATACATGCTTAGCTTGAGAGCCTCAGGACCTAAGTTTGACTCACTCAGAACCCACCTGAAAAGTTGATCAGAATTGGTGAGCATCAGATTCAGTGAAAAGCCCAGTCTGGAAAAATAAAGTGGACGGACAACTTCAGTGACAGTTTTCGTTGGAGGTGTATGCACATGTGTGAGTGCCAGCAAGCTTAAAGGCACTCTCTACCAAGCCTGACTTTGTTTTGTCTCTGGGTCCTACATGGTACAGGGAGAGAGCTGGCTCCCTCAAGTTTGTCCTCTGACCTTCTCCTCATGTGCACCATGACATGGGGGTGTAGACCACCCCTTCACATACATGTACACACATACACATGTAAACACACATGTGCACACACCTCCAACAGAAACTATCACTGAAGTTGTCCACGACATTACTTTGTATCTTCTCTCTGAGGCTCCAGGAGGAGGGACTAGTGCCTTCCTGGTTTGGAATCAGCATTGAGTATCTCTTGACCTGCCAGACCTCTGCTCCCTCTCCACCCAACACAGCCCCAGTTCGCACCAGTGGCGGCACACAGCTTAGAGCAATGGACTATGGCCATGCAATGCCCCATTCACCCCTCCCCTGAGTCCATCCTGCTTTCTGAACTACCTCCCCGCATTGCCTGGTTTACCCATTGTGGTTGCTTGGCGGGGGGTTGGGAGGGCGCATGCTGAATACCTGGGGGGATAAGTCTGGTATAAATAAGCAAATAAATAAATACATACAGGGGTTGGGGATTTAGCTCAGTGGTAGAGCACTTGCCTAGCAAGTGCAAGGCCCTGGGTTCGGTCCCCAGCTCCGAAAAATAAATAAATAAATAAATACATGCATACATACATATATACATACATAGACACATGCATACAAACATATACAGATATATACATTATAGATGCATACATATATAAATACATACAGATACATACATACATGCATACATAGATAAATGCATACATACACACATAGATACATACATACACACATAGATACATACATACATATATAGATACATACATACATAGATACATACATATATAGAGATAGATACATACATATATAGATATATACATACATAGATACATACATACATAGATATATATACATACATATATAGATATATACATACATAGATACATACATTCATAGATATATATACATACATATATAGATATATACATACATATATAGATATATACATACATAGATACATACATATATAGACACACACATACATACATAGATACATATATAAATACATACTATCTTGATGAATGTGAAACACATTTAAGCTCTTTAACATCAGCCCCCTGTGCAGGTGTTGGGGGCTAGACCTCACCAGGGAGGAAATGCCGTATCTCCTATTGAGCACCCATCTCCTCTTCTCCTTTTGAGCACCAGAAGGAACAAATAAATACACGGGGTGGGGGAGGGGCAGTTCTGCCTCATCTGTGTCCCTACAATGCCAAAGACCACTAAGTAGCCTCCTAAGTCAACCTCACAAAAGGCACATAGACTTTAATACTGAACATGAGTGTCCAAGGGATTGGGATGGGAGGACCACTCTATCATGGCTCCCCCAATTCCCAGTTATTGATTCCCTAAGCTACATCTGGGAAAACACTATTGTTTGAAGCTAAATGTGTTGGGCTTTGCAGTTAAGATTCACATTCTGCTGTTTAAACTACGTCTCATTCACCTGTGGGTTCACGAGCCTCAGCTTCCTGCCTGGGACTGCTCAATGGGAAATAACATATGGGAAGCGTCTAGCATGGTGCTTGGTGGTATATGAAACATACTTTAAGGCACCAGTTACTCCTCCCCCTAGATCCTGTTAACTGAAGATTCTCCTTTGCTCTCCCTGGTGGAGGGGGACTAATATGGCTTACCACACAACTCCAGCGGACTCGTGCCCAGAGTCAAATACACTGGTCATTTAAAATAAGTTTTGGGGGGCTAGAGAGATAACTCGGCAGTTATAAGTATATACTGCTCTTTCAGAGGAACCAGGTCCCAGCATGTATGTTTGGTGGCTCACAAGTGGCTGCAACTCCAGCTCCAGGGGGTCTGATACGGTCTTACGGACTCCACAGACATGGGATGGCTAATCTTAGCTGTCAGTTTGACGCACCTTGAAGAACTGCCTCCATCAGATTAGCCTGTGAGCATGTCTGTGGGGCACTTTCTTGGTTGCTAATTGGTAGAGGAAGGCCCAGTGGGCCCACTGCAGGCAGCACCATCCCTAGCAAGTGGACCCAGGTTTGATAAGATGTCAGTTATATGTGAGCCTGAGGCGGCTGAGAGAGCCTACAAGCAGCGTTCTCCACTGCCTCTGCTCCAACCCTTCCCTCCAGGTTCTATCCTTGGCTTCCCTTGATGGTGGACTGAAACCTGGAAGTGTAAGCCAAATAAATTAACCCTTTCCTCCCTCATGTTGCTTTGAGCTATAGTGTTTATCAAAGTAACAGAAAGCAAACTAGGACAGGGCACCTGGATTCGTGTGTAAAAATACCCACTCGCCCCCAGGCACATGCACACACACGTATGTAATTACAAAAGAAAAAACAATAAAAATAAATCTTAAAAAATAAAATTCACTTCAGAATATCAACCCGCTTCCTCTCGGTGTGGCATTTCATTACGATTAAGATTTTCTCCTTCCGGGGTTGGTGACATGGCTTGGTGGTTAAGAGCTCCAGCTGCTCTTCCAGAGGACCTGGGTTCAATTCCCAGCGCCCACATGGCAGCTCACACCTCTCTGTAACTCATGTTCCAGGGGACCTGACACCCTCACAAAGATACACATGCAGTCAAGTCACCAAAGTACATAAAATAAAAGTAAATTATTTTTGAAGTAGAGTTTCTCCTTTCTAGAAAGGCCTCTCTCCAAAGTGTACCAGCTGTGTCCATAGCGCCCTCTGCTGGCTGGAATTAGCAACAAACAGCCTCTCCTTAACAGCAGGAGCGGAGGATGGGCTTACCCCGTGCTAGACTGGGCCATGTCCCAATTGGGTCTTGGGCCCGTCTGTCAAGTGCACACATAAAACTGTTGTTGGTTGGTGAGCAGCGCATCAGTCCCCAACAGCTAAACTCTCCCTGTGTGTAAACCTTACAGACAGAGTACCTAACAATCTGCATTCTTTTCCAGGTCAAAAAAAAAAGCAGCAAGAGGATTTAAAACCATGTCTTAGAAACCCATAGAGACGGCCCGGGAAGGCAGTGACGGGGAGAGTCCTGGTTAATTTTGACATTCCAAACCAACAGCTTTCCATCAATTCCAGGACCTCATTCCCCCCTACACCTACCTCCTTTATTCTCAGAACCGATGTTTATATTTCCGCTAGACTAGAGACCAATCCTCCTCGGCATTCTCCGTCAGAGAGAATCAGAAATTTTCCACCTGGGATGTTACAAATTGCATTTTTCAACACAGTTCTGGGATACGGGGTGTGACCAGCATAGCTAAGTGATCAGACCGACTTGATCCCAATCGCTATCAGACACGTGAAGCTCAGGATGAGTGAGGCACGGAGTCCCCTGTCCACCGAGAGCCGAAGAGAAAGCCCAAGTCAGTCTGGAGATAGCTCACTGGGAATCTGCAGTCCGGAGGGAGGGTGGGGGAAGGCTTCATTCTCCGCGTAGGAAAGGAGCGTCGTTCTGTTGCTCGGAGCCTCCATTTGCCCATCTGTGAAAGGCAAATAAATGTCTGCGCTGGGGAATAAACCTGGAAAGGAAGCGATTGAGTCTCAAATGTGAGAGCAGGAGTTCAATACCTCAGCGCCCACGTTAAGAAAAACAAACCAGGCTGGAGGGATGGCTCAGAGGCTAAAAGCACTGGCTGCTCTTCCAGAGAGGTCCTGAGTTCAAATCCCAGCAACCACATGGTGGCTCACAACCATCTGTAATGGGATCTGATGCCCTCTCTGGTGTGTCTGAAGACAGCTACGGTGTACTCATATAAATAAAATAAATAAGTCTTTTTTAAAAAAAAAAAAAGAAAGAAAAACAAAACCAACCAACCAAACCAAAAACAATAAATAAAATCTCACTATTGGGGAGGCAGAGTCAAGAGGATCGCTGTGTCTCAGTAGCTAAGTCTGTGAGTTCTAGGTTCAGCAAAAGACGGTCATTACAAAATAGGGTGGAAAATAAGAAACATCAGACATTGACCTCTGGCCTCTACATGCATGCATGCACAGTCCTTAGCCAAGAAATACTCAGAATCTCTTTGATATTTCACCTTTTTTTTTTTTTTTTTTGGTTCTTTTTATCGGAGCTGGGGACCGAACCCAGGGCCTTGCGCTTCCTAGGCAAGCGCTCTACCGCTGAGCTAAATCCCCAACGATATTTGACCTTCTTTAAGAATATCACTAATAACCAGACACTGCTTAACATCTGTGAGTTCAGGCCAGGCTGATCTGCAGAGTGAGTTCGTGTGTGTGTGTGTGTGTGTTATGGTTTGTATATGCTTGGACCAGAGAGTAGCACTATTAGAAGCTATGGCCTTGTTGGAGTAGAGGTGGCCCTGTTGAAGGAGGTGTGGCCTTGTTGGATTGGTGTGTCCCTATTAGAGTAGGTGTGGCCTTGTTGGGGTAGGTGTGGCCTTGTTGGGGGAGGTGTGGCCTTTTTGGGGGAGGTGTGGCCTTGTTGGAGGAGGTGTGTCACTGTGGGTGTGGGCTATAATCCTAGCTGCCTGGAAACCCGTATTCTCCAAGCAGCCTTCAGGTGAAGATGTAGACCTCTCAGCTCCTCCTGCACCATGCCTGCCTGGATGCTGCCATGCTCCTACCTTGATGATAATGAACTGAACCTCTGAACCTGTAAGCCAGCCCCAATTACATGTTGTCCTTGTAAAAGTTGCCTTGGTCATAGCGTCTGTTCACAGCAGTAAATCCCTGACTGAGACATTCTGTATACCACTAACTTCACAGGGAAAGCCTTGCCAGCCATATTTACAAAGTCCAGAGCCGGCCCTCTTCCACATCACACCTCTCAGTCAATAGTGAATGGATAGTGGAAGGCACCTCTGTCCAGTTAGATCAGCTAGATCTTCCCTCCCTGGACCCTGGGGTGGAACCTGGCCACTTAGATTCTACAAATTATTTCAAGTGAGGGTAGGTTAAATTATCCAGCCAAGACAATGCCATCCCACGAGAAAATGAGAAAGTCTATGAATGGAGAGAAAGACTGGGGGGGGGTGTCAGGAAGGAGAAGACAGGGAGAGGGGTGAATAGAAGGAGGGGACAGGGAGAGGGGTGAATAGAAGGAGGGGACAGGGAGAAAGGGAAGTGACCATCTGCTCAGAATGACTTCTCACTAGAAGCTGGGGGACTATGTAGCAGAGATTGAATCCCTTGACCCGAGAAGAACACCTTGATTTCAGACTTCTGTCCTTTCAGGCTACATCTAATCAATTTCTGTTGTTTTCAGCCACTCAGTCTGAAGCAGGGGGCCTGGGAGGTCTTGAGAATGTTCTTGGTGCCAGTGCACACTGAAAGGCTGAAGAGGCTGGGTTCTGACATCCCCGTGATGGAAGCCACTATGGAGCCTCTTACTCAGAAGTGTGCATTCTGCCTCTTCCCATCCACCCGAGTTCTCAGCCTGTGGAGCTGTGTCATGCACACATGGGGCGGGTCTTCTCTCCCCATTGTATCCCGGCTGCCAATCAAATCATCTCTGGAATGCCATCACAAACACGCCCGCAAGTGGGATTTGTCAAGTCTCCAAGTGTCTCTCAATCCAAGAGAGCTGTCAGTCAATACTATGGCTCTGTGTTGGGGGAGGAAATGAAGGCAGGACACATTTGACTTGTTAGGCTTACTCAGTAAGCTAGTAAACAACAGGGCTAAGACTCAAGAGGACTTCTCTGATCCTGCACTGTGAGACTATGCTGTCCTGGGGTGGGGGGGACAGGAGCTGCACCGCCACTCCCCTGCTGTAGCTTGTGAATGAATAAACACTGGGGTTATATACAACATGGTGCTGATTCCAGAAGAGGAAAAGGCTAAATTTGCCTGCTTTGGGCCACTGCTAGAATCAGGCTCATGGCACTAAACCCCAGGCACAAAAAGGCATGTTGGTAATGAAAATATTTGTCAAAGTATCTTTTCAGGAGAGGTTGGGCTACTTCCAGAAGTGTCCCATCCATCCTTGTTTCTCTCTGTGTCCAAAGAAGGCTAGATGTAAACTCTAGGGAAGTCTTTTTGGAGAAAAGTCAAACTCCACTGACTGGGACGTGGGGAGGTTGTATATTCTGAGTGCTGTGCTAAGTACTTTGCTGAACCAAAGTACTGAGTAAGTGTTAAGTACTGAGTGCTGTGCTAAGTACTTTGCTGAACCAAAGTACTGAGCAAGTGTTAAGTACTGAGTGCTCTGCTAAGTACTTTGCTGAACCAAACTAAGTATGCTGAGACCACTACACAACAAAGCAGAGCACTTAGACACGCAGGATCTGGAGCCAGGCTGCCTTAACCTTCCCTGACCTTGGACTTCAGTTTTCCATCAGTAAAATGGGATGATCCTGTCAATACTCCCTCCTTGGCAGAGTTATTGTAAGGGCATTGGAGCGCCTGACTTGGTGCTCCCTGCACATACGGGCCCGTTAATCCTTCCAATGACCTGAGAGCCCCCTGAAGCCATTTTGCATACATTATTCCTGGGAATTTTGAGGTAGATAATTGCTCCTTCTGACAGAGCTCACGTTTGTACGAATTCCCTTCCATGAGACAGGGACACCCAGAGCCTTTCCAGGTTAAAAGCCAAGGTGAGAAGACAAACTCAAAACACATAAATCCCACTGGGAGCAAATGGAGATCCATAGACATCCTGGACCCAAGTGTCCAGGCTGTGGCAAAGGCGCCTCCCAAGGAGGTTCTGGGAATCACAGGGAGGGAGTGGAGATCATTGCTGGGCTTCAGGTCCAGTCATACGGCACTTACAAAAGTGTTCAACAAACATTGGCATCCATAAAAAAATCTAGGGCTTATTCAGTGCTGGGTATGTGTGGTACACAAGCACTCTGTACTGAGCTGCAACCAAGTAAATGTGTTTGTGTATACACACTTGTCCGTCTGTCTGTCATTCTGTCTGTCTGTCTCTCTGTCTCTCTCTATGAGTGTGTGTATGACTGTGTGTGACTGTGTGTGTCTCTCTGTGTGTATGTGTGTGTGTATATGTGTGTGTGTATATGACTGCATGTGTATGTTGGTGTATGTCTCTCTCTCTATATATATATATATACATATATATATGTATATATAGTGTGTGTGTACATGTATGACTATATGTGTATATGTCTGTGTATATCTCTCTCTGCATGTAGGTCTGTGTTTGTATGTGAGTATGTGTGTGTGAGACTGTGTGTGTGTCTCTGTGTGTTTATGTCTGTGTGTGTGTGTGTATGACTGCATGTGTATATCTGTGTATGTCTCTCTCTATATATATATGTGTGTGTGTGTGTGTGTGTGTGTGTTTGTGAGTGTGTATGTGTATGACTCTGTGTGTATGTCTGTTTGTGAGTATGTGTGTATGACTGTGTGTGACTGTGTATCTAAGTGTGTGTCTGTGTGTGTCTATGTGTGTATCTGTGTGTGTCTCTGTGTATGTCTGATTGTGAGTGTGTGTGTGTGTGTGTGTGTGTGTGTGTGTGTGTAACAATATGTTTGGAGATTAGAGGAGAATTTGTGGGAATCTGTTCTCCCCTTCCACCACATTGGTCCCAGGATTTGAACTCAGATCATCAGGCGTGGCTGCAAACCAAGAACTCAAAGGCATTAAAAAGCAAAGGGTTAATCTTTGCTGGGTAGAGAATGTCAATGAGCCCTATACAGTGTCTCAGCAAACCGACCACTGAGGGGCTAGCTACTAGTGTCATCTTTCACTAGAGACACAGCACATCTGTAGGAGCTTGCTCTCCTGGCCGTGAAAGCCACGGTGGTTATAGATTGGAGCAATTATCCGGCTGCGATGCTGTGCTTTATTGTGTAGTCCCGTGCTGCCGTTGACACACTGAGAGATATAAACCCTCTTATTACAGGCAACTTCAGCGTCTTCCCTCTCCCAATACTGTCAGAGTGCTGTATTCATCTTTTGACTCTCTATGCATGTATGGATTATACTATCTGTGGAAATTCATTTCTGAGTGGTAAACAGGGCGTTACAATTCTTCTCTCCTATAAAGAGGGGTATTGAGTCTGACTGAGAGCGATGTCCTTTAGTGGATATTGTTAAGCTTTAGGATATAAGTCCTGTGGATCTGGGGAGAGTCATGGCCATGTAGTTTTATCATGTTCTACCGCTCTGACACTAGCTGTCTCTTCCTTCTTTAGCATTGAACTCTTCTGCCATTGTATTAAGTTTGTCTTGGCAATCCAGGCTAACCTCCTTCTTTAAGGTCAGCTAAGGGGCAACCTGCTATAATGGCTGACTTTGCTTCTCTTTGTCAGGTGTCTCAGTTAGGTTTTACTACTGTGAGCAGACACCATGACCGAGGCAACTCTTATAAGGACAACATTTAATTGGGGCTGGCTTACAGGTTCAGAGGTTCAGTCCATTATCATCAAGGTGGGAACATGGCAGCATCCAGGCAGGCATGGTGCAGGAGGAGCTGAGAGTTCTACATCTTCATCTGAAGGCAAACAGGAGAAGGAAGAGGATGAGGGTCTTATAGCTCACCCCCACAGTAACACAATTACTCCAACAAAGCCATACCTGATCCAACAAGACCACACCTATCCCAACAAGGCCACACCTACTCCAACAATATCACACCTCCAAACAGTGCCACTCCTTGGGCCAAGCATATTCAAACCACCATACCAGGTAATATACCCATCCACACTGTTTGTGTAGTAGACTGACCATCTTGAGTTGGATTGCTCTTATAATGTTGGGGACCAACCTTGGAACTTTGTGCATGCTATGAAGTGCTCAGTGAGCTGCACCGCCAGGGTAGGATATAGATTGGACCTCTTGGAGGGGAAGAGGGGCCACACACATTCCTCTATCTCCTGGGCATGCATTGCTACCACAGAGACTGCTCGTTCAAAGCCAAGACATCAGCAACCCCGATCTCCACTAGCAATGTGTCTTGCCTAGACTGCAGCCAAACTTGCCAAGAAGAAATCCACAAAAATATCAGTATCCTGCAGACCTGAGTTTTCATGGTTCAGTCATCCGCGGGGAATCATTGATTTAATCCTGACTTTTTTAAACACAGCGTGATCAGCCACTGTTGAGTAGCTAAGCAACCTCATGCTCAAGACAGTAAAGATGCAATTTCCCATCTCCCAGGGAGCCAAAGACAAACAGTATTTCAGGCTAAGTATGGTCCTTAAAGGCCACCATAGTCATTCTCTTTCTTTGATTGACTTGGTTCTTCTAGAGACAGAGAGACCATTATCATGTAAAGTGACCCATCTTGACTTTGAACTTACTTAACCCCTAGTAAATCATTCCTCACTGCACAGCTTGGTTACACATTTTCTATTGTTATGATAAAATACTCCCATAAAAAGAAACTTTAAGGAAAGAAAGGTCTACTCTCGCTCAGAGTTCGCAGTGTAGCCCAACATGGCCAGGAAGTAAAAGCTGGTCACATCACATCCACGCCCAGGAAGCAGAGAGTGCTGCTGCACTGTGCTGACATAGCCCCTTTCTCCATCCCATAGTCCAGAGTCCCAGCCATGGGAATGGTGCTGCCCATAGTGGACAGGTCAATTAATGTAATCAAGATAATTCCCCACAGGCATCCCAGAAGCCCATCCCCCAGGAGACTCTGGATCCTGTCAAGTTGACAGTGAGCACTCCCCCTCACAACAACCACTGAGAACTTAAAGACAGATGTTTGAACCACCATAGAAATAGCTCTAAGACAGATATAGACGAGGAAGGGCATTGTACATTGAAGGGCAATGTACCTCACACCATCTGCTTAGAATGCAAAACAAAAATCTCCTTAGTGTGTGTGTGTAACTGTTTAGGAAGGCGTATGGAATCATAAGAACAAAAACAAAATCAGCAGTAATGTTAGCTTTAATAAGGGGAGGGGTTGAGAAGGGTTGTATATTTTTCTGAATTATAATGAGACCTTGTAAGTTGCTGCAAGGATCAAGAGAGAAAGAAATCAAGTTCTTTTTTAAACTTTACCACGGACTGTCACTCTGTACTAAGATGACTGCTAAGTAGATGTGTGACTCAACACCCACCATCCTTCCTTCTTTCCTTGATACCAAGAGACCAAGACTGGAACAGGTATGTCCAGCCCTAAGCTGAGGGCTGTGACATATCAAAGCATCTAATTTTTATCATAAGCATATTTGAAATGATAATGTTTGTGTTCCTGGGGTTTGTATGTGTGTGTGTGTGGGGGGGTCATTGACCCATTTATTCATTGCAAATAAAAAAGCAGTAAATTATTTTACATCAGTTGGGTCTGTTTGGTTACAAATAACAAATTAGACTAAACAACTATGGCATTAGACAGACTTGCCAATCTCCCTGTGATATTCCAGAAGTAGGTGAATGCTGGCATCGGCGCAGCTGTCAGGAGCGCAGGGGCGTTGCTGTTCTGAGGATGCTAGTGTCCCTTATTGCTGTTGTGTTAGGATTTCAAGATGGCTGCCTCCTCTGCAGACAGGAAGGGAGAGGAAAGATGGCCGGACTGTGTTGTTTTTCCTTCTCTTGATAAGACTACAAGGATAGATGATACTGGATCCCTGTCTTCTTAAGCTGGGTCACATCTAGCTGCAAGGGAGGCCTGCACAATAAACAATAGGACATCCTATTTGCCATATCCTTCTATTTACCAAGCCAGATATGCTGTTACCCAGCATAAGACTCTAGCTTACGAACAGTCACAGGAGGGAGGATTATACATTAGATGTGAAAGTGTTTACAAGATATTGCACTGAAGAGCTTAACTCTCTAATGTTTTTCAGAGCCAAGAACAGAACAGCTGAGGGAAGAATTATTCAGCTTCATGACTTCAGAGACTTTGGCCCACAGTCCTATACCTCACAGGGATAGCAGAACACTGTGGCAGCAGGAGAGCATGGTAGAGGTGGTTGTCTGTCTCCTAGTAGGCAGGAAGCAGTAACAGGAAGGGGCACAGCAAGATGGAGCCCCCAAGGACATGCACATGTCCTCCAACCAGACCCCACCTCCCAACAGCCTATTCAGATGTGAATCCATGGATGAATTCTGCCTCCTGGTCATCCCTCACCAAATCTAAGTTTACCGTCAAGACCGACCATACTACAAAATTCCACAGTGACCTTAGCTGTTATTTATAATATGGGTGTTAATAAGTCCATTTATTGTACTTTTTGCTGCAACACATAAATTATTTAAAACTTGCAGGGTCAGGACTGGGATTTAGACTTCATCCTTCCAACTGGCATGGGTCCTCTTCATAACTACAATTATAAATTACTCAAACATCATCTGAGAGGAAGAAGCAGCAGGCCATGGGAGCCTGTTTTGTAGGGATTGATGGCTCAGGATCTGAGGCAAATATCTATATATAATAAAGACTGGCTGGGAGGGAGATTGGACAGAGTAGTCTGAGATCCACAGAACAAGAGTGCATTGGAGCCTGGCATCAGGTAAGGGTGGGACATTTGTGACTGTTCTTGAAAGGAAACTGGGAAGTCTAGTTTAGTGCCACCTCGCACAAAGCTCAGGAAGAACACACAAAGTCTCTTAGATCATAAATTAACCCTGAGCTGCTGCTGCATGGAAAGTGTCTGGGTTGATACTTAGAAGAAAGGTTGAGGCCTACATTCCCAGAACCATACCCACCTCTCCCGCGAACAGACTGTGTGACCAGAGCAAGTTGCTTGGCCTCAACCATTGGTTTCTTCATCTTCGTAACCCTTAAGACAGAATTGTCTTCACATAGCAAGTGGCTCAGAGTAAACTCTTGCTGGCCATCCATAGTTGGTGTTGTGCAGGGCCTGCCCACCATGACATTGAAGGAAGTTCAATGTCCTGTGGTTACCAGAGGCTAGAACTAACTGAAGGGTACTCGTATAACTCTAATCAGATCCATATCCCTGGGTGGCCCAGTTTGAAGCACTGCAGAACCCAAATAACTAAAGGAGTGCTCCTCTAGACTTCCATATCACTTGGCCTTTCCTAAAGTGAGGCTAAGTTTCTAGAGGACATAAACTCTTTGTTCACGGGTCACCAAATCACCACACTCCTTCAACTCTTTGTCCATTTTATGACCAGATCATTACCCACAAGGCCTTCATGGTCCCTCTTCCTCCATAGAACTTTGATTTTCTGCTCACACAAGTAGGTCTATGTTTCTCCAGAAGGGACTCTTACCACCTATTTCTTCTTTCTCTGTTGTTGTTTGTTCCCTTGAGACAGGATCCTACGTGGCCAAGGCTAGCCTCCAAACAACTGTGTAGCTGAGGATGACCTCGAACTCTGAATCTCCTGCCTCTGTGTCCTGAGGGCTGAGACAGTAGGCATGCGCCACCACACCTGGTTTGTGGAATGCTGGGAATGAAAACCAGGGCCCCACGAATGTTAGGCAGGCACAGTACCAGCTGAGATATGCCCTACCCCTTCCCTCCATTGTTTGATATTCTGGTGACCCCATTCTACACCTGAGCCTGGGTGGCGAGAAATGAGTCCTTACTAAATGAGCAATGGAGGAGATCACTCAGAGAGAATGGAGGATGGGAGCTAATCTGCCTGTTCAACTGATGTTTGTTGGTGCCAGGCAGGATTCTAAGTGGGGATGTAGTTGCCTCTGCTTTGAGGATCTCCCCATCAGCTCCTCCTAACCACTTTCCAAGATGAAGACTATCCCTGACCATAGGGACCCCCAGCTCAGACATGCAGCCCTTCAAAAGGCCATATAGCACCTCACTACTAGACGATGGAGCCCTATCCTAGTGGAGCCCAGCTTCTTGGGAAATAAAGACACTGAAGCAACAGTGGCCTGGGCAGAGCCAGCGAGAGCTACAGTAATTTATCACCAGCCCCAGATCCCATTCAGCCTCGCTGACCTGTAAAATCCACACTGAGCTCAGGACTGACTCTTCTGAGTCTAGCTTTGATTTAGACCCCAGTAAAGATCTCTGGTGCCTCTGGCTGCCGAACCACTGGTTCTCAGTACTTCCCTCCTTGACGTAGGGGTCTAGGGAGAGCTGGAAGGTAGGGGGATCAGACTTGCATCACCTTTTATGTGCAGATTCTAGGGTTCACACAATTCTCAGACCCCAGAAGTCTCCACTTGGCAGTTTGTCATATTTGGAATAACTGGACCCAAATACCCTTCTCTGTAATGTCTCAAGCGTTCCGATCTGGTGTATTCTCTTCTGTATGCCAAGCACCAAACCCAGTATGTGAGCACTGGATAAACAGCTGCTAGCCTTGTCTTGTATGATCCAGCGTTTACAACACGCCTCGAGAAACACACAAGAAGTAGGAGGGTCACACTTGCAAGAGGACCAAGCAGAGTGTGGTGCACTCCACCCACTGTGTGTTGCCATAACAGAAGACCACACACAGGCTGGTGCATATAGAACAAATTCAGTTATGGAGGCTGGGAAGTCCAAGTCTGCACACTGTACTGTTCCACGGTGGGAGGTAGGAGAGAGAGAGAGGGAGGGAGAGAGAGGGGGAGACAGACAGACAGACAGACAGACAGACAGACAGACAGACAGAGAGACTGACTACCCAAACCAGCAATCTTCCAGGGCCTTCTTAACCAGTCAGAGTTTTTGTCCTCATACCCCCCGCACCCCCCACTAAAGGGTTATTAGCAGCCTGGCTTTCCGTGTCAAGGCAGCCCCCTGCCATTCGTCGTTCATTTGGCTTTCATGGTCATTTCTTTCCCCTTGTTACTAACAAGGCAATCAGGATTAGCACCCTACACACCATGAGCATCCTCCATGCAGGCCCTTTGGACTCTCTCCTTCCTCCTTGCTCTCCACCTCATCTTCTAGCTCAGGATAAACTGAGCTCAGAAGACCTGTAGCTTCAGCCAGACCTGAATAGGTATGGCTCCCATAGACTCATGTGAGTGAATGCTTGGCCATAAGGAATGGCACTATTAGGAGGTGTGGCCTTGTTGGAGTGGGTGTGGCCTTGTTGGAGTGGGTGTGGCCTTATCAGAGTAGGTGTGACCTTGTTGGAGGAGGTGTGTTACTGTGGGGGTGGGCTTTGAGGTCTTCTATATTCAGGCTACGCCCAGTGTGGCTCACAGTGTCTTTCTGCCTTCATATCAAGATATAGAACTCTCAGCTACTCCAGAACCATGTCTGCCTGCAAGGCGCCATGATCCTTACCATGATGATAATGTACTGAACCTCTGAACCTATAAGCCAGCCCCAATTAAATGTCGTCCTTTAGAAGAGTTGCTATGGTCACGGTATCTCTTCACAGCAATAGAACATTAAGACAAGACCCAAGTTCTATGTGTTAGCACAGAACAGACAGCATTTAAGGCGTCACTGGCCTTGGCATTATTCCCTATGAAAGAGATAAGTGTAGAAATACAGCAGTAGGTAGCCGAGGAGCATGCCCAGTTTGACCCAGGAGCACCTGCAAAGCCATCTTAGAGCAGGACCCCAATGGCTTTGAACCTCTTTGTTTCAGAGGGAGCCACTCACCTCTGAGATGTGCACAAGAGCCCACGGAATAGGAACCCACCTCAGCCCTGAGCGTTCGGCTGAAATTGTTAAGAAAGGGTAATGTAAGATGTGGCTGAGTTGTCGCTTCAAGACTCTGGCTGACTGGGGATATCTGGCCTCAAGGGATTTAGACTGAACATTAAGGAACCTCTTGTGTTGTGCCAAGTACAACAGAGGCTTTGCCCTGAAGCTGAGGAAGTCCCCAGTGTATCCACGTGTGGTACCATAAGCAAAAGACCAGCTTGGGTAACTCTGTTCTGCAACTCTGACCTTATGGTTCCAACTGCAAAATGTCTCCCGTCAACTTTTATCTTGGTGCCTGTGTGCGTGCATGCGTGTGTGCGTGCATGTGTGTGTGTGTGTGTGTGTGTGTGTGTGTGTTGATTATCTATTTTAATCAGTAACAAATTCATCCCTGTGAGATATGTTCAAGGCCCTGTATGGTGGTGTACACTTTTAATCCTGGTGCTTGAGAGGCAGAGACAGGCAGATCTCTGTGAGTTCCAGGTCAGTCAGAGCCACCTACTGAAACTTTGACTCTTAAAAGCTGCTAGGACAGAAAGGGTCCACCTTAACCCATGCCTTCCTGTTCTCTCTTCCCCCAGTTCCTGCGGCCCTGTCCTGGCTCTTGGACATCTGTGTTCTGCGTCTAAGACAAACAGGTCTAAGAAAGAAGCAACCGGTGGCTAGGAAGATGGCTTGGTTGGTAAAGTGCTTTGCTGCACACAAAGAGAGGCCTAGGCTTTGAACCCTGGAAGTACACTAAGGGGTTAAAAGAAAAGAACAGGTGTGTGCGTGCATGTAATCACAGTGCAGGGGTAGTGTCAGTACATCTATACAGCTTGTGGGCCAGCTAGCCTAGAGCCAAAGGATCCATCTCAAAAAATAGTAATAATAATAAGCGGTTGGTTCCTGAGGAGGCCATGCACGCACGCATGCGCAAAGAAGGGAAAAAGAGGCAGCCATCAAAGGTGCCTGTGGTGGATATAGCCTGGCTTTAAAATTTGGAAGGGGACTCTGGGCCATCACAGCTTTTGACCATAATTTTTAGGCCTCCAGTTTGCAGTGAATATCCCCAAGGCCTCCTGTGTGTCTTGACAAGTGGTCAAGCCTAGGGCCTCGTTCTGGAACAGCCCAGTTGCTCCGCTCACCGACACTTTCCGAAAACAGCACTGACCTCTGCCAAGGACGTAAGAGTCTTTGCTACTCCCATCAAATTTTATCTCCCTGTGGAACTGCCCATGGCTGAGAGATAGGAACATCCCCACTAAATTGCTTTGATGGAGCTGATTGTGAGCCTTAGATTGCCTCGCTCTTCTGAAAGTTACGTTACAGCTCGGGGCTCAAATCTGTCTTCCTGTCGTCCTCACACTCCTGAGTATCAAACTTCCCCCTTTCAGGGTCACCCCGGAATACCATGGAAACCCTCACGTTCTAGAAGCTTAGGGAGGTCACAGACCCTTTTATGAATCCAATGAAAGTACCTGGTACCTCTAGTCAAAAAGCAGAGAGAGAAGGAGAGGGGGCAGGGGGAGGGGGAGAGGGAGAGAAATACCTTCTGTACACCATATTGGGGATAACCCCAGGACCGTGGGAGACATCTAAAAACCTTGTCCTGACACTAGCATGGGAGTAAGGTGAAAGCTCAGAGGGATCTTAGAACTTACTAGGTCCCCTGACTGCTGCAAAATAACAATTGTGTGTGTGTGTGAATCACAGGCACTAGCAAGATGGCTTAGTGGGTCAAGGAGCCTGCTGCTAAGTCTGGGACCCAAGGTCAATCCCAGGAAACTACATGGTGGAAGGAGAGAAGCAACTGCAAATGTGATCCTTTGACTTCCAAATGTTCAGGGAGCGTGCGCACTTGCGCGCGCGCACGCACACAAAGCAAACAAATCAATAATATTGTAATTAATCACCTGTTAAGTATTTATTATATACCACCAACCCTGCCAAGACTCTACATCGATCAGGGTCATAAAATCCAAACAGTAACTCAACTTGTAGATATCATTTGACCCCATTTTTACACAGAAGGCAACTAAGGGTCCTAGCGCTGATGTCACCTACCCGAAGATACTGAGACCTGACTCAGAAGTCAAGTCAGCTGACACACAGATCCATGCTCCGTGAGCTAGGCCTGCAATTCATTGTCCTTCCCTTCTCCTTCGGTATACTGTGAGTGTCAGGAGCCGTCCTGCTTTGTTTTCAAACTGCTGCAATCAATATCATGACCAACAGGAACTTGGACAGAAAACAATTTATTTCAGCCCACAGCTTAGCAGTCTATCATAAAGGAAGCCCAGGGCAGGGGTGGATGCTGCTTACTGGCTTGCTCAGCCTGCTTTCTTACATACCTGAGAACCATCTGCCTCGAGGCAACACCGCCCATGGTGGGCTGACCTCCTTTACACCAGTCATTAATCAAGATCATACCCACAGGCCAATCTGGTCATGGCATTTTCCCAATTAAGGTTCCTCTCTCCAGATGACCTGAGTGTGTGTCAAGTGGGCATAAAACTACGCAGCAGGGTGCCTACTGGTGCTAACTTGAGCTGTGCGAGGTGTTTACAGAATCCGCAGGCAAGGCATGGTCTGGGTCGCGGGTTTCACCTGCAGTTAGATGGAGTGACTTAGCAAATTGCTCCCAAGTCGTCCTGGAAGCCCTAACTACCTGGTGACTGCGTTGGCAGACAGCCTTCAAGGAGATGCCAAGGATGAACTGAGGAATGGAGCCCTCATTTACCAAAGAGCAGACGTTGTCTTTAAAAGAAAGGTAAGTGGGTTACACAGATGGCGCAGTGGCTGAAGTGCTAAACAAAAGCATGAGGACCTGAGTTCATACCCACAACATACCTCAGCCATGCAGCACCTCAGCAACACAGCACTGGTGTAGAAGAGGGGTGTGGTGGCTTGCCCTTGTAACCACAGCCTTAGGGAGCTGTGGAGACAGGCAGAGAACACTCACTGGACAACTGGTCTACCAGAAACAGTGATTTCTTGGTTCCCTGAGAGACACTGTCTCAGCGAACAAAGTAGAGCGCCAACCTCTGGACTCGGTGTACACATAGGTGAACCCAAAACACGCACACAAAAACACATGTACACACAAATACCCAGTGGACAAAGCAGAAGATACCTGATGTCAATCTCTAACATGCACACACATGCATAAAAACACATATGCACACATGCACACACAAATATCCAGTAGACAAAGCAGAAGATACCTGATGTCAATCTCTAACATGCATACACCTGCATACATATGCATACACACATCCCTAAAAACATATGTGTACACATGTACACAAAAATACACCCTGGACAAAAAAGAAGACACCTGGTGTCAGTTTCTAACATGCACACACACACACACACACACACACATACACTCACCCCATAGCCAGAGACACAGAGCTCTGTCCCCACCGTATGAGAATCCAGAATCAACGAATATACCCTCAAGGCAGGAGTGGAGCCCACACCAGGAACCAAACCATGCAGGGCCCTTGGGCTTAGACACGGCCCCAGAAATGAGAGAAAATAAATTGTTGTTGAAGGAGTGTCTTCTGGTTGCCATGGCAATTGTAAATGCCCTCTAAGTTTCCCTCACTACCCCTTCCTCTTTCTCCTCTCCGCACAAAAAGAGAACCAGCACAGGGGGCACCTAGGACCTGGGTTTTCCTAGTGTGACAGACACCAAGGGGGTCATGACCCAGATTGGTAGATGCTGAGGTTTCAAACTCTGTAAATGCCCAGGAGGGCCAGGCAGGGGCCAAGCCGAGAAGCAGGTGCTAAGAGCCCACAGGTTGACAATTTATTCACTACTCTGCTTCAGCATCTTGTCATAGAGGCAGCAAGCCACTGCTGGCTGCCAGTGCCCTTTGCTTTAAAAGAAAGAAGGGACGGGAGAGATGGTGAGTGGCCGAGAGCACATAATGCTCTTACAAAGGTCTCGAGTTCAATTCCCAGCACCCACAGGGCAGCTCAAAACCGCCTGATGCCACCTTCTGGTGTGCAGATGCACATGCAGGCAAAGTACCCATAATACATAGCATACATAAATAAACATCTTAAAATGGATGAATAGCTGGTATAATCTTTATCGTCAGGTGGAATCACAGATTCTTAAAACACTGAGAACTTGTACAGTCTAGACGAAGCCTGTGGAGGGGCTGTGTCTAGACTGGGGTTGGATAGTATGCAAAAGCCAGTTAGGATCTAGCAGAGAAAGAGATGAGCAAGGAGAACACATTCTGCAGAGCCACAGGGCTAAGTTCGAGTCCTAGGACCACCACTTAATTGCTGTGCCACTTAACAAGCCACAGACCTTCTCTGATCAGCCTAAGGTAACATTTCAATCCTGTTGTTTCCAACGTTATATTGTCACCAATGACAATTCCATAATTCTGCACATGTCGTTTTATATGTATACATGCTTTGTTTTTAATTATCTTCATGCTGGTGTGTGTGAGTGCGCACATGTGTGGGTGCATGTGTGCGTGCGTATGCATGTGAGTGTGCAGGTGACCTTAGAGGCCAGAAGGGGGTGCTAGATCCCCTGGAGCTGGAGTTACAGGCCATTGCCAGACACTTGATGTAGGTCCTGGAAACCAAACTTGGGTCCTGGAAGAGCAGCAAGGGCTCTTAATCTCTGAGCCATCTCTGCAATGCAATCCACATTTCTATTCTGCAAGTTTATCTGTTAAAAAAAAAAAGCAAAAAACAGTCCCTAATGGGTTAGTTCAGCCTGCTTTCTCAAGAGTACACAGAAGACAGAATTTAGGTTACAGATGTTTCTTAGGTAAATATGTCCACACACAAACCTGTGTAAGAGTGCTCACAGCAATCCAATTAAGTGTAAAGAGCTAAAACATCCACCCATTTGTGAGGATAGGGATCAAACGCGACACATTCATCCTGGAGAATAGTACTCAGCAATGAAAAATGAAAACGGATGAGCTCTGGATACATGCTATGACATGGATGGACACTGAAGACAGATTGCTGAGGAAAATCAGCGAGCCAGCCTGGGCACACAGTTCTGGTAGAGCACTTGCCTATCATTCATGGAATCCTGGGTTCAATCCCAGAACCATGTAAGACAGGAGTAGTGCAGGGTGTGTTTCTGCAATCCTAGCACTTGGGAAGTGGAAGTAGGAGACTCTGAAGTTCAAGGTCATCCTCGGGTACATAGGAAGTTCTAGGCTAGCCTTGGCTACATCAGACCCTGTCTTTAAAACATATATAGAGAAATGTAGCAGGTATGTAGTTTGGTCTTCGTGTGGGTCCTGGACAGCTGGGATGGGGCTATCCCAAAGCTGTTTCCTGTACGTGAAGATGTGTACTTCTAGCTGGGCTGCCTCCTCTAGCCTCAGTGGGAGAGAGAGAGCCTACCCCTGCAAAGAGTTGAGTGCCAGGGTCAGGGGATACCCAGAGGGGGCCCCACTGGCTGAGAGGAGAAGGGAGAGGTAGAAGAAGGATTGTGGGAGGGGGTGAGCAGGAGGGAGACAGTGAGCAGGATGTAAATATGTAAAAAAAATTAAATTTTGAAAAAAATATAGAGAAAAGGAATAAACACACGCACACACACGCGCGCGCACACACACACACACATACACACACACACCACTTATAATTCCATTTATGGGAGGCTTGCTGACAAGCTGAATCACTAAGGATGGAAAGTGGTTATCTAGGTGTGGTGTTTGGAGGAGAAATAACGAATAAACTCCTGATGAGGAGTATCAGGCTCCTGGGAGGTGAGACTTCTAAAACCGACTTAATGAAACCTCCCCAGCATGGAGCACACTGAAAACTGTTGTGGTCACCCTCCACAGTGCATAAGTATAATTATGTACTCTATAAGTAGAGCTGTCGATAAAACATCGATGCTGCTGGTGGTGGTGGTGAGGAGAGGAAGGGGGAGGGGAAGGAAAGGGGAGGAGAAGAGGGGGGACGGGGAGGGGAGGGAAAGGGGAAGAGGTGGGGGAAGGGAAGGGAAGGGAGGGGAGGGGAGGGGAGGAGGAAGCAGGATTGAGCACAGGATAAGGTCGAAATGGCAATGCTGGGCTGGGAATGCAGCAGGTGGCATCCTGGGAGAGGGCTTGCTGAGAATGTACAAAGCCCTGGGTTCCACCCCTGTCAGTATCACATGGATCTGCCTCCATGACATCAGCCTTTCAGAGGTGGAGACCAGAGGATCGAGAGTTCAAGGTCACCCTCAGCTTCAGTTCCAGGCTAGAGATCCTGTCTCGAAACAAAACAGAAAAATAAAACACAAGTCCAATGTCATGGGCCAACTAGGCGGAGCCAAAAACCGTGAAACCCCTCCCTCTGTCTTACTCTGGCCAGATCATAGCAAATTCCTAGGAAGGTGTGGCCTTGGGGAGCCCCTGTCTCTGCAGCTGTCACAGACGCTGACAGTTGGAGGCCATCTGCAGACCACACTCCCCACGACTGGGCAGTAAGCCCACCCAGGAGGAGAGAATGTAAAAACCCATTTCCATGTCTACCTCGCCAAGTCAAAAGGCAAACGCGGCTAAGCTGGACAGTTACAGCCACAGCCTGCCATTGTTGCTGACACTGAAGGACTCCCAATTGCCGGTGATTTTTAGTGTATCTGGCACAGGAGACGCATAGAACATCAGGAGGCAACACACTGCAGAGACCACAGGAAGGAAGACCTAAAACGTCTCTTGACAGTCTTTTCCTTTCTCCTGTACGGATCACAGAGCCCAGCAGGGTAGTGTTGTTTTCCATAGAAAACTGACATGATGTAAGCTGGGGTTTAGAATACTTGGCCTGGTGACAGCAAGCAAGATGGATTGGAAAGGGGAGACCCAGAAGACAGGGAGACTAATTAGCAGATTATTGGAACCAGCCAGCCGTGAGACGGGAGGGCGGTGGTTTCTGCAGAAATGCAAGGGGAGAGTGTGGAAGAGAAGAGAAGGTTGTGTGCACCTGTGGGAGCGGGCACTGCGAATGGCTGGGGAATGGAGGGGAACTGAAGCCAAGGGCATTGCTCTGCTCCTTGCCACACAGTGTGAGGGGCTTTGTGCTAGCAGATCGCAAGTGCCTTATATACAAGACTGGGGTGGGGGATGAGTCAGCAATTACGAGCACTTCTTTCTCTTGCAGAGGAACCAAGTTGAGTCCCAGTACCCAGATGGGGCAGTTCACTACCGCCTGTAACTTCAGTTTCGGGTGATGAGGGGTCCTCTTCTGATCTCCAAGATGGTGGGGGCATGTAGCTAAGGCAGTCCTTTCCTTCACTGTGGACAGGAAGTAGGGAAAGAGAAACCGGAAATGGCTCTATGCAAAATACCACTAATGGCCTGCCTTCAAGAAGCCTACTTCCGCCAGCGAATGTCTGACTTAGGTTTCCCACCACCTCCCACAATGGCTGTAGCAGCTGTGTCCAAGCTTTCAAGCACATAAGCCCATGGGGGATGGTCTAGTTTCATCTACTGACTGTGGCACCGGCCTCTTAAGTCACCTTAGTCTAAATTCTCCCCCACAGTCGCCACCAGCATCTCTCTCCTGGGCAATGTAGGATCATCCTTCTGTGTTCCTATGACCCAGTCTCCTTAGAACAGAGAGGAGTGTGTGTGTGTGTGTGTGTGTGTGTGTGTGTGTGTGTGTGTGTGTACGTGCGCATGCGCGCGCACACGCATGTCCGCGCACACGCATGTGCTTGTGTATTTGCGTGTGTTCCTCTGTCACTCTTCACCTTGTTTAATTGAAGTAGAGTCTATTGATTCTTATGAATTTGGCGCTCACAGATTCTGCAAGACTGGCTGGCCAGCAAGCCCCAGAAATCCTCTAGTCTCCAAGTCTATCTTGCAGTGTTTAGATTTTTTTTTTTTTAAGATTCAATTTTAAATCCTAAACTATATATGGGTTTGTGCACATGAGTGAAGAATCCAAGGAGGTCAAAGGAGGCCATCAGATGCCCCTGATCTGGAATCTTCCTTCAGTCCTCTGGAATAATAAATAAAAGCAAAGGACACTTCCACCCGTTTGACAAGGTCCATGCAGCTCTGAACGGGTGGCTTCCCTGCTCAGTCCACCCTTTACCTGATCTACGAGCTGCACAGGGTGCCACAGGGACACCTGAAACTACCTCACATCCTCCACGTGTGAATAACCATCTTCAACCCAGGACCTCACCTGACCCCACAGCCTGAAGAAGAGCTGCCATTGTTGCCCACACCCCATGACGTATTCGTGTTATTTTAATGCCCCCAGACTCATTCCGGCTCTGCTTTGTGTAACTCTCCTATGATCACATGGTTTGAGCCACAATTCAAACCCAGCCCTCCCAAGGGCACAGGGACTGGCTAAGTGGGATGACACCTGTCACGGGCTGAACAATAAAGAGATGTTCCAGGGAGGGATCGTGGAGAGCGATGGAACCCGTCTCCATCTTGGTCTCTTTCTTGTGGCCACTCCCTGACTCTGAGTATATAGAATGGGATTCATCATTAGCTAGTAATTAAACCACTTACTTTATTAAGTAACGTAATTTGCTCAAAGAACCCAACCGTTGGCAATATTTCTCTCTCTATGTGCATGTGATCCCATCTGTCCCCCCTTAAAGGTAAAGGCTGGGTGAATCCATCTGAATGCTGATGGGTTTCCCTGAATAGCTGTGTCTAGTGGTACCTTGTTCTACACGGGGCTTGGTGATGGGAACACCAAGTGTCTCAGTTAGGGTTTTACTGCTGTGAACAGACACCATGACCGAGGCAACTCTTTTTTTTTTTAATATTTATTTATTTATTTTATGTATAAGTACACTATAACTGTCTTCAGACACACCAGAAGAGGGCATCAGATCTCATTACAGATGGTTGTGAGCCATCATGTGGTTGCTGGGATTTGAACTCAGGACCTCGGGAAGAGCAGTCAGTGCTCTTAACCACTGAGTCATCTCTCCAGCCCCCGAGGCAACTCTTATAAGGACATTTAATTGGGGCTGGCTTACAGGTTCAGAGGTTCAGTTCAGTATCATGAAAGGTGGGAGCAGGGCAGCATCCAGGCAGGCATGGTGCAGGAGGAGCTGAGAGTTCTACATCTTCCTCTGAAGGCTGCTAGGATTAGACTGGCTTCCAGGCAGCTAGGAAGAGGGTCTTAAAGCCCACACCTACGGTGACCCACCCACTTCAACAAAGCCACACCCACTCCAACAAGGGCACACCCACTCCAACAAGGCCACACCCACTCCAACAATGCTACACCTACTCCAACAGGGCGACACCTCCTATTAGTGTCACTCCCTGGGCCGAGCATATTCAAACCACCACACCAAGTGACAGGTTCTTGCATCTCTTCACTGTAGCTGAGTTTTAGAAGTTTAGAGCTTGGCTCTCTGGCTCCGTTGTGTGTGGGTACCTTAGGGATTGACACCGCTTTGTAGCTTATCTTATTCCCCCAACCAACATGATAGTGTCCCTCTCCCATCACGCAAGGCTCCTAGAATGTGCTAACTCCTACGGGGTGCCTGTGTCTAGGTGCCACAGGGATATTTGAGCTCTAATGGGGCTCTGAGCTCACTGCCATCAGCAACACTTCTTGGCTTCTACACAGTTGAGATAAAGGCTGCCTCACTTGGGATCTTAAGTGGGGGAGTAGCCCACAGTGACAGGCAGAGGTGGTTATGCTGAGGGTTCTGATTCCCCCTTTGAAGCTCACTGGCTTCCGTCCATCTGTCCATCTCTAACCCATCAGGGGAGCCTCCCTCACCAGGCTTCAGGGGCTTTAAGACCATATCGAGGAGCTTCAGTGTACTGACTGCGTGCTGCTGAGCAGGGCGGTAGCTGTTCAGCGGTATGGAGACCTGGGTTTTACCACCATGTAACTAATAAGGCTATTAACACAAACCGGGCCAGCCGCCCACGCTTAGGACGCCATAAATCTCTCTTCCCACTGGAAGGATTAACAGTGTGGCACGCTCAGAGGCCACGGCCTCTTGCTGTGTTCTGCTTTCAAGACTTGGCAAGGAGAGGCAGGGCCCAATAAAGGGAATGCAGTTCCCAGAAAGGAGAGAGAGATCGAAGCTAGGCCTGGTCTCAGCTCCCGTTCCTGCTGTCAGCTTACAGCACTGACCGCTGCCATGGGCAGATTGAAATTTTATGACCCTGATCATGAACCACCTGTTTATGTCTCGTTTGTAGAGTGGGTGCCTTGTGCTAAGCTCTTCACAAATGGAGTAGCTATCAACCTCCTGGCATCTTCTTGAAGGTGAGAACACATTACACCTGTGTGTGTGAGTGTGTGTATATGTGTGTGATTGTGTGTGTGCATTCACATTTGTGCATGCTGTATGCCTGTGTGTGCACAAGTATGATCCTGTGTTCCTGTTTTCCTGTGTATCCATATTTGTGAGCACATGCTTTCATGAGTATATATGCATATGCACATGTGTATATGTGTGTTCTGGTATGTACATGCCTGTATACATGGTGTGCATGCAAGTCTGTGTGTATGAATGTGTCTTAGTTAAGGTTTTACTGCTGTGAACAGACACCATGACCAAGGCAAATCCTACAAGGACAGCATTTAATTGGGGCTGGCTTACACATTCAGAGGTTCAGTTCATCATTATCATGGCAGGAGCATGGCAGCATCTAGGCAGGCATGGCACTGGAGGAGCTGAAGGCTGCTAGTGGAAGACTGACTTCTAGGCAGCTAGAATGAGGGTCTTGAAGCCCACAGCACAGTGACACACCTACTCCAACAAGGCCACACCTACTCCAAGGCCATGCCCAGTACAAGACCACGCCTACATCAACAAGGCCACACCCAATCCAACAAGACCACACCTACTCCAACTGGGCCACACCTTCTAATAGTGCTACTCCCTGGGCTCCGCATATACAAACCATCACAGTATGCATATGGCTGCATTGTGTATGTGCACATGTCCGTATATGATGTACCCTCATGTGTATGTGTACATTCGTTCACGCGTGCATGCGTGAGAGTAAGCACATGCTCCCACTGGACATTGCTCTCATTTCACAGCTTGCCAGAACCAGAGAATTTAACTGCGACATTCCCAAACTCCATCACTTTGGCCAGTCTTACTTTTCTCGTTGATTTTAAGTTAAGTCAGGTTTAGGTTTCCTTGCTCTTTGGGGAGCTGTGAGCTCCACTAGGGAATTAAATAGCAAGAATCATCAGTGGGAGGGCCTGGCAAGACCGTGCTTCCATCCACTGAACTGTAACCCAGACCGTGGTTCTGCCCTCCCTCCTCAGAGCTGCTGTCTGTGGTGAGACACACCCTATCTGGTGTCCTCTGCCTGAAGCTCTAGGATCGGCTTTGCTGACTCCAGCCTCCTTCTCTCCTTCCTATCCCATAACCCCCAGGGCCTATGTAAGAGCCAAGGGCCATGACACCCCAGGGCCACTGGAAACATTCTCTCTCTGTATGTACATGTCTGTCTGTGTAGTCACCCATGTATACACGTGTGATTGTGGTGTGTATATGTGTGCGCATGTGTATGTATTTGTGTATATACATATACATATGTGTACACTTGTGTGTGCACGCAGGTGCACACACATGACTATTCTATCTCTACCTTTGCCTCTGTCTTGATATACCAGGAGTCTTTGCCTCTGCTCCAACCCCTCAATGCCTCTGCTCCACCCCCTATGCCTTTGCTCCACCCCCATGCCTTTGCTCCACCCCCTCTATGCTGATGCTCCACCCCTTCTATGCCTCTGCTCCACCCCCTCTATGCAGCTGCTCTACCCCCTCTGTCTCTGCTTTACCCCTCCATGCCGCTGTCCCACCCCCTCTATACTGCTGCTCCACCCCTTCTATGCCTCTGCTCCACCCACTCTATGCTGATGCTCCACCCCCTCTGTCTCTGCTCCACCCCCTCTCTGCCTCTGCTCCACCCCCTCTGTCACTGCTCCACCCCCTCTATGCCTCTGCTCCACCTGCCTGGTACCCACGGACCACTGCTTTCCCTGTGTCTTCTATTAGGACTTTCTCTAAGCATTTCACAGAATGTGTGACTCAGCTCTCCAGCCCTGCGACAAAATAAAATAGAACTCGAGAAAATCAACTTGAAAGAATATGTGACTGGTCCATGGTTTCAGGGATGTCACGTGGCCTCACTCGCTGGACTGCAGTGAGGCAAAATGTCATGGTGAGAAGTATGTGGTAGAGCGGGGGCTGGGGGGGGGGGCTGCTGCTCAACTCCTGGTGTCCAGGGAGGAGCATAGGGAGGGAGGAGGAGGATGGGAGAGGGCGAGAGAGGACAGAGAGTGTGAGGAAGGGCAAGAAAGGGTGGGGTCTACCCCAGGTGACTGTCTTCATCCAACTAGGCATGTCTCCTAAAGTTCCCTTCCAAGATTCCTCTATAATCTGTCAAGAGATTCACTCGCTGGTGAAGTTAGACCCCTTATGGTACTGCCACCTCCCATGTCTAAGCATAACTGCTCTGGGGTCCCAGCCTTCGATGTGTAATCCTTTGGGGGGGAATGTTTCAAACCCAAACCATGGAGAAGCTGAGCTTTATCTACTCCCACAATGGCTCAGTTATGATCCAGAGTCATCCCTACTATGCCTGTCTACAACTTCAGTAAGCTCTAAGGGCGCATAGTAGGGCAGTTAAGTTATACATCAACCTGACTCAGCTGAGTGATGCCCAGATATCTGGCAAAGCAGCGTTTCTTAAAAGTGTGACTATGGGAAGGTTTCCAAAAGATATTAGAATTCCCCTGTTTTTAGATTTAGTTTTCACTGATAACAAAAAAAAAATTTGCATGTACTATGTGTGACATTACCGTGAATGTCCAAATCGGGGTAAACATACTGGCCATTTAGAGTATAATTTCTTTATGTTAAAAAATGCTCAAATTCCATTCTTCAGGTTCTTAGAAAGCTATGGAGTTTATTATAATTATCTGTGGCCACCAGAATGTCTTTACTAAGTCCCTGCCAGTGTCTTTCAATGTTTAACAAATGATCTCCAATTCATAACACATTGTCACAAATGACATGCCCCTATCCTTTATCATGGCTGAATAGTATTCTACAGTACATATCTACCACATTTTCATTTAACGCTTGATGGACCCTTGAGACTTTTCCCCTGAGTTTAGCATTTGAATCAGTAAACTGAAAGTAAAAAACTTACATGAGTAGACATCATCCAATCTATTGTGGCCCAAATAGAATAAACAGGCAAGGAAGGGCAGATTTGTTAGCTCTGGTCTGAGGTGCTCATCTTTTCCTGACTTTGTAATCAGAATTCCACATTCCCACATCTTTAGACTTAGATGGGATTCATCTGCCATCTTTCCTGGTGCATTCAGCTTGATGGCGGCATATCCTGGGCTATCTCAGCCTCCACATTGTCAGGACCACTTATCCATGTGCTCCATCCATTTTCTGGTCATAACCACAGCCATTGTGCCCAGGGAGCTGGTATGGATCCAGACAGATCAGCTTCACCAGAATAGTGTTACCTCGGGTGACAGGTGAACAAGTCCCCATTCAACTGCAGAAGTCACTACAGTCCTCACTCCCAGTTTAACTTACAAAGAACTGAATCTCAGTAAGGCATTCTTTCACACAACGTGTTGTTTTGTTTCTCCCAGGCCAGGAGCTGCCTTCCCACTTGCAGTGTAATCTTTGCCCCGCCCTTTCTTCCCAAGTGACCTTCTGCCCCCCCCCCATCGCCTTTCACTCTTGTCTCCTGATCTCCGATCAACCTGTCTAAACACACTCTATGCCCCTTATTTACATACATACATACAAACATTCCCTTAGCATGAGAGCAGACATATCATTTTTCCCTTTCTGAGACTGGGACATCTCACTTACTCATTTCTCTGCAAATCTCATAATTACCAAGGAAACCGAAGCTCTAAGAATACAATCGCCTTTCCAGAGAGAGAGAAGAGCTGCTAAGTTCAGAAAGCGGAACTTGGACTTGGATGTGCCCGAGCTTCTGAAGAAGCTTGCCCAGCCTTGCCTTGAAGGCTCCAGCAGTGGGCATAGCACAGTCTGCTTACCCATGCTCTTACCCAAGATGCTTTGCTGCCTCAGTGGTACCTCGCGTGATGCCTCAGGCATCCCAGGGTTGGGATCTGGAGGGCATTGTTGATACACATATCACTATCAGAAAGTAGCCGCAAAGGATCCAGGGTGCATTACAGATGTCGAAACCTATACTCGGGTCCTTACACAGAAATTGCGTCACAGTCACCTGCAGCCTGCCCGGCGTCCTCCCACAAACTCTCAGCAATCTTAGCTTAGAATCTATACCTACCACAGAAAACAGAAGCCACATGCCAGAGTAGGTAAAGATGGAGATCAGTAGGGAAGGGCTCAGGGTCCTCCCTGGAACTGGGAAGGACATCTTAAGGGGAGGTAGAGCGCGAGGATAATACCCAGTTCATAGTGCAGCTGCCTGGCATAGACAAAACTCTAGGTCTGATTCCCAAGACCCCATTAGCGGGATGTGGTGGCGCACACCTGCGTTCTGGAGGTGGAGACTGGAGAATCAGAAGATTAAGACTATTATCCTCAGGTACATAGGGAGTTTGAAGGCAACCTTGAGTACTTGAGACTCAGTCTTGGAAAAATATTTTTAAATTACATTATAATATAAAAATCATTGCTGTTCCATTTAGGGTGTAATAAGAAAAAAATATCTATGCAGTCACAATCATACGGGGGATCAATATCAACACGGGGGATTTTCCCCTGAGTATCTTTCTTCCATATGGTCTCAGCTGTGTCCACCTACACGGAACTTGCATACACGTAGGCCTTTGTGCAGTGTCCTCAGCATAGACTACTGGAGGGAGATGTACTATTGGGGTTTTGCACCTAGCTTCTTATTTACCTGGTTAAGTTCTTTCCTGGGAACTTACGTGGACCTGTCAGCCCACACGGCACATTCACACCTCTACCCGCGTTCTTGTTTCTTTAATGTATCTTTCAATTTGAGAGGTGAGAAATGGCGTCGCCGGGGTGGTTGGATTTGCAGTTTTTACCACGAGCGAGGTTAAATCAATCATCTTTGGAGTGACTGCTCTGAGTTGAGCAGAGAGAAGGTAATTCGGGAACGAGGGGGGACATGTGAAGCTATTTATCAACATGAGGACCACGCAGCAGCAGAGGGCAGAAGCCCAGAGGGGAAGCAGAGAGCGTGCCAAGTAGAGTTCAGGGGAAAGAGCTCAGTGTCTGTCCTCACCGGAAGAGAGGTGTCAGGAGGAGGCAGTGGGAGCCCTGAGCAAGGGAGATCTCCCCTGTGCAGCTCTCTCCTCCGTACTCTGCCTTACCCCTGCCTTCCAGCTCCCAAAGCTCCGCCCCCTCCTCCCCCCTGACCTCTGCACCTTCCATTTCCTCTGTCCCACCCCTACTCCTTCAGAGCCTCTTAACTTTTCAGGTCACTTCTTTCCTCCAGAGGAGCCTCTCAGACACACTCGTGTTGCCCTGTGACATCTGCTTTCTGAGGTAATTAATTAACTGTGAGTAATTACCCACGTCCCCAGTCAGTAGGCTCTGGATAGACCACTGCCTCTGAGAAAGCACAGACTTACCTTTGGGTTCCCCCTGCCTCCTGTGCTGGCTGGCTAGCGATGCCGGGTCTGCAAACTGCATTTCTCCTTTATCTGCTGGGTTTCTTCATCAGCTCTGTCAACACCCGGAAGAGAGAGACACCCCAGACCTCAAAGGACAGAACGCAAATGGAAAAGGGCGAGGCTAGGGAGACGGGCTTCCTGTGAGGCATCTCCCAGCAGTGCCTTGCAGCCCATAATCTCAACCTCTTCTACCAAGAGGCTCAAACCTCCAACCACTTTTTACACTCCGTATTGCCCATCTCCAAGGACACCACAGATGTATGTGACACCTTCTCTCTGCTGCTCCTCCACATGTCCCCGGTCATTACCTGCCTCCTTTAGTCACTAGGCCTCCAACAGCGCATGCTCAGTCATGGCGCCATCTATCCATCCGTAACCTACATCTTCCTGATTCCCTTCATCAGACCCTCTCTGTTCAAATACCTGCTTTGGTTTCTACCCTTCCTTGCTGAACCCCGATGGCTCAGTGACATTTGATGGAATTCTATTCAAGCCCTAGAATGTTCCATGATCAAGAGCTGGTGCAAACAGCCGTTCCGGAACTGACAACCGAGAATCTTCCTGTGCGCCTGACGTCATGACGGGTCCTCAGGATCCAGACAGGAAACAAACAGAATGAGCCAGGAGTATTCAGATCTAATCTCAGAAAACAGGAACTCCATAACCCTACCCATCATTCTTCCCAAAGCAGAAACCAAAGGTTCCTCCTGCCCTCTGTGCTCTGTGGTGGTTTTCGGTGCTGAGGTTGTTTTGGTTCCCAGGACTGAGCAATCCTCTCTTGCACACAACTGAGTTAGCAAAAAGCTTGCCTTTTGCTCCTCGCTTAGATGGCGCCATATAGCACTGTGAGCTGTAAAGAGGGCTGCGACTCCTCACAGCCAGCCTCAAGAGGGAGCCTATTGGACCCTCACTCTTTCCCACACCTCTGAGCTGTATGTAACTGCACTCAAACTGCTAGTGACACAGTGTATACAGCATGGAAGGTTGACTGAAGAGGAGATTCCATCTAGACAGCACCAAGGAAGCCATCATTCATTCTGGGGTGAGACTTTTCAGAGCCGTAGCCACTTTGGGGCCATCTATGCCCTGTGAGTAACCCTTCACCCATGATTTATAAGCCCCATGAACATATTTGTTTGCCAACTCATTTGTTTGCCAAGCCGGACCCTAGCCATTGTTTTTGGATCTGTTCTCCATGACCTATCGAGAGGGGAAGTGGGAATTTGTTTATGTTTAGCCAGAAAAGGTCCACGGAAGGCAGCAACCGCTCTCCAGCCTCTTCATCAGTCAAATGGTGTCTCTACAAATTGGCAGGCCACCCTTGGGTGTTACTACCCCGCCCCTGACTATTACGGGATCGCCCAAGAAGAAGATACCCCAAGGTGGGGGGAGGGGGTAGAGAACTTCCTAATGAGTTTTGGCATTATCGGCCCCAGCAGCGAAATCTTTAATAAGTGTAAAAGATGGTATACTTCTGCGTGGGATCTTCAAATTATCCCAGACAGCCAGCAGAATTTGAGCCAACACGGGGTGTGACTAGGCAGGCTGGTAGGGGTGGGTGCAGGGAGAAGGCAGCCAGAAACCTAATTAGCCAGGGCTGCTCACACCAAGCGGCTCCGTTCCCAGCTGCCTCCTGACGCATGACATGTTGAAAAAGAAATCATTAGGGGGCCCTTGCACACAGCTCCTTGTTAGAAACGCATCCTCGACAGCCCTAATTGGAAGCGGAGGAGTGAGGGGGAGGCAGAGCATGGGAGGAAAAGGAGGAGGTGGGTGGGTGGCAGTGGACTGTGGGTAACGCACACACAGAGTAGGCTATGTCCTCTCTTTTTCCATTGAGGGTGTGTGTGTGTGTGAGTGCGCGCGCGCATATGTGTGCATGTGGAGACCTGAGATTGATGCTGGGAATCACCTTCAACTGCTTTTCACACTTTAGTGAGGCAAGGACTCTCAATCGAACCCAGAGCTCATAGATATGGCTAGTCTTCCTAGCCAGCTTGTTTGGGGGAACCTTTGTCTCCAACCTCAGAGGCACCCAACTGGTGTTTTTGTAAGTGCCAAGGATCAATTCCGGTCCCCAAGTTTGTTCAGCAAGTGCTTTAACCACTGAGGCATCTCCCCACCCTCCCAAATAAAAAATTTTTTTAAAAAAGGTTTGGTTTTGTTTTAATTTAATTTATGAGTCTCTCTCTCTCTCTCTCTCTCTCTCTCTCTCTCTCTCTCTCTCTGTGTGTGTGTGTGTGTGTGTGTGTGTGTGTGTGTGTGTGCCCTTGGCTGCCACAAGAGGGTTCTGGATCCCCTATGACTAGAGTTAGAGGTGGTTATGAGTTGCTGTGTGGGTGTTGGGAATCAAACTCAGGTAGTCTGTAAGAACAGACAGTGGTCTTAGTCACTGAGCCATCTCTCCAACCCCACAAATAAGGCTTCTATGCAGAAGCTAAGGCTGACTCTAGGGCTCCCCACTCTTGTCTACTCCACCTTCTAGTAATCTGTAAAGCATCAGTTTCCAAGGCAGCCTGGCATGCTCTGATGTAGGAAAGCTAGTTATGAAATACAGGCAAAGTTTTCACACTATGATTAAGATTTATAAGCTGGTTCAAAACTACCGAAGTCTGACCACATTTTCTGACACCCCTCCCCCTCTTTCCGTTATTCTTGTAAAGAGGGGAAAAAAAATCAATTACAATACATTCAAACCGTCTCTCTCAGAGCATTCTCTGCCCTGTCTATCCCAATATCTCATCTTCAGCAGCAGAAGAAACATGGATGGTCCCAGGTTACAACCCAACCTGTTCCATTTTCTCAGTCTAGTCATGAAGGGTGTTCTTTCCTAGGAAATATGCACACCCCACCCTCTACCACATACAGGGAAGACTGTTTTGAACTTTGATAATCACCATGATATAGCAATGTCAGCAGACTTCAGGGACAAAGAGGTGGAAGATGTGGGTCCTGCTCCCCCCCTGAGCATGTGGGCACTCTGAGAGCAGCAGCAAGACATTGAAAAACCCTGGGCTCTGGCTCCCACTTTAAGAAATCAGACAACAGCCATCGGTGCGTCAGCCTCTGGACTTGGGCTGCTGCTGGGAAGCAGAGCCCCTCATGTCCACATTATTAGTGAGTCAGGACTGTCCTGGAATCTGGAGAGCTAAAGGGGGGAGACCTAGTTAGTTTTATGTCAACTGGATACAAGCTAGGGTCAGCCTAGGGAAGAAAGATGTTCAATGGAGAAAATACCTTCATTCAATTGGCCCAAAGACAAGCCTGTGGTTCATTTTCTTGATGGATGGTCGATGTGCGAAAGTCCAGCCCACTGTGTGGGCAGTCACCTCTGGGCAGCTGCTCCTGAGTTATATAAGAAAGCAGGCTGAGCAAGCCATGGAGAGCAAGCCAGCAAGCAGCATCCCTCCATGGCCTCTGCATCAGTTCCTGCCTCCAGGTTCCTGTCTTGAGTTCCTGTCCTGATTTCCCTCAATGGGTTGTGATGCAGGATGCTATCCTTTCCTCCCCAAGTTGCTTTTGGTTGTGGTTTTTATCCCAGTCATAAAAAGCCAACAAGGATAGGATGATAAGGGTCTTTCAGTAAGAGCTTTAAAACCCCAGCCTTGATGTTTTACATCAAAGATGTGTACCTGGCATTTTTGATTTGCCTCTCAAAGGTTTCCCCACGAGATAACCCTCAAGAACTGGTGAGAGGGTGTGGTGAGTTCTCTAGATCATATGCATGGCCAACAGCTGCTCAATCATGCATGCAGCAGAATTCCCAATGTAGTCTCTTAAGAGCTGAATGTTTGTGCATGTGAATGTTTGTGTGTGCACGTATATGTGGAAGCCAACCTTGGATGGGCGTTCTCATGTACCATCCCCCTTAGGGATTTTGTAGGCAGAGGCACCTTGCTTTTAGGCACAGTATTTCTCATTGGCCTGGAGCTCACCCAGGGAGCTAGACTGGCTGGACACCAAGCTCTAGAAATCTACTTGTCTCTGCCTCCCCATTGCTGAGATTATCAGGGCAAGCCACTGCCCTCAGCTCTCTTGCTTGGACTCTGCAGATCAAACTCAGTTCCTCATGCTGGCACTTTACAGAGTGAGCCATCTCCACACTTGAACAACTAAAGATTTGAAGGTAAATTGTACCCAACTCATCTCCAGGGAAAGAAAACCAACCATAAATAATGCCTTTGCCCTTGTCAGAGACTGAAGTAAGATCACCTGACATGGCTCCAGCCATGATGGGAAATCTGATGGAGGTTCCTGGAAATAGATATCTTCATCTTCCAGTGTTGACAACTGTCAAGACTGGTGTCTCATGCCTGGCGCTTCTTAAGCAGTCTCAGGAACAGAATGAAAAAGAATAAGACCTGAAAGCCAGCCCCTGAGACGCTGGAAGGTCCAGAATCTCTGGGCCCTGTGGTTCATGATAGAACAGCCTTGTCTAAAGGCATCTTGATATAGAGGAAAATTTATGCCCTGATCCATGCTGGCTTTGTGAGAATTGTTCCTGTTTTAATCTGTGCCAGCACACTGTCCCATGTTGGATCTGGCATGAACAAAATCTTCCTGACTTGGATGACAAATGGTGTAGTCTCCTCGACTGGCAATAAATGTCCTTATTATTTTAAGCCATTTCGAGTTAAACTCACTCTCTGCATCCAAACTAGTCTAATGAATCTGAGTCTAGAGAGAGGTAGGTAGGGTATCGGTGTACATCTATCTACACAAGTGTACAGGAGGGGCAGAAGTTCAGAGAGAAGGTTTTGTGAAATTTACAATTCCCTGTGCCTTCTCCTCTTTGCTTCTTCGTAAACACTGTGACTATGGAAGCCCGAAGCACACGAGAGAAAAATGAACATTGTGATGATTTGTATACACTCAGCCCAGGAAGTGGCACTATTAGGAGGTGTGGCCTTGTTGGAATAGGTGTGGCTTTGCTGGAGTGGGTGTGGCCTTGTTGGAATAGGTGTGGCTTTGCTGGAGTGGGTGTGGCCTTGTTGGAATAGGTGTGTCGCTGTGTGTGTGGGCTTTAAGACCCTCTTCCTAGCTGCCGGTAAGCCAATAATATTCTGCTAGCAGCCTTCAGAGGAAGATATAGAGCTCTCAGCTCCTCCTGCACCATGTCTGCCTGGATGATGCCATGCTCCCACCTTGATGATAATGGACTGAACCTCTGAACCTGTAAGCCAGCCCCAATTACGTGTTGTCCCATATAAGAGTTGCCTTGGTCACGGTATCTGTTCACAGTAGTAAAACCCTAACTAAGATAAACACCAAAGTTAGAATCTAAGGATTTATCTCTTCCTAGATGACTCGTGAGTCTTTAAGGCAAGCCCTTTGTTGTAGATTGTTGTCTTTATGCAGGTGAGGGCTGGCACAGGCTAGAACAGGGCCTATGATTGGGCAGTGAGAAAGTGGGGCAGCCAAAGAGTTTTGGTAAGGGGAGAGAGAGGAGAAAGGAAAAATGAATCAAGATGGAGGCAGAGAAGGACGACCCAGATCCGTGTGACCTTAAATGGCCACAGGTAGTTATGAATATTTCTTAAGGGATGGATTTTTATAGGTCAATTTATCTTATCTAGGTGGGCGGTTTATATCATAATCAATTGGTTGTGAGTTTATTGTGTGCACATTTTGTGGAGTGTAAATTTACTGAAATAAATTACTGAGATAAATCTGATTGTTAAGTTACAAGCTTCTGGAGTTTTGATTTGGTTGGGCTGATTTAAGTTGTAACAGTGACTGCAGCGGGGGGAGTTGCAGGGAATGTGAGCAGAGTCCGAGAGAGGGAGCTGCTGGGAGCTCTAGAGTCTTGACTTTACCAGGTTGCTGGGAATGTGAGCAAAGTCCAGTGGCAGAGAACTAAGAGGGCAGCCACTGATGAGATGAATATACCCCACTAATGCCATAGGGCTCGACGGTGCTGGCTAGCAAGGGATTGTGGTTATTTTGAATATTTACCCAATATTTTTGTCACCATCATTGTTGTTTTTAAAATAATTCAAGATTTATTTTTCATACACACACACACACACACACACACACACACAGAGAGAGAGACATGCACACAATGTGTGTGAGTTATGTATCCAAAATGCAGATGGCAGCAGAAGCTAGAAGGCATCAGATCCCTGGAGCTAGACTTCCAGGCTGTCGTGGACAGAACCAAACACGAGTCCTTCACAGGATCTCTATTTGCTCCTAACCTCTGAGTCATCTCTCCACCTCCTTCCTGCCACCTTTACAGATATGTCTCCCCAATCCCTACACACCGTGTCTCTGATACCAGATCAAACACGAAAAACCCAAGTTTTCTTGATGGGCAAAGATCTCTAACTATACCAAAGTCATAAACCCTCTATCATCAAATAACCTGCCAAGGACTCCCTCACATACCTACCTCTATCTATTCCTCCTCCCATAATTCCCCTAATGGCCTACATTTCAGTAGCTTTTCCTCTTTCACTGTGGTGAGCATGATGGGGCTGGTGTCATCAGGACACGGTGTGAACAGTGTGCTGATAAAGTGTGTGAAGCAAGGGAAAGCTTTATGCTTTGCTTATACACATCCCACTCGTGGGATGGCTGTCAGTTGACAAGGTGCTGAGGATACACATGACAATCTGTGTGTAGACCCCAGCACCTAGCATGCAGCATCACCAGGGAGGCATAGACAGAGGATCCCTGAACAATCAAACTAGTCAATCAGTGAGCTCCAAGTTCAGTGGGAGAAGCAGTTTTGAAAATCAAGATGGAGATCTATAGAGGGAGAAAATAGCACCAGTCTCTTGCCTCCACATGCACAGGCACACACAAACACACACATGCACGCACGCTCGCACGCATGCACACATGCACACATGCACACACGCATGCACACATGCACACACGCATGCACACATGCACACACGCATGCATGCACACACATACAAATGAACAGGTATGCATACAGAAATCCACTAATGAACCCCAACCTCTGGAAGCAAAAGCAGTTTGAAATGTGCAACTTGCATCAATGCTGATTTCCCCAATGTGTTACAATGTTACCATAGGATATCTAGATAATACTGAGGCTGAAGAGATCAAATACAAAGTAACAGCAGAAAGGTGTGTGTGTGTGTGTGTGTGTGTGTGTGTGTGTGTGTGTGTGTGTAGAATGCAATGCCCCTGGAGGCCAGAAGAGTGCACAGGATCTCCCAGAGCTAGAGTTATGGATTTATGGATGGTTATGAGCTGCCCAACCTAAGAGTTGGGAATTGAACTCAGGTTCTTTGTCTTAAGGCCTGGGCCATCTCTCTTAACCTTTTCAGTTTTAATGGCCCTACTGTGTGCACCCTTCTGTGCTTTGGGGAATCACTGAGACAGTAAGGGAAAAGGGACTCCTGATAGGCACAAATGAACTGGCTTTCTGGTGGCAAGAGGATCCAATTAAGTACTTACAGGTGGCATTTGTGGTGGTGGTAATGGATGACAGGGTGCTGTCACATGTGGTGGTGGCTGAGTGTGGTTGACCCACAGCCCAATCCTGAGCCTTCCAAATGACAAGGCTAAATTCAGAAGCAGTAATGGTGGCACTGGTGTTTACCAGGATTTAAGATTATAGAACCATTTGCTCTCTCTAGTGATAGACTGAAAAAAGAGAGGTGAGCTGTCATCAGAGAAAGCCAGAAAGAAGAGAGGCAAAGAAACAGAGAGAGTAAGCAAGAGTGATGGTAGCAGGGTGGGTGGTGGGTGTCATGGTATACGGTTGATGCCACAAGACAAGCTGAGGCTTTCTGAGCACCTGCCTCAGTGGACTCCAAACTCTGGAGGTAATGAGTATCAGGTCTACTTTTAATCTCTTGCTGCCTTTCTCTCTAGCACAGAAGTTCTCAACCTGTGGGTCATGACCCCATTGAGGAATCATCTAAAACTATGAGGAAACACAGATATTTATACTGAAATTCATAATAGTAACAAAATTACAGTTATGAAATAGGAACAAAAATAATTCGTATGGTTGGGGGTTACCAAACATGACCTGTATTAAAGGGTTGCAGCACTAGCAAGGTTGAGATCCACTGCTCTAGAATATTTCTCCATCTTCTTATGTGGGACAGGCAAGAAAAGAGCATAGCTTTTTATACCTGCAAAGTCAACTTGGAACATCAGGATGGGTCAAGGCTACCATGCACAGCCCATTCTTGCGTTCTGCCTACTGGCTTCCCCTGGGGATGTTCTCCTCCCTGGACATGCTGAATGAATGAATCAATTGCATATCACAGTTTCCCTAATGGTGAGTCTGTGAGAGTCATCTGTGTGTTCACAGGTGGCTCTGAGAAAGGCAGGGACTAGGTCTACCTTGCTGAGCAGTGCTTCTGAAGAGCTGGGAAAATGTCTGTCAAGGGGTCAGAGTGCAACAGTCACTCACTAGATGGACATGTAGATAGATAGCCCTGAATACACTGTAGTTTTCAAAGTTTCCAGGGTCAGATACCTGTAAAAAGAAACAGACTGTCCCTAGTGTAGTGGGTTGGCCTGATGCTGCTTGTATTCTAATGCTAATATTGGGACCCCATCACTGGTTGCCCCAGAGAGGACCCATTCCATGCATAGAAGCTAAGTGACCCTGCCCCCAGGTTATTTCTGATTGGTAAAGATGCCAACAGCCAATAGCTGGGCAAAAGAGACAAGGGTGGGGTTTAGGTTTCCTAGGCTTACTGTCAGTGGAGAACCGAGATGAGAAGAAGATGCAGGATGAGGAAGGAGCCTCTAGGGGTTAAATGAGCCATAAAACTGAGGTCCTGAGGGCTGGCCAATTGGAGTTCAGAACATCCCAGATGAAACATATTAAGTAATAACTTGGATAGGAGTTGATTCTAATAGCATAGAGGGTAGTTATCCACCCAGCTCTTTTGCTGCTCAAGGCTTATTGTAGTTATAAAGACTGTGTGTGCCTTTTATCTAGGAACTAAAGGGTTGAAGGTGGGGTGGAAACCCCAGGTCAGGATTAAATAATTTCTACAACACCATAGAATGGAGAACCACAGTGCAATGTTAAAGAAGGCTTAGTCTGTTTTGCCCAGAGTCTCCAAGCTCCAAGCTCCAAGCTCCAAGCTCCAAGGCATTCCATTTTGAAGTGGTTTCCTCTGTGTTTAGGGAACATGCTTAGTCATGGTGGTACATGGTACATGCTGCTAAAACAGAAATAAGCAAGAAGTCAGACAAGCCAGAGCCCAGGCCCTATGTGTACCTCATTCCATCCTCAGTAAGCCACTCAGTCCAAATGACTCTCTGAGTGAGAAGTGATGTAACAAAATATTGTGATGGTTCATCTTACCTCTCACCTTGACAATCTAGACTTAATAAAGAAAAGGGTCTCAAGGAGGGACTGTTTAAATCAGGTTGTCCCATGGGCATGTCTATGGAAGAGATTATGTTAATTAAGTTACTTGGGATGGGAATGCCTGTCCATTGTGGGAAGCACCACTCCCTAGGCTTAAGGTCTTGAACTATTAAAAGGAGAAAACAAGCTGAACACTAACAAGCATATATTCATTCTATCACTGCTCTTGACTGTGGATGCAACTGTCTACTTCCAGTTACTTTGTTTTGCTTTATCACAGCAAAAAATAAACCAGGACAGCCTCCTTCATGGAACTCCTGGGCTGTCACAGAAATAAAATGAAAGACTACACATGGAAAGTGGAGTGCTTGCACATTGTAGCTTCTGGCTGCTGCTTCTAAAGGCCAGAAGCATTTAATAATTTTCTTTTCAAAGCTAGATGTATGAGAAGTCAGATTTACCCTAACAAAGTTCTATCTCACTGGATTTACCAAAAGCACACAAGGTTTGACTTCTGGAAGCTTCTTCAGCGTCAGTTTCCACATACAGGAAAATTCATACCAACATTGGCTGAAAGGTCAATTGAGGGCTACTGTAAATATGCCAACATTCATGGTTACCTTCTACTCAAAGATGAGAACATCAAGTTCCCAACTTCTAGACTCTCTTGCAGCTAGAAGGACTCTCTTGCAGCTAGAAACCTATGAATGTCAATCATAGGCTCCTAGGGAAGTCTTTTTGCTTTATTTTTACCTGAAACAGTCAAGTTTTGTACATTGTGATGATGATAACTGTATTACATAATAACTGTAAACACATTGCACTTGGAAATCTGATGAGTAAATTCTGTGTTCTCAGCACACATACACAAGAGGTATATGAAGCCAGGGGTAATAGCACATACCTGTAATCCCAGCATTCAAACAGCTGAAGCAAGAGCACTGCTGCAAGTGCAGGGCTAGTATGGGCAGCATGAATTCCAGAATGGTCAGGGTTACAGAATGAGATGCTATTTCAAAAACGATTTTTTATATGTTAAAAAGTTTGACTTGGTAACCCCAAAACATATACAAATACCAAAATAGCATATCATTTGCTATCTATAAATACATAAAAATCTACTTGTTCATTAGCATAAGTAAAAGATTAAATTTAAAATATTAGGCTCAGACAAGGTTAACAGATGTGAAGGCTGAAATGGCAATAGCCATTTTGACACCTCAAGGGAAAAGGCAAGAGAACTATAAAGTTCTCATTCTGGGATGACACAGTCAATGGGACAGAAGCCATAGCCACCTTCCCTCAAATCCTTATGTTATTTAAAAGAATAAAATGAACCAGTTATTTAGATTATAGTTACTTTCAGCTAAATGAAGTCCCAAAAAAGTAATAGCAAGAAAGTTCTGATTGGGATTTTAATCTTGAAAATCAAATTTAAAATTAGGAACATATGTTTGTACCTCATATTAAAGCAGCTTCAGGTTGTGATTAGGAGGCTATGATTTCATGCTCTGACTCTCAAGCTGGGAAATATTTTGGATGATTTGCTTGAGGCAGAGCAGAATTCTTTAAATCTGATGATATCCTGGGATATTGTGGAGATTTGTGGTCTTGTATTTAAGTTTCACAGCAAATTTATTGAGATGAGCCTTTCCCAGGAGCCTCTATTCCCCTGGGGTTCTCTTCTCACCCTCTGCAGGATCTCTGCTGTCAACCTTGTGTGCTCTTTCTTCTCTTCAGTTACCTGCCTCTGCCAGGAATTCAGCCATCAATGAGATTCAGCCATTCTCTGGCATCATCTGGCCTCATGTTCATGAAATCACGAATCCTTTCTGAGATTTACAACCTACTTGTGTTGTATTTCCTCAACCCTGGTGGGTACTTCTAACTTCAGATGACTAAAAGCTGAAAGCCCAGCTGGCAGTGGTGGAGCAGATGGGTAGGGCCAAAGAGTGTGCCCTGAAGACACAGCAGCCAGAGGATGCTGCTGCATGTGGTCAATTTACCGGTGAGCATTTTCTTGTATGGACAGCATGCAAGGGCCTAGAATGGGTAGTATCACTCTTGATATGGTTGTGAAAGCAAAAGTGGAATCTAGAAGACCAGATGTACCCTCTGGTCATCTGACAGGCTGGGTAAACAGAGAAATGCATCATTCCTCTTTGGGTAAACTGAGAAACTGCTTGCCCTTATGGGAACTTAGTTTTCTCAACTATAAAATAAGGCTCCTTTTTTTTTTTGTTTTTTAAGATAGTGTTACTATTGCTGTGAGGAAACACCATGACCCAAGTAACTTGGAGAGAAGAGGGTTTATTTGGCTTACACTTCCACATAGCTGTTTATCATGGAAGGAAGTGAGGACAGGAACTCAAGCAGGGCAGGAACCTGGAGGCAGGAGCTGATACAGAGGCCATGGAGGAGTGCTGCTTACTGGCTTGCTCCTCATGGTTTGTGTACAGCCCAATCTTATGGAAGTATTTTCTAAAGTGAGTCTCCCTCCTCTCTGATGAATCTACCTTTTGTCAAGTTGGCATAAACTGATCAGCACAGTCCTGTATACACGCTAATATGTTTCTCAATTGCTAAAATGTCCACAATCCTGAGAATGGTTGTTAATCGGGAAGGGGCACTGAGTTGGGCTTCCAGCTCTAGAAACCTCTGCAAGAGATGGCAGAGAACTCTGGCCAAGGGCTGGGAAGATAGCCCAGTCAGTGAAGAGCCTGCCTTAAAACCTTAAGAGACCTGAGTTTCATTCCAGGAATTCACATAAAAATACCAGGCATATTCTTCCAAGGGCTGGGGCAACAAAGACAGGCAGGTTCCCAGAACCTGCCAGAGTGCTCGGCAGGTGAGAGACCCCATCTCCAAGCACAGCCTGTCCTCTGGCCTCATGTGCACTTAGAGGAGTGCATGCATACAAGTGTGCACACACAGCTAGAAGCATCCATGTACCCCCATGGAAATACAGGCTCACGTGCACCGGATATCTTTTAGAAAAGGAAGAGAAAGGAACTCCCTTGCTAAATGTGACTTGTTTACTTCGAAGACACCCATTTCTTTCTCTCAGCCACAGAGAAACTAATCACATTTAATTAGAGACAAAGCTACTAAATGAAGTACAAGAGAAATACCACACCGCGGATGATTAACACATGCTCTGCTGTGTCCTCAATCAGAAAACTGAAATGCCATTTATTCTGGAGTCTTTGACCCAGACAGATGTGTAGGGAGGTGTCCCTTCCTGCTAGAAGAGTGAATGTTGTCACTTCAAGCACAGAGGCAGACAGGAGCTGAGCAGCCAAGGGTAAGATGCCCTGTCTCACTGCCTCAGCTCTTGATGTCAGTAAGCACCTGGTGGGTATATCTTTCCAATGGCTCCCCACCATGCATCCAGCATGCTGCCCAAAGCCTGCATCCCTTGCCACACACTAGCCCTGCCTTTTACTCCAGCCTTAGCTTCAAGGAACCTGGAGAGATTGCAAGAGGGTCTCACTGGTCAGCAGAGGAGAGGTTTTCTCTCAGTATAATTCTAGAGCTTTCTCTGAATAAACACCATTTGCATTGGGAGAGAGGGGGAGAGTGCTCACTTCCGTCTCTACACTTCAGCTGCACCTCTCTGGATTCTTTACAACCTCTCCTCCTGCACCTGGACCATGTCCTGAGATGGTTCTTCAACCAGTTTTCTCATAAACCCGTGGTGTGTGTGTCCGTGCATGTGCGTGTGTGTGTGTGTGTGTGTGTGCCTGTGTGTGTGTGTGTGCGTGCGCACATGCATGTGTGTGCATGCATGCATGTGTTTATGTACGTGCAGATGCATGTGTGTATGCACATGCATATATGCACACTCTTGTGTTTGTGTGTTTGCATGTGCACGAGTGCATGTGTGTGTGCATGTGTATGTGGGTATGTATGTGGAGGGGGATGCATGCGTGCATGCGTGTGTATATGTGCATGTGCACATGCATGTATGCATGTGCCTACATGTGTGTATGTGTGTGCATGTGTATACATGCCTTGATAGATTGTTTACATGACTGTGCTCACATCCTGGGTCATTTTTCACACCCTTTTCGCACACAATTGTTTATCATGAGAATTCCTATTTATTGTTCTTAGAAGGTATCACCTTCCTTTGAATTCTGAGCCCCACTGGGCCTTCAGAGGACGATAAAAAGCCCCGTGAGGCAAAGCAGAACTTTCCTCTCCGAGCACATAAAAAGCATTACGAAATGCACTTAAACCTTTCCCACTGACAAATTATAGGGGGATTTCCTTTGTAAGGAAGACAGATGAACGACAAGGTGCCTCACTTCAGTGCACTCTCCTGGGCTCTGTATATTTTCTTAGTGTCACCGAGAAGAGAACGGCACGGGATGCAGACTCCAGAGTTAGTCCACGCATACCCCAAAGTGCACCTGGATCCCCACTTATGCCTCAACAGCCATAATTCCAGCATCAACACAACCCCCCTCTCTGCCTCTTCTGTTTCCCTGTGAAGGCTGTGGGGATTTTCTCCCTTCCCCATCTCTTTCCTCCCCCTGTAGCCTAACTTTGTCCTTCTCCCTCATAACAGGAGTGGTCAAGAGCTGTGAGTATGGTGTCAGGCTCACCTCTATCATGGCTACCTGCACGACCATGGCTGAGTCACTCAACCTCCCGGTGCCTTCAATCAACCTCTATCTGGTAAATGAAGTGTGCAGATGGACATGCTTAGAATTTTGACCCATATGTGATTGTGCTAAATATGTGTGAGAAGTAATTTTGAAATAAATGATGACTCTCAGTAGAAACAGGATTTACCTTGTGGAAATGGGCTCATATCTGTTAAGAATAGGCCTTTGGTCAAGGGTAGATCTGGTCTGCCATCACAGTCAGGTTGAGAAGGCAAAAGTGCTAAATGGAAGCCTTCCTTCCAGGAGGAAAGGGGATGCTCTGGTGTAGGTGGAGGGGGGAGGTGGTAGATAAAACCCATGTCTTAAAAAGCTGAAACTGTGCAAGAACCTTGTGGGCCTCTTCCCAGCTCCGAGGGAGCAGGAAACACTGCTGGGGCAGGGGAGGGGAGGATCTGACTGGTCGAGCTTCTTTGAGAAATTTTTCTCAGACCTATCTAGCTGCTGCCTGCAATCAGGATTGGACCTTTCCTGAGTCTTCCCCTGGCCTAGGCTGGGCTTTGTGGTGATACAGCTGCTTCTGAGTTAGCCCTGTTTTGGTAAAAAGATAAAGAGAGGATATGTTTGATGGATGTGTGGTGAGGTGTGGGGGAAGGGGCTGCCTTGGCGGGCCCAGGCTGAGACATCTTCTCCCCCTGAGGGACCAGCCACACATGGTATAGCACAGAACAGAGTTTATTCCAGGCATGAGAAGGGGAGTCAAAAGGGAGTAGAGGCAGAGAGAGAGAGAGAGAGAGAGAGAGAGAGACAGACAGACAGACAGACAGACAGACAGACAGAGACAAACAGAGACAGAGAGAGATGAAGGGAGGGGAGAATAGAAATAGAGGCCAGCCATGAGCATGTGGAGAAAGAAGGGGGAAGGCAAGAGAGCAAGAGAGAACTGAGGGGTGAACAGCCCCTTTTATAGTGAGTCAGGAACACCTGGCTGTTGCCACGGAACTGTGGGGCGGAGCTTAGACAGAATGCTATCATAACCCCTCAGCCATAGTCCGGCTACCAACCACATAGACTCTCACTGGTTCATCAAGCTGCACTTCGGTAACAGTAATTACTTTGTTCTATCGTGGATTCTCGTGCCAGGGTGAGTGGGCCCGTGTGTTGCCTCTCTCCGGGAAGGGTTTGTTACACAGCGTGGAGGCTCTGCCATAGGTGACCTTGGGTGACAGACTCAGCTCTCCTGATATCCATTTCCTCCACCAAGAGGAACCAAAACAACCCCTGCCTCTCCGGGAGGCTCGGGGATAGTGCAGAATGACCTCTCCACCGCAGTTGCCATTAGCCACGCTGAGCTGCCCTTAGCAGCCCATGATCTCCCCTCTGCACAGCTTCAGCTGCCCCTACGTCTCCTGGGTCTTGAGCCTCCTCCTCAGTCCCTGTATTAGGAGAACTCATGAGAATGTTTTCACAGCTTTGTTGCTGTTGTCTAACAACAACCATCCCTCTTCCTCCCCCACCAAAAAAAGAAAAGAAAAGAAAACCCAGTAGGCCAAAGTAACAATTGATGTTTGCTTTGCCTTTGCACAGGCAGTCTGGTGGAGGCACGACAGGGATATCCGCCTCTGTTCCATCCACCGGGCTGAAAGCTGGGGTTTCTTCCACGGAGACCTTCCCTTGGGCTTCTTCACAGCGTAGTGGCTGCATCCAGTGGGAACACACCAAAAGAACAAGGGGGTAGGGTGATGATCTCTTATGGAACGGGCTTATGGAATGATACCACTTTGATGGTATTGTACCACTGAAGACTGTGTGGGAAATCCCCCAGACTCTCGGTAGGGGAGAGGGAAGGATAAGGCTATAGAAGTGGGTGTGAGCTTGAAGATACTGCAGCCCATGAACTCTGCCACAATTACACTCTTACTAATTCCCCAATTCCAAAGGAGCCGCCTTCCCCCAAACAGCTTTGATCAAGTCATCACTAAAAGAAGCCAAGCCGGGATGTTCCAACCACAATGAGCTACACCAGTCTCTTAGCTTTGGACCACCTGGTTGCTTAGAGGCAGTGTCTCTGGGAAATCCAGGTAGCAGCCAGAGAGGCACCCACAGGTGCTGAGGTCAGTGCTCCACTGAGAAAGGAAAACATGCAGAACCAGGAAGAGGAACTAAATTGATGTCCGTAAGACGAGGCAGTGCCAGAATTCACTCCTGATCTCAAGGGCTCGGCTTAAAGAAATCTGATGAACTCCAGAGCTTGCAAGATGGCTCAGTGAGTAAAGGTGCTTGACCTCAAGTCTGATCTGCCATTCTATCCCAGAATGCACCTAGAAGAAGGAGAGAAGGGACTCCCGAAAATCATCCTCTGATTCCCATGTGTGCCGTGGCATGTGTGCAACTCCCTCCCTCATACTAAATAAAATAAAAATGTTAGGAAATTAGAAATGTTCACGAATGAGTTGGAACATGCACACTAACTGCTTCGTGAATGGTCCCGGAAGGTTCTATCTGAAGCAGGTGATTGGTTAGCGTTAATCACCTGACCTAAACGCAGCCAACCCAGAGATTTCAAACATACACAATAGCTCAGGCCCTCAGCTTCTCTGACAGAGAGGCGACGTTCACACCTCATGAAGTGGTTTCTCCCATGAGACCATGAGATGGAAAGCCACAGAGTAGATCTAGAATAGCCTTCAGAGTCTGAGGCAAATTGGTAGACCAGGAGCATAGGGCAAACAGAGACAAAGAGAGGAAGAAGACATCCACTGTAGCCTTCGAGTTCTGGAATTTCCCATTCCAAGATGTAGACTAGGTTCCTTTGTTTGGCAGCCACCGGCTTGTGACCTTTACAAGTTGCCTTATCTCACTGAAATATGTAGCTATTCGCTGATCTCATAGAAGAGGAAACTGAAGCTCAGAGATGTCAACTAACTTGTCTGAGATGGCACAGCAGCCATGGGGAGGCTGAACAAGCCTGGAATAGGAAAAAAAATCCTATGCCCAGCCCCATCTTTTCTGGTGCCCCAGGAGACGAGTTGGTTTTAGTAACAACCCTGCCCTTGACAGGTGACTTTGCTCTGGGATTCTGTCGCCCTGGTAAAACCCTTTGATTCAGCCTCTTTTTGGAGCTGTGTTAATTGCCGAGACTGTGGGGAAACGGCACCACCCCCTCAGTTCACCCAGTGGGACCCCAAGCCTTAACAAGGCAACCTCCTGACAAAGGGTGTTAGATGGTCTCTGACTAAACTTTTCCTAGCAGGGGATTGGGAGAAAAACTAAAGACCGAGTAGAGAAGTGCAGTGGGGGAAGGGGGTGGCTGCCATTGATTTCTTTGCCAATGAGAACTCTTTAAAAAACCACTTTTTAGCTGCAGCCCTCAGATGCCTGAGCGGTTACTCGGAGGGAGGGGGTGGGATCAAAGTCTGAATCAGATCAAACTGTGATCTTTCATTCATCTGAAAAGCAGCCATCTTGGTAAACAGGAAATTAGAACTTCAAACAGAAGAAATAGGGGGACTGGGGTAGGGGTGACCTAGTCAAAATTGTGAGGCTGGAGATTGTGACTTCAACAAACCACAGAACCCCCTCTCTCCCCAGCCCCCTGCCCCAGATAGAATCTGCCATGATTGAGGTGAAAGAGAGAACGTGGGACTGACCTGCCCTGGCTTTCTTCTACTCTCCAATGTTTCCCTTTGACTCGACCCACACAATATTCCTGATGTCTGCCCGAAAACTGTTTCCTGCATAAGTTGCAATGCCCACCCCCCTCCAAATGACTAATGGCTCAACACACTCTTTTTCTTACAGAGGGCAGAGGGCAGAAGATAACTTGCAAGAAGTGACTGTTTCCTTCCACCATGTTCGTCCAGGGAATCGAACTCAGGTAACCAACCTGGCTACAAGCACCTTTATTAATTAGCCGAGCCACCTCTGTGATGGTTTGAAGATGCTCGGGCCAGGGTGGGGCACTATTAGGAGGTGTGGCCTAGTTGGAGTGGGTGTGGCCTAGTTGGAGTGGGCGTGGCCTTGTTGGTGTGGGTGTGGCCTTGTTGGTGTGGGTGTGGCCTTGTTGGAGTGGGTGTGGCCTTGTTGGAGTGGGTGTGGCCTTGTTGGGGTGGGTGTGGCCTTGTTGGGGTGGGTGTGGCCTTGTTTGGAGTGGGTGTGGCCTTGTTGGAGTGAGTGTGGCCTTGTTGAGTGGGTGTGGCCTTGTTGGAGTGGGTGTGGCCTTGTTGAGTGGGTGTGGCCTTGTTGAGTGGGTGTGGCCCTGTAGGAGGAAGCGTGTGCATCATTGTGAGGGTGAGCAATGAAACCCTCCTTCTAACCACATGGGAGCCAGTTTTCTCATAACGAGCCTTCAGATGAAGATGTAGAACTCTCAGCTCCTCCTGCACCATGCCTGCCTGGACGCTGCCATGTTCCCACCTTGATGATAACGGACTGAAACTTTGAGCCAGCCCCAATTAAATGTTGTCCTTATAAGAGATTGCCTTGGTCATGGTGTCACTCTACAGCAGTAAAACCCTAACTAAGACACCCTCTCTGGACCCTACAACTAATGGTCACTTGAATAATGACATCCAAACTGTAAATACCCCTGCCACACAAGGACCTGAGACTTGAAACATGGTTGGCAAAGACACCAGGACTCCAGGATGGAGGCACAGTGGGCAGTGTGTCCATCAGGGGATGCAGGGGATGCTGCCTGGCATTGTCCAGACCCCTTTCCAAAACAAAGGGCTTGGTATCTCAGTGGCCTTGGTGCTTTTGGAGTGGAGTGAATGTTCTGCTGTCAGCTCCTCGTTGCCTCAGCTGCTGAGAGCTGCCTCGTCCACAGCCAGACTCAGGGTGTGCCTGTTTCCCTTGGAAGCCTATAGTCAGTTTCTGACTAAGAAAGGGTTTCAGCTTCAGGGGTGGGTTTGAAAAGCCAGTATCCCATCAAACTCCTATCTTCAGAATGCCCACACTACTGGCTGGCTTTCCTGTTGATACTAGTGTGTGTGATCATGTGTGTGCACGTGTGTGTGTGTGTGCACGTGTGTTAAAGTGTGTGCGAACGTGTGCATAGGAGAGTGTGAGTGTGTATGTGAGTATGTGTGATCATGTGTGTGCACGTGTGTGTGTGCACGTGTGTGAAAGTGTGTGCGAACGTGTGCATAGGAGTGTGAGTGTGTATGTGAGTGTGTGTGAACATGTGTATATGAGTGTTAAACGTGTGTGCGAACATGTATATATGAGTGTGTGTGAACGTGTGTATATGTGTATGTGAACGTGTATGTGTGTGTGAACGTGTATGTGTGTGTGTGTGTACAATCACGTGCCAGAGGTGGATATCATGTGACCTCCTCAGTCACTCTCCGCATTCTTTGCAACAAGGTCTCTCACTAAATCTAGAGCTCACCGATTTGGCTAGACTGTCTAACCAGCATGTCCCAAAGATCCTCCTATCTCCACCGTCCCAGCACTAAGGTTACAAGTGCACACCACTCCACTCAGCCTTTTATGTAGGTGCCTCGGATCCTAACTCAGGTTCTCACACTTGTGTGCCAGCACCGCACTGACTGAGCCTCCTTCCCAGTCCCTTGCTTTTTTGACCTCCCTATTTATCAGTGTTCCTTCCTCAGTGCCTCCCATCGCTGCCACTCCCAGGAGCTCTGCCTAAAGTTTCTGCTTGCCCATCTCGCCCTCCAGCCCTACAGAATCCATCTACAGCAGCACAGTTGAGGACCCTTCCCAGCAGGGCCCCTTCTGCTCTCTAGTTCACTTCAAATTTTTCCCCATCCATGCTCACCACTCACTACACAGCACTGTACTGCTCCTGCCCCTTCCAAATCTCCTTTTCTCCTGTAATTGGAATACTGATTAACCATCAATGTCTAAGACTCCCCTGTACCTTTTCGCAGAAGTTGGCCAAGCAGCAAGATATTTCCCAGCATGCATTGCAGCAAGAAACAGCCCTGTGTGTATCACGTGACCACACTGTAGCCAATGATATGAAAGCAGTAAAAACTATGCTATTCCTCATTAACATATTCTTCTCCCTATGGTGGTTTGAATATGCTTGGACCAGGGAGTGGCACTAGTGGGAGGTGTGGTCTTGTTGGAGGAAGTGTGTCACTGTGGGTGTGGGCTTTAAGACCTTCTTCCTAGCTGCCTGGTAGCTAGAATTCTATTTGCCTTCTGAACAAGATGTAGAATTCTCAGCTCCTCCATCACCTTGCTTGCTTGCCTGGATGCTGCCAGGCTTCCTGCCTTGATGATAATGGACTGAACCTCAGGACTAGTAAGCCAGCCCCAGTTAAATGTTGTCCTTTATAAGAATTGCCCTGGTCATGGTATCTCTTCACAGCAGTAAAACCATAACTAAGACATCCCCCAAATCTGGATTTCTCTGTGTTTTTTTTCCTTTATGTAAGAAATTACAAGTGTAGCATCTGCTTTGAATCCATAAGTAAAAGTCAGCTTCAAACACCCAAACTCTGCCAGTCACATGGGAGAAAAAATCAGCTTTACCTTGGTTGAGCTGATGGGTGCTCTGGATGAGAGCATCTCTGCAGGTTACCAGAAGTCATGTGTGTACGCAGAAGTTAAGATCCTCTCCTCACAGACTCCCCAGTATCCATCCATTCTCAATGAGATTTGGGTCCTCTTACTTTTGTTGGACCTCATCAAGTGCAAGCGATTTAAGATAACTAACCTTGGGCTCATCGGATTAACCCAAGGGCATGTCCATGGAAAAATTTCTTGATTAATGACTGATGTAGCACAGCACAGCCCATTATGGGTGTCACCGTCCCTGGACAGGTGGCCCTCGGCTCTATAAGAAAGCAGGCCGAGCAAGTCATGGGGAGCAAGCCAGTGAACAGCACCCTCCATGGCCTCTGCATCAGCTGCTGCCTCCAGGTTCCTGCCTTGACTTCCTTCCATGATGATCTATAAACCATAAGGTACAATAAATCCTCTCCTTCCCATGATGCTTTTGGTCATGGTGTTTATCACAGTAACAGTCCTCACAGAAATGCAGACTGTATTTGCTAATTCAGGAGACTGGGACAGTCAGAGGAAACCTGCTTGATCATTTATTCATTCAAATATATTCTCAGCAGCCATAAGTATAGTATATAATATAAGTGTATAGCTCTAGAATAATAATAATAATAATAATAATAATAATAATAATAATAATAATAAATAGCAACAATAATAGAACTAAGTTTTTTTTAAGACTATCACTCAGACTTCAGAGAATTGTCACTGCCAGTCACTCACTACTTCAGCTATGGCCGCTCCTCTATTGTTCTTAGCACAGTAGAACCAGTTTTTATCTAGAAATGAAGTGTAAGTTGCCCCAAATGGGCTGCAACTGACCTTGGCTGATCGTGACAGTGCTACTCTCTCTCCCCAGCATTTCCTGCAGCTAGAAATGACCATGTGACCCAGATGCAGACAATGACCACGTGCAAACATCTCAGACAAGGGACTCCCAGGGAAGTGTTCTCATTTCCTGAAAGAAGAACACAGCAGCTAGTGACCGTGCCCTCTTTCCTGCTCCTCCCCATCTCTGTCCTGAATCCCTGTAAGATGATAGACATCAGAGCTCCTATTACATGGCTGTGATGTGGCAGACCCCTTGACCCTGACGCTTGAAAGCCATTCCCTAAACTGACTTCGGTAAACAGTAAACCATCCACCCTGGCTCCTTGCTGTAAACTCCACCGGTGAGTTCAGCTTGCAGCTCCTTTTATTCCTAACATCATACACCCTTCCACAGAATACAGGGATAGATGCCCAGAATGAGCTCTGAGGCCATGAGGGGTTCTACTTGGATATCCAAGCTGCATCGGACAGGAAGGATAAGAGAAGATAACAACATAACCATCCCTCCAGCTGCCTCTGCCCCTGCCCCTGCCGAGGTCATCTAACTCAGCGCTGAGGATGAACTCCCCCACTGTGAATCTAGGGGGCATATTGATCAACCAAAGGGTTCAATTCACCTAATAACAGAGAGAATACGTGGTCCCTGCCCTCAAATGGCAGACTTGCTCAATTCAAGCTGCCACTCGCCTCAGCCCACAGCCCTTCCTTTCCCATCATTTCTGCTTCTCCACATAGCAATTCTGTCGCGACGGCCTCCTGCACCTTTTCAACTCTGTAATCACCCACCAGGTGGTAAGAACTATTAATACTGAGTCTCGTTTCTTTTTTTTCTCAATTGGAAGGCCGTGGTATTCATGGAGCGCAAGCCCTCTATTTGTTCGTGGCAAAGTGCACCCAGGTGTCTCAGAACGCCCTTTAGATCACAGAGGGAGATGGAGTTTCAGGACCCTGGAGAGTACCCAGTGCAGTTACCACAATGTCAGTTTCTCTGGTATCTCTTCCAAGATCCTGCGGGTGGCTATGATTCTTCTGGACCTATTATTAACCAGAAAGCAAACAAACAAAGCCAATGCTTTGGTTCTGAAAAACATTTTATTTTTTTTTTTTTTGGTTCTTTTTTTCGGAGCTGGGGACCGAACCCAGGGCCTTGCGCTTCCTAGGTAAGCGCTCTACCACTGAGCTAAATCCCCAGCCCCCTGAAAAACATTTTAAATGTGTACGTGTATGCGTATGGTGTCCAGGAGCAAAATCTGGGTCCCATGGTAGAGCAGAGTGTTCTTAGCCACAAAGCATTCACATCAGCCCAGACAACCATCCCTTATGCCTAAAATATACTTAACAGGATTAAGACAATAAGCATTATTTACTCACTAAATGCCTGATACGGGGATGCAAGACACACTTTTTGTAATTTTACAAATGGAAAAATAGAGGGGGTAATAAGCTATCCCATCTCTGGACACTTGCTAAATGTCAGGCAGTCTGCTGAGGTACAGAGAAATGTGCACACACACACACACACACACACATCCTACATTTCCACGTCTGTCTGCAGTTGCCTGTCTGCCAACCTACAGAGATATGGCAGTGTATTTCGGTACGGGGATCTAAAACATTCTAGGTATTGATAAAAACTGACTTAGTGTGTGAGAGACTCATACCGTCGTCTACCCTATATCTTGTGAGGAAGTTGAAGAAGGCAGCACATGAGACCCTCAAAGGACAACATTAGAATTCAGTCCAGGCAGTCTGACCTGGGGACCTGAATGGTTTATTGTAAAATGTAACATTTCGATGCATTTTTATGTATTCCTTGAAAAATTCATACATGTGTACAATGCATTTCAATTGTATCAAAACACACACACACACACACACACACACACACACACACACACACATTTTTCAGAGGGTGAGATCCACTGGTGATGATGTGCAGGTCAGGCTATCGAATGGCTTCAGAGTTGTCCCAGGTACCTCAGAACATACTGTCAGTCCCCAGGAGTGCAAACATGAATACACAATATACCTAACATATGACCCCCAAATGTGTGACCTCCAAACACCTGACCCCCAAACACCTGACCCCCAAAACACCTGACCCCCAAACTCATGACCCCCCCAGGGCTCACGCACATCATGGGGCAGTACCTCTCCATCTTTTCTATTATCACCACCCCATCCCACTGATGCAAGGATCATATGAGGTAACAATTATAAGGTGGTCCAGAGATACACACACAGCATCACCCAGCATCACTTCCTGATGTTGCATCCTCCATTCGGGTTCTGAAGAAAGCATCAATCCTGCTGCGTGCTGTCTGGCCCCCAGGAGACTGAGAGGACTCAAAGCCCACCTATCTCAGGTTGATGGACAGCAGTGCAGTGGAATGCTGAGTCTGGCTAGAACGCCCATCTGCCATACCCCAGGAAAGCAGCCCAGGTGGCTGGGATAGCCACCGGCACCTGATCTCTCAGCTAAATTCAGATTGGCAGTTGATGGGGTCTCCTTCTGAGAGCCATTTCCCAGGCTCGCTGAGCTGGCTGGCATGTCTCTGTGAGGTGGGAACTTCATTAAAGGCAGGTGCTTCTGTCTACAAACAGCTGCCGAGGCTCCCCAGCCCTCCTTCCTGTCCCCTTCGCGCTCTTAACTGCTTCATCTTGAAGAACAGGGAAAGCATTTTAGCTATGGTCGCTTTTCTCAAGGTGTGGTTTAGAGATATCAAATCGTGAAATCTTAGAGAGCTGGCTTAAAGTCTGCTATGGGCTCCCATCTACAGATCAAGAAACTGATTGTATAAGAAGAGATTTGCCTAATATGAGAGGCATGTTATTTTAGAATTCTGTTGGAGTTAGAAAGCAGGGCTTCTTAGCCAGCGTTGTGTTGCTGTGAAGAGACAACATCACCACGGCAACTCTTATCGAAGAAAGCATTTGATTGCGGCTAGCCTATAGATTCAGAGGTTTAGTCTGTTACCATCATGGGAGGGAGCATGGTGGCATGCAGGCAGATGTGGTGCTGGAGAAGGAGCTGGGAGTTCTACGTCTGGACCCTGAAGCAGCAGGACAAAAAGAGACACTGGGCCTGGCTGGGTTTTTTTGGAACCTCAAAGCCCACCTGATGTGACACACTTCCTCCATCAAGGCCACACCTCCTAATCCCTCTCCAGTAGTGCCTCTCTCTGGTGACTGAGCATTGAAGTCTATGAGTCTATGAAAGCCACTCTCATTCAAATGACCACACCAGACCTCCTGGGTGCAGTTCAGATTGTCATGGCCTCACACCATCCCCTCTGTTTCCTCATCTAAAACTAGAGTCTAAGACAGACAGACACACACACACACACACACACACACACACACACCTTCTTATGTCACAGAGACTGACAAATGTGCCACACCCAGTTTAACCTAGTTCCTGGTTCTAAAACTACACACTGAACAAAGGCTTTTCCCTAGTTTAATGTTGGTGAAGTGAGTCTACATTTTCAAAAGCTATCCAGATGCTGCATTGGAAATCACTCTGCAAAAACAGGCTCAGAGACCTCAGAGATCCATCCTCCTTGGCCTCCTGAGTGCTAGCATTAAGGGTGTATGTCACCGTACTCAGCATGGGAAGGGAATTTCTTAAGACTCCAGGTTATAAACTTCCTTTCTTCTTCTTTAGTGATTCATATTCTCAGTGCCTCATGAACTTGATTGCCCTTTGGTTCTTTCTATTCTTCAAAACTGGGAATCCCTGAGATTGAATAAGGAGGCCACATAAGGTTTGAGAGCACCTATCATGTTCCCCAGTACACACTCACATGCTCAAGATCTGGGGAGCCTCTTGGGACCTGCAAACTAAGTCTGCGTGGACTCATTCATTATGAAAATCACTCCACGCAGTGTTAACGACACTGGCACACCATGAACACAGTCTGGGAAATTCTGACCGAAAACTCAAGAACACATGGCACAAGCTGTCCAGCCCCACCAAGATGCTTTCTAACAAATAACGTCTGTTTGACATCTTCTACCCAAACTCCAAACCCCCAGGGAGCACTGTGTCAATAATCATGTTTTGCTTTAGAGTCTATTTATGTGTGTGCACACAAGAGTCAGGGAGACTCCAGAAGAGGTGTGAGAATACCTCAAGATAGAGTGAGAGAGCTGGTTGTGAGCCACCTGATGTGGGAGCTGGCAAGAGCAGTGGATGCTCTTAACCATAGTGTCGTCTCTCTAGCTAACCAGAATGGCCAACTCCCACCCACCCTGACCTCCAGTTGGCCGGCTCCAGCCATCCAGACTGAACCAATCTGATTCTCCCCCAGGAATACCTGTACTGAACATCCCTGCTACTGGAGGCTGAGATCTATGATTTTACCTCTTTCTCCAACCCTCTCCTGTGCTGACGGAGAAACAGAGCGGCTCCAGGCCTGTGCCGTATCCCCCACCCCCCCAGCTTTCCAAGACAAGTCTCGGCATCGGACTTTGGTAACGCTCGTGGACTTCACCCGAGTGACTTCCCCATCCTCACCCAGTCACAGAAGGATAAAGCATGTGACTGGCTGGGCCTGGGTCAGGTGACCTGCAGCCGTGATTGGCAATCTATCACAGGATTGAGAGCACGGGAAGCAAGACTGTTCAAAGGGAAACTGAGTTTCCATTGTCAAGAAGATGCACCCAGGACTGTATTATGACTCTGATGGGTTTAACAACACATTAAGGCCTATAGCTTCCCTCTTGTACTAAAATATGTGTTATCTGTACATAAGTGTGCATGTGTGTGTGTGTATGTGTGTGTATGTATGTGTGTGTATGTATGTATGTATGCATGTATGTATGTATGTATGTGTGTGTGTGTATGTATATGTGACTAAAGACATATATAGTCCAGATTAGATAACATTTAGAGTTTTCTTTATGGTGAAAATAGCAAGTCCTTTTTTTTTTTTTTTTTTCCTTTTTGGCAACTGGGAGGAGTGTTTGGCTTGTCAAATCCATCCTCCTGCTGCCCAATGGTTAAAAGCCGGTTAAGAGAGAATAGAACTGGGATGGGGAAGGGATAAGGGGCCTATGGACAGGAAACCAGGAAAGGGAATAACATTTGAAAAAGCAAGCTGAGCAAGCCAGGGGGAGCAAGCCAGTAAGTAACACCCCTCCATGGCCTCTGCATCAGCTCCTGCTTCCTGACCTGCTTGAGTTCCAGTCCTGACTTCCTTTGGTGAAGAACAGCAATGTGGAAGTGTGAGCTGAATAAACCCTTTCACCTCCCACCCCCCCACCCTCAAAAAAGAGAGAATAGAACCAGGCCTGCTCCTAAAAGTAAACTTTTGGGGGTGTGATGGCCCCGCCCTGTAATCCCAGCTTTGGGGAAGGCTGAAGCAGAAGGATGGCACAAGGACAGCAAGACCCTGTCTCTAAAAGCAAACAAAAGGATTTAAAAAAAAACTGGTAAACAGAAATTCTCCACTTCATGTCCTTCCATGCCTGAAAGCTGCTGAGGGGGAACCAGCAATTCTGAAGGGGGAAAATAGAGCTGCATACATTATGGCTGCTTGGCCAACATAACGGCCCCTCCCAAAAGGGTTTATGTGCCACCATATCTTACTCTGTCCCCGAGGGTCACACTCCTTAACCATTCAGTCCCCCTGCAGCGTGACAGCCTCTCCAAGCCCTCTTACCTGACACTCTGAATCCTCTGTTCTCGGCCAGTCTCCTTGGATGATGTGAGGTCTGTAAGCTTCAGCTCTCTTCTGAAGTTTAAAGTGAAAGGAACTGACAGGGGCTTTTCTTCCGGGAGGAAGTAGAGAAGAGAGACTCTTGTGACTTTGGAACCAGAAAGCCTCCAAGGACTGTCTAGGTTCAAAGGGAAACACGTTAACCCCAGTTGCATGCCCTGAAGTTGGAAGGGAGCTGCCTCTGCAAACAGCACGATGCGCAATGTTCCCTTTCCCACTTGTTCCCCAACAGCTTTGCCTTTTATGAGTAGGAATTGTTTTATCATTTATTAAGCTGGTTTTCTTTAAAACGGTTCATATTTTTTCCCATATAGCATCCATCTGAGCAGCGTGATTCGTGAGATTAAAGGTTTTGCAAGGTAAAGGGGGTTGGTGGAGGGGGGGTGTGAACATGGGGGCACATACCTGTAATCCCTTTTAGAGAGAAAGGCAGGAGTGAGTTTGTGGCCAGCCCGACTAAATAAGACCTCGTTTCAAAACAGTTTGACAAAGTAGATGTGGTCTTTCTGATAGTTTTAGAGAAAAATTAACTGCTCAAATAGAAAAAACAAAACAAAAAAACAAAAACAAAAACAAATCTATCACAAGCTAACACCTTCGTGAATATCTCCAACTGTATACACACTTCTGCTCTGACACCTGCCCCCAAGTATTAGCTTCGTGGCTTTTTTTTTTCTTTTTCCTTTTTTTCGGAGCTGGGGGCCGAACCCAGGGCCTTGCGCTTGCTAGGCAAGCGCTCTACCACTGAGCTAAATCCCCAACCCCGCTTCGTGGCTTTAAAGAAGTCACTTAACCTCTCTGAGCCCTCTCTGCGCTGCTCTGATGGCTCTTTCCTAAACCCCCACCGCTATGTGTAGGTAGACGAATTCCACAAGCTTACATTCCGTTCTTTTTAATTAATGTGTTGAGAATTGTGCGTGTCTGATGGGTGGGGTGTGATCATTTGGTTCGTCGACAGAAAGCGCACAACGAGCAGATCTGGTTGACTAACATCTCCATTTTCTTTGGCATGGTTGAACCCATCCCTCCTAAAGATGAGGTGGCTGGGTAAAGATGCTTGTCACCAATGGCTAACAAGCCTCTGGTTCCATGCGGTGGAAGGGGAGAGCTGACTCCCATAAACTGACCTCTGACTTCTACATGAAAGAACATGTGAATGCACACACACACTCACACACACACACACACACGACATTGTCATCTCATAAAGAGGAACCTGGCTCCTCCCCCCCATTACCCGACTCCTCCCCTATAACCTAGCTCCTCCCCTCACTACCGGGCACCTCCCCCCACTACTCAGCTCCTCCCTCCATAACCTGTCACCTCCCCCTTTACTCTTCGGTCACCTGCTACTCCTCAATCCACTCTGTCCTTCAAAGTTCTGTTTCTAACGCCCACTTACGAGTGAGCTCATTTCGCTTGTTGTCTTTCTGGAGTTGGCTTAACTTCCTTAGCGATGCCCACTCCAGTCCCATCCTCATTACCTATTAATTTTAAAGCAGGGAAACCCGATATGTAAACCTTGAAGCTAAATTTACGCTTGATCTTAGCCAAAAGGCTGAGAAGCGATTGGAGCTAAATTTAATGCTGGCTTCCCTCATTCTCAGCGTTTCAAATCTAACGGAGTGTTTTTCTACCGTCCACTCAAGACCCTTAAAAACCTCAGAGATTTTGACGGTGCTGTTCCCTCTGGCAGCAATGCTGTTCTGACTCCAGCTAACCTTCATCTGCCAGCCTTCCAGACCTCTGACCACTGCCTCCAACATAAACCACTCCTTCGATCTAAATAACACACGACTATCTTGTATCTCCCACGTGTAATTATTTTTGTAATTTGAGCATTGTTTAACTGACACCTGGCCTGTTGTTATAAGTTTCACGTGGCCAGGAATACCATTTACCTTCATGGAAGATGTATTTCCAGAAGTTTCCACAGAGCCTGGAGCACGGCAAGCAGCCATTTTGTGGAAAGATTTCTAAGAGGGCGTGGTGTTGAAATTTCGCATGAAGACTCAATCGGTTGTTGTTGATATCCGGCCTGAACCTTTCCTTACTCTTGGGAGAGTAAAGATTTTATAAACAGACTTACACCCAGAAGCTTTGAGCTCAAGAACTGCCCGCCTGTTTCTCTAAGAGCCCTGGGAGCTCGCCCCACCCCTCAAGGCAGGTGAAACCCGCATGTTCCTGATACCCGCTCACCGCGGATGCAGCCTTCCACCACCTGGTTAATAAAACACATTATCTGGGAAGCTGGTCCAGAAAAAGACCCCAGAGGAGACAGCGTGAGAGGAGAGAAGAAACGAGAACATTATCCGAGCAGCAAATAAGCGAGCGAGATCTATCACGGCTAATTATTTGTTCTTAATTGTCAGGAAATGAAGGCTGGCTAGGAGAGGGCTTAGGCGGAATAACACCAAAACCACTCTTCCCAGACACTGAAGCCAAATTTCCAAGTGAGACTTTGCATAGTCCACGAGTTAATCATCTAAACACCGGGCCCCTCGGAGCTGCCTGAGTGAAGATTAATTAGTTTTTGAAATAATAGCTAAATTGATGCGGCGAAGGAGCCCAGACTCCAAAATAATGGCTGAAAATTAGCCACCCTATTTCTTCATTTCTCTTCGCCGGGGCTCCCGGAGGACATTCATCTTTGTTGCTTTTGTAGAAAGGGCTCATTAATCAAACAGGCAGATGGGCCTTCCGAAGTCTGTGACGTGGAATGAAAAACCAGCCCCGCAAAGCACACAGAGAAGAAAGGTGGGTGGCTGTCTGCTCGGGGCTTGTTCCAAACCCAGCCGTGGCTAGGTGTTTTCGTTCCAGAGTCCCAGCAAGGCGCCAACCACAACGTGCTGATCTTTTATCCCATACTAGAAAATGGCCCCGTCTCAGGACCGACGCTTTCACGGGTCCAAAGACCGGATTGCACGAAGGGGATTAAAGCTAACTTCATACAGAGTCTTTAAACCAACCTATCTAAGTAAAATATCTGTTTATTATTGTGTTATATTCCCCCATCCCCCTCCTACTCCATGCGGGACATTTTAACACTAAATTTAGCTTTTCAATAGATTTAAGAAGAAAACAGTGGGGTATGGTCTCTGAAGAAATGGGCCCCAGTTGCTACAGAAATCCATCTGCATACTCAAGGTGCCAGCTGCTGGAAGCCTTTGGGCTGATGATTTGGAACTCAGTGAGGACCAGGGCTAGGTCTGTGGAGCACCAATATCTCACAGAGCATCAAATGTTAAGCAAGAGCAACTCAAAAAAGATCACAGATGTCATGCAATACGACTGTGTCATCCCACACAAGTGCCCGACCATCGGAGCACTTCAGGGAACCAGTCTTTGACCCCCATAGAGCCCACTATCTGGAGCCCCAAAGTCTCTCCTGCTACCGAATGCCAAATCCTGCCTCCCTCCCAAGGGCAAGAATCCCAAGTTTCTGGCTCTACTTAAAGATTCGCCTGCTCTATCCCCACCACTGAAGCTTGATTCCCCACCTCCTTCCACACCTGCATTGTATGACACAGGTTCTAGACCATGCCCTCTCTGTCCTCCAGGCCTCCATGTGCTCACGCCCTGGATTTTAATGCTTTCCCCAACTTGCTCACATTCATCTACACACCTGCCTCAGAGCTCAGTTAAATAACTCACATTCCAGGAATCCTTCTTTGTCCCACAGATTGGATGAATGACTCCTTCAGACAAACCCACCAACCTCCCCAGTAAAGGGGCCAGTATTTGGCACAGGACACCCCAAGACCAAGTTCTCAGCACAAAGATATATTTGCCCCAGAGGGACAGAGAGCAAGAAAAAAAATACAAAGACAAGCACTAGAAGAGGAGGGGAAAAGGGAACAAGGGACAGAGGGAAGGGATATTCGCCCCAGAGGGACAAAAGACTGCCTCTGGATAGACAGGAGGCAGATGTGGCCCACAGACAAATGGCAGTCTATAGAGGTAAAAGGGGAAACCCCAAGTTCGGATGAGGTGTTTAATTTTAATTGGGCAGGTTAATTAGGACAGCCAAAGGGTGGCTTTTGATAGCTGGACCTCGGTGGTCAGGCTCAGGAGGAGGAAGTGGCCAAAGAAGGGAACAGATCTTGGGGGCTGGCTTTAAGGAGGTAATGCAATGGTTTTTAGCCAGGCAGAGGGAACGGGGAAGGCAAGGCCTGCCAGAGACATGTTTGCCATGCTTGGGCTGACTCAAATCCCTTCACTCCCCATTAGCAGAATATACCAGCAGAATGTATTTCCGACTTGTGTGTTTTTTTTACTGACACATTTCTCTCTGCCATTAATCCCTGAGCGTTACAAGGGCAGAATATACGACTTGTTCACTAATATAAAACGCCTTGCGTACCTGCCACATAGCTTTCACTCAAGGGACTGTGGCTAGCTAGGATGGAGCAAAGACGAGGGAACCTCCTATGATGTCCCATTTTCTTCTTAGATTGTTCCAGTTCCAGCAATTCGCTTTGACTCCTAGCAAGCGTGTCCCCACTGTGAGGCAGGGGAATGTCTTCTGTTCTCTGGCAAACCTTTCCACCAAGAGCATCATCACTTCTTGAGCTTAGGAATTGGAAGAAGCCGGCATCTGGAGCCCTCGAGAGAAAGGACACAAAGATTCGCCTGCAGTCGGAAGTGAGATGCGCAGAAGGGTAGAGGTTGTGGAAAAAGAAAATGGAGGAGCGTGTGTTCAGTGAGGATACTGCAGTGGCGTGGGTGGACCTCATCTCTTATGGCTGGCTTCAGCAAGAGAAACAGATGATAAATCAGAAGCCTAGAAGCCTCGTCAGGCAGCAAAGATCTCGTCGGCACACTAATTGACCTCCAGGACTGACATTGGAGTTTTGGGATTTAAATGTATCCAGATGTCCAAGCAGTCAATAATCCCCAAGGAAGCCAATCAAATTAGCTGGAGCCCAGCAGACTGTAGCCAAAAAGAAATTGGACAGAGTCTAAAGGAAATCCATTTGCAGGCTAGGACAGGAATGAAAATCAAAAGCCGAGGACTTTCCGCTGGTGCTGCAGTTCCCACAAGAACACCTCCTGTTTCTAGTGGTCTGTGAACTTCATGAGGGCTGGACTCCATCTGCTTTTACATGTGCGTCCCCAGACCCAACAAAGCACGGGGAAGAACAGCAAGTCTTAAATACACTGCTTGTATTTATGTCAATGAATCGCCCCTTCAACTGTGTCTGTGTATGTGTGTATGTGTGTACATGTGTATATGCGTGTGTATGTGTATGTGTGTATGTGTGTGCTTGTATGTGTATGAGTGTATACATGTGTGTATGCGTGTGTTTGTGTGTGTGTTGTGTGCTTATGTATGTATGTATGTGTGTGTGTTTGTGTGTGTATGTGTATGTATGTGTGTGTTTGTGTGTGTATGTGTATGTATGTGTGTATGTTTACAAGTTTATGTATGTGTGTTTGTGTGTATATGTGTGTGTGCATTGAGTGGATTTATGTACGTGTTTATGAGTGTGTATTTGTGTGTATATGTGTGTATTTGTTTGTTTGTGTGTGTATACATGTGTGTGTCTGTTTTGTGTGTATGTGTTTATGTGTGTATGTGTGTGTGTATATGTGTGTGTTTGTGGGTGTACAGGTGTTTGTATGTATATGTGAGTGTGAATATGTGTGTGTGTTTGTGTGTGTGTGTGTGTGCCCACAGAAGCCAGGCAGAGGCATCAGATCCCCTAGACCTGGAGTTATAGGTTATTACAAGCCACCTTCAGTGGGTGCTGGGAACCTAATTCAATTCCTCTGAAAGAATAGCACATGCTCTTGGCCACTGAGCCATCTTTTCAACCTTGAATGTCATTTCTTGCAATATCCTTGCTGTCTGGTTCTCCAGCTCTGCCTTTCTCTAGCCTCCACAGTGCAGTTGAACCTCTAGTCAGTTAACCATATAGGGAATGTGCAAATGTGAATTTATATGCATAATTTCCAAAGATGACTTGGCAGTCAGTGAAGCACGGGCACACTGGGTGAGCCAGTAAGTCCTTCCCAGACATACACAATAAAATCACTCTGAGGTAACCACTGAAAAACACATAAAAATGTTCAAAGCACAGCGTTTTACAAGGGTCCCAAAGGGGGGATGGGATGCCTGCCAATGGGAAAAGACACACAATGGATTTCTAAAAATTAATATATATGGTAGTGTTGTCTTCTAATGGAGTGCAGCAATGAGAACAAAGAGAGGGTTATGCATAACCAGATATGAGTGGATGTGCCACAACCTGCTACACATCAGGATATTTGCATATAATTTAATTTACATGAGGCTCAAAACCAAGCAAGACAATATATCGTCAATCCCTGACTCACAACGATTCGGCTTAAAATTTCCAATTTGCGAGAGTGATGTGTATCCCATGAAGACCACATTTCACATTTTTTTTACCTCTCTTGAGATAGCAACATGCGTATGATAACATTTGGGATTCTGGGCAGTAAGTTGGGACCTCTCCTCCACCCCAAGTCAGCCATGCAAATGAACTTCGAACAAAGCATAGATTCAGTATGTTGTTCTACTAACTGATGTTTGGTAGCTACGGAAATTGGAAGTGATTTTTATTTTATTTTTTTATTCCATGTATTTATCTTGGTACATTCTAGGAGGTGTGTGTAGAGAGCAGAAGGCCAGTTTCAGGAGTCTGTTCTCTCCTTCCACTATGTGGGCTCCAGGGTGGGACTCTGCTCAAGTCACGCTTGGAGTCAAGCGTCTTTACACACTGAACTGTGTTGCCAGCCTTGGATGTGTTGCTGATGACAATATTTGAAACGTACGATGTCAGGAGCCATAATGGCACAAGCTAATAACTAGCGGGTGATCTTCTTGAGATGGCCTGCTTCAGATTATTATATAATCTGAGACAGGTTTGCTCTTACAAGACAGGGCTGTAAGAGAATTCATTTTGGGAAAGATTCCTGCTATTAATATACTTTTAATTATATATTTTATTATATATTAATATATTATATATTTAATTATATATTTTTATTAAACATATATAACAATTATTAACCCACCCCTTTGGAGCAGATCTCTGCAGATCTACAAAGATGTACTCTCTTGTAGTGATGCTATATAGAGAAATAGATGACTCAAGTCTTAATGATGATTCTATAAGAATTCCTAAAATTATATCAGTGATTATTAAGCCCTTTTATAGTGGGGCTGCTACTAGGTCCTTTTCTGATAGTCAAAACTGCAATGAGAACTCTGCCAGTCTCCCAAGTGTCACCAGTTAATTGCTCTAAGAAAGTAGCCAGACTTTCTCCTACTCAGAGGACATTCCAAGAGGTTGTAAAACAATTAACCAAAGATCATAAAAAGGGAGCTAATGATTTATTATAGGTGCTAGGACAGAAGATAAAATATTGACTGGGTTTATCTATACAAAACTTCATTGGTAATTTAGTTAGGTTTTAAACCTTCGGTGAACCTGTGGAGCTGTGACAGGTGATGGATGTTTAGCCAGATAATTACTCCTAATGGATATGCATGTAAGCATTCTCTGTTGTAAACTTCTATTTCAATTTATGATTTGATTTTTTTGTGTGAACTTCTGATGAACTTTGTAACCTGTGATCAAGTATTCTGAAAGTACTGAGGACAAAGAGAAGAGAGTAGTTTTTTTTTTTTTCTTTTCCCCTCCTGGAAGAATTTTTCCCCCTTAGGAGAATTTTTTGCCTTTCCCTGCCTAGAGTAGAATTTTTTTTCCCTTTCCCCATTAGAAGAATTTTCCCCTTTCCCTGCTTAGGATCTTTCCACTTTCCCCCTTAGATAGCTTTCATAGGAAACTTTTTTATAACTTAGTAGTCAACGCTGTAATCACTTTTTGAAGTGTCCCTTTTTCTTCCTGGGACATCTGACTAGCAGGCTGAAAGTTAGAGGAAAATTAGAGCAGCTGAGATAGTTCCTGCTGTTACAGAACAAAGGCCACAT